>NC_088868.1:33245160-33577461 GCF_032884065.1 Artemia franciscana
CCTACAGTAAAAGTTTCAAGCTCGTATCTACAAAAATATGGAAATTTTTTGCCACAAGACATATCACGGATGCGTGTTTACTTGTTTGTTTTTTTTCCCCAGGGGTGATCGTATTCACCCAGTGGTCCTAGAATGTCGCGAGAGGGCTCATTATAACAGAGATTAAAAGTTCTAGCACTCTTTTGAAGTGACCAAAAATTGGAGGGCACCTAGGCCCCCTCCCTTGCTCGTTTTTTCCGAATTTACCAGATAAAAATTCTGATATATTCATTTTATTCAACACAGTCGAAAAACCTATTAACTATGTTCTTGGGGACGACTTACTCCCCCACAGTCACCGTGGGAGGGGCTGCAAGTTACAAACTTTGACCACTTTCAAAAGATTTTGTTTTGGTTGGGGGATGGGTTAAAGGGAGGTGCATATGAGGGGGAACTTTCCATTGAAGAAGAAAATTTCCATGAAGGGTTTTTTTTTGCATTAAAAAAAAACAACGAAAAAATGAATATGAAAATTTTTTTTCAACTGAAAGTAAGGAGCAGCATTAAAATTTAAAACAGACAGAAATTATTATAATTCTAAAATTATCAAATCATATGAGGGGTTTACCTCCTCCTAATACCTTGCTCTTTACGCAAAAGTAATTTTATTAATTTCAACTGTTTATTCTACGGTCTTCGTGATTCAGGGGTCATTCTTAAGGAATTAGGACAAAAGTTAAGCTTTAGTTTAAAGACAATTGACGAGAGGTAATGCCCCTCATATAGGTAATAAAAACAAGGGAATATAGAAGTTCGTTACCTAAGTTTACCTAAGTTTACCTCGTTACCTAACGTTTGTTATATTCGTAAGTTAATTTATATTTTTACTAATAAAAACGGTCGTAAAATATTGAAAGTTCTGGTTGCCTTTTTAAATAAACAAAAAACTGAAGGGTAACAAGGCCTCTCCCCCTCTCGTTTTTTCTCAAAATTTACCCATCAAAACTACGAGAAAGCCATTTAGCCAAAAAAATAAATTCATATGCAAATTTTGTTTTAAATATTCATGTGTGGAGAGCCAAAATCAAAACATGCATTAATTCAAAACGTTCAGAAATTAAATAAAAAAGTTTTTTTTTGAACTGAAAGTAAGGAGCACCATTAAAACAAAAGAAGAAACAATAAAGAGGAAACAGAACCATTGGAAAGATTATAGGAATAGACCGAATGATACTAAATTAGAGGCCTTTAAACTACACTGGAAAATGCTTAAAACTCTGATTCGAAAAGCTAAAATTACATATTTTTCCCGAAGGTTTGCGGATTGCGGCCAGAATATTAAGAAAACTTGGGAGGTAATTAAGGAAGCTACGCAACCATCTGCAAGTCCTCAAAAGCTCCCTAAATCACTTAATGTTCAGAATCATCCTTTCTTGGATGAAGACCAAGTGCGACATCAGATGACTAAACTTTTTGCTGAGGTCGGGAAAACAACGGCGTTAGGTGTGGTTCCTTCAATTTCTACATCTTGGAAGAAGTCCTTCCTGTGCAAAGTTGATGGTTCTTGAGTCAGTTACTGCGCAAGAACTGATAATAATAATTTCATCATTAAAACATTCTTCATCTGGATTCGATCAAATTCCTACCAAATTAATTAAACAAATTCTTCCCTCAATTACTACACCACTGTGCCACTTGGTTAAGAAGTGCTCAACAGAAAACGCATGTAATATGCTTCTTCATTTTGTATGTCAGTCCTTAGAATTCGGCCTTATCCCTGCGGCAATATTCCTTGATGTGAATAGAGCTTTTGACAGCCTTACACACGAGATCCTTTTTGGTAAGTTGTCGCATTAAGATGTTCGTGGAGAAGCTCTGTCCTGGTTTTCTTCATTCCTAATGACCAATACATTGTAGTTGAAGCTTCTGATGAGTATGTTCCAGTTAAATATGGAGTACCACAAGGCTCAGTTCTTGGGCCGTCCTTTTTCCTAATATATGTCAGCGACCTCTATCAACAATTTACCAGCTCACGATGTAATTTCTGTTGTCAATTTTGCCCAAAAGGAGATGCGGTGATTGGAGCCTTGGCTGCGCCTGGTTAATATGAAGAACTCTTTGCATTCACATGAAGAACTCTTTGCATTCACCGATGACAGCACCCTGGCTGGTGCAGCACCTGACGAAACATCTCTTATCCCCAAGCTACAATTGAAGACAGGAAACATATATCATTTGTTTCATGCAAATTTATTAGCTTTGAATGTAAAAAAATCGTTGCTTCTTATATTCTCGCGCATAGGCAAAAGCTGCCCTACAGTGACAGAGCTTCAAACATCTAAGGGATCCATATCCCGCCCAGCTGACCGGTTTGTTCGATTCCTTGGGGTACTTCTAGATGAAAAACTATCTTTCAAGTGGCATATTGAGTCAAGGAGATTAAAGGTTTCTCGAAGCCTTGGAATTATTCGGAAGCTGAGGTAAGTCTTTCCTTTCTCTGTCATTCGTCTTTTATACTTTTCTCTTATTTATCCTTATTCATGCTACTGATCGTCAGTGCGGATGTCTACATTTCCATCTTTACTTACACCTTTACATAATCTCCAACTGAAATCAGCAAAAGTACTGCAGTCTGCCACTCATATTTCTGTTGAACTTCTGAAGATTAAAGATATTCATACATTACACCTCTCTTTAATTGCATTTCACTATTTCCGTGGAGACCTTCCATCAAGTTCTTCTAGGCTTCTTGAGATTGCTAGATATGTCAGTCCTTATGAAACTAGGAACCAGGATGATGTGCTAGTGCCATCCACCTCTGCAGTGCGCTCGGACTTTGGTCTGATAGTTACTGTCGGATGTGCCTGGAATTCCATTCCTGTTGGGATCCGACAGTCTGAAACAGTTGAAGGATTTTTTAATTAAAAGAAATAAATTATAATATTGATGAGTTCTTTATATTGTTTAATTATTTATATTTAATTTATTTAATTAATTATTTAGATTGAATTTAATTATTTAAATTTGGGTGGTGTGAGTGTTGAATCCTCGATGTATATTTTTTTTTTTTGGTAGGTGGTGTGGAGACCAGTTGTACTCGGGTGAGGATTGGTGAGTAGAATCTAAATATATCTTAAGTGTGAATGTATTTAATAAAAATCTATATTTTATTTTGTTGTTGTTTTTTCCCAAATAATGGCCATTGAGTCCTTTGGGATATTTTGTTTATAAATGGATCTATATTCATAATAAAAGGAAATTAAGGAACTTAAACTTAAAATGAACAGAAATTACTCCGTATATGCAAGGGGCTGTTCCCTCCTAAACGCCCCGCTCTCTAGGCTAATGCTTTTTACTGTTTTAAAAAGTAGAGTTGAGAGAAAGATTCAAACTTTAGCGTAAAGAGCAGGGCGTTGAGGAGGGAACAGCCCCTTTCATATACGGAGTAATTTCTATTCGTTTTAAGTTTTAATGTTGCTCCTTACTTTCAGTTAAAAAAAACTTTTTTTATTTAATGATGAAAAGTGAGTGTGGTCTTAGTCGCTTTTTACACCCATGCTATCGTGCTAAAAAGCGGCTGGCGTGCATTTGCCACAACTATTACCGTATGAAGTGCTAGGGTACAGGTGCAGGTCGCCATGACTTATTAAGGTAATCACGGGAAATTCCATATAGTTCATTTACATGCCAGAACCTCTAATCTGTAACTGCTTGAAGCGTATCCGAGACAATACATTACTGGTATTCCTCGTTTCTAGAAACACCGTTACAAAGCCTAGGAACCATGTATAAGGGCTTTACCAATCAACTCTCACAAATAGGGCAACCGAACTCAGGCTAGGTAAAATAACTCTCGTAAGATCAAAAAAGAGTTCACTTCTAACTTACAAGCTGACTGGAGATATAAAACTCACTAAAAACATGAACAAGAAACAAAAACAAATCTGGACCTCCTATGTGACCAGGAGAACGTAACCAATAACAAAAAAGGTAAAGAGCATGGTGTCTTTATCATCTAAATCACCAAATTCAATAACACGCTCTTATATAATGATCTTAATTTCACCAATTATCCTGCAGTGGTATGACTTAATCTTAAGAAACGTCAACAGGAAAAGTCAGACAATTAAATCAAATTTTCAATTCAATTTTTTTATTATTAAATACAATAGATAGTAAACTATTAAACAATAGTAACCAAAACTCTAAGAAAAAAAGTCTTGATAACAATAGATATTTAAAAAGAATCAAATTGTTATGCTTATTCAATTCATTTAGTTTAATGTGACCCATCAAAAGTTACGAGCTTTAAAAAAATCGCCGAGTTTTGAATAAGGGGGGAAATACACAAAAACCATAAAATGATCCTGATAAAAATCACTCTATCAGATTCAGCATAATAGAGAACCGCTATTGTAGAGGTCTCAAGCTTCTTAGTACAAAGATGTGGAAATTTGTATTTTTGGCCAGAAGAAATTTTTGCCACGTTTATCTGCTGTTGTTTTTTGTTTTTTCGTCTTTATTGCCAGGGGTGATTGCATCAAGCTAGTGATTCTAGAAGAGTGATGCTAGATGATGTACCAACATATGATACACTGGAAATGCCAAGCCCAAAGAATTATAGTGAAGTTATTATCACTAATTAGTAAAGTCAAGGAAGACGCCCATTTGAGCATGCTCTTTCCATATTAGACAAATTTACTTTTTTTTTGTCTTTATAAAGTTTTTTCGACTCAAATTAACTAGCAACATTAAAAATTAAAACGAACAGTAATTATTCTGTAAATGAGGGGGCCTTGCCCATCCTTAGTACTCCTCTGTTCACGTTAAACTGTTTTAGTGCTTTTAAAAAAAGTCCTATTTCTAATGAAACTGCCGTTGTATTTCAGGAATTGGAAGACTAAATTGTCGAACCTTGGCTTAAGGACAGGTCTATATAGGATGGGGCAGCCCCTCTCATATACAGAATAGTTTTTTTAGTTTTAATATTTTTCCTTACTTTCAGGAAAAAAATGTCCAGATTTTTTGAATTTCTGACAGTTTTTCAAACAATCCCGTGAATTCTATCTTCCCTTCCATGGAAAACTTCCCCTCCCTCCAAACGAAAAAGTCCTCTATAGGAAGTTCCTCTCACTTCAAATTCTTCCCTTTAAAATTATCCCCGGACAATTCCATCATCGTTGTGAATTCCTCCTAGAATTTTTTTTTGCTATTATGAAATATTTTAAAATGTTCAAGGACAAAGTTTGGTGTCTTTGTCGTCCTACACTTTTCTGGGCAAAAGAGGAATAATTGCATTTTTTCCTTATAGGTGACCAACAAGAAACAGTTCGAATTTAAGACATGTACAAAGTATTCATGAGATATAAAATTAGAAACTGAACAAATTAGGATTTTGGAGTTTATCGATGTGTTGCAATAAACTCATTTGGGGAATCCGATGGAGCGATAAAGCTTTATGGTAAGAAGATTATTCTTTTCAATTGGTGGGTGTTAGGTGTAAGTCTAAGAAAAGAAATTTCAATTGGTTTTAGGCAAATAATTTCCCAAGAAATCCTGTAGACTTCCCATGTTAAATCTTACTACCATTGTACTTCTTGTAGATATTGCGATGTTTCGATTAATAGTCTGATAAATAGTTGTATATTTCAACTTAAGTTGATATTTTGCTTATTTTGTGGTTTACGTCATGGGTACCGGCAGGGAGGTCCAGGGAGATTTCCACCTGGAAATTTGGGACTATAAAGAAATTATAAAGAAACCAAAGGAAAGAGAGTAGAAAAGGGAAAAACCATGGAGAAAATGTGTGTTACCCCATTGTTGGCAGCCGGACAATAGATTTTGACCCTTAATAGGTAAAATATAATCACTAATTTGTGATTGAGTGACCCCTTTCCAGTTTTTCACAAACATTTTTAGAGGCTTGGTTTGGAGTAAAAAAAAAAAAAATCTAATTTTTCATAGTTTGAATGGTAATTAAATAACGACCCTTATCAATAACAAAGTATAAGAGCCTAACTATTGATAACATTAAATCAAAGAATCAGCTTTTTATGGTTATCCCAAATATGTATATGTTGATTAGTAGTTAGTGCAGTTATTAGTACTCAAGAATGTTCGTATAACTATAGAAAAAACAAGAGAAAGAACTTAATATGGGGCAATTTTGGTAAAAAATGCTGTCAACTTTTGCTTTCATTGCAAGAGTACCCATCAGCTGATATATGAAGCATCTATAATCAGAAATGCTGCCCCTTGAACGGAATGCTGGGAATTTCTTTATTTCTCCCTGAACAGATATAAATTGTGTTCTAGTATCATATTATTTTTTCCAAATGATTGAGTTTATATAGTTGTCACTTTGAAAAAGATTTAATGTGTTACAATGTTTTACAAGAATAAAGGTGCCAAATATAATGTTTTTTTTTGCATACAAAGTTGAAATAAAAATATTGAATTAAAAACTTCAATTTGATTTTCTTAATCTTAGTTTTAATGTTTTACTTTGAAGAAAATACTTTGATAATGTAAAAACACTATATATGCAAAGGCTATGACTAAATGTTTTGGTGTTTGATAACTAAGTTAAAACTTGTTAAAAAATATTCGTCCAATGCTTCAGCATTGCTCAAAAAACCGACCGCTGAGAGTTTATATCTGAGTTTTTGTAAGCAGGCTATTGTTTTGGGTATTTTTTTAAAATTATATATATATATTCGTTTACACAGACTTTTACCTTATTTGACATACTTTTTCCATTGATTTTAGAAATATTTTAGCCTCTAAACTACATTAAAAAAAAAGGTTATATCAGCAGAAAGTAAGGAGTAACATTAAAAATTAAAACAAAAAGAAATAATTATGCATATGGGGGGTTTGCTTCTTCACAACACCTCTCTCTTCACGCTACAGTTTTTGGCACTTTAAAAAAGTTACTTATTATACTAATTAATTAACCCTTGTGCTTCAGGAGTCGTTCTTAAAGAATTGGGAAATATTCAAACTTAACGTAAAGATTGAGGTGTTGAGGAGTGGGTAATCCCCCTCATATATGGAATAATTTCTGCTCATTTCAAGCTTTGATATTTCTCCTTACTCTCAGGTGAAAAAATCTTCTTTAGTTTAATTTCTGATCATTTTTTAAACAGCGTCAGGATATCTGGCTCCACTTCCATGAACAAATCCCACTCCTTACGGAAATATCCTCTGCACAGTTCAATCCTGGCGAAAATTTACCCAGGACTTGAATTGGTATTGAGAAAGCAAGACCCATAAACTAAATTTGTATTAGAATTCTGGCAAATTCATCCAGCGTAAAATTAAAACAAAAAGAAATAATTATGCATATGGGGGGTTTGCTTCTTCACAACACCTCTCTCTTTACGCTACTGTTTTTGGCACTTTAAAAAAGTTACTTATAATACTAATTAATTAACCCTTGTGTTTCAGGAGTCGTTTTTAAAGAATTGGGAAAAATTCAAACTTAACGTAAAGATTGAGGTGTTGAGGAGTGGGCAATCCCCCTCATATACGGAATAATTTCTGTTCATTTCAAGCTTTGATATTTCTCCTTACCCTCAGGTGAAAAAATCTTCTTTAGTTTAATTTCTGTTATCTTTTAAATAGCGTCAGGATATCTGGCTCCCATGAACAAATCCCACTCCTCACAGAAATATCCTCTACACAGTTCAATCCTGGCGAAAATTTACCAAGGACTTGAATTGGTATTGAGAAAGCAAGACCCATAAACTAAATTTGTATTAGAATTCTGGCAAATTCATCCAGCGTAAAATTTCCCCTGAAAATTTCACCCCCTGGAAACTTCCTTCTCCAAGAAAAAATTCTCCTCGTGCAGAATCCTCCCAGCGAAAATTCATACTCCCATCTCCTCCCAAAAAATACATGCATACTTCCCAATAAAAAAACACTATACATAAACAGTGGGCAAATTTTATAACTTAAAACGTTTCCCCATGGTCTCTAGGAGATTATTTTATCTCATAAGACATAGTTAATGTGTCTTTCAACTATGCTGAGCAAAATAGCTATCCTTCCCCAACAAAAAATGAAAAAGCATGAGTTTTCTCCAAAAAATATAGAAATTTGAATTTCTTTGACGATAAAAATGAAATAGCGTGAATATGTTCGAAAAAATGTAAAATGACTAGAGATTGCGGGACAGTAATGGCAAAAGCGTGATTTTCGTCAATAAAAAATGAAACTGCGTGAATTCATGAGTAAAACCCAAAATAATGTATTTCCATATGAAAATAGTGACTTTATGGAAAAAAAGAAAAAGTACAAACTTCCTTGAAAAAATTATAAAAATGAATTTTTTTTGAGAAAAAATAATATGTATTAAAACTTTTAGACTCAATTTAGCAGGTGTGAATTCAATCGAAAAAAGATGAGGTTTAACTATTGATTTTAATTATCCAGAAAAGTCATATATTGGATTCACTTTAAATGATTCTGATATATTTTTATTTTGTATTATTTAAAGAAACTAAGGCTTCTTGTCACGGGAAGCAAATATACTTGGTTTGACTAATGGCCTCCTAAGGCTATAGGGTTTATTTCATCTAGCTTAGTTAAACCAAATTTGAAATGGTTTTAGCTACTCAAGGCTATTTGGACGTGGCAGTCTTGTCTTGACTAAATTAACCTATTGCAGACATATTTAAATGGGAAAAATACAGCTTACAACTCCAAAATTTTTCAAAAACATGAATTTGTTTATATTAGATGGGTTTAGCGACATTAAATACAATAATTAAAAGTCTAAAAAGCACAAAAATCCAAAAAATTAATTTTTTTGAAAAGCGAAGGGCTTAGTGAGAAAATTTGGAAAATACATCTTTGAACTCTAAAACGGTTATAAAACTTGAATTTCCAGAAAAAAGAAGAGTTTAGTTATTAAGATCTAAAATTTAGGTTCTTAAAAGTTTAAACACATAAAATTTGGTAAGGGTCTTGACTTTTTAAAGTCATTTTTCTGTAAAACATTGAAATTAAGTAGAATAAATCTGAAATTTTGATGAAAGTTGTAATCTTTTAAATTTCATTGGTTCATTTTAAAATTACAGGTAGGTTTACAATAATTATGGATGATGATGAAACGTTTTTGGTTGTGTTGTGGTGCAACACTTAAGCTTTCATAGATGTTGAATTTTTGTTCTTTTGACCAGTGGTCTGTAGCTCCGGAGTGTTTCAATATTAAAAGTCAAAATTTTCCTGGATATGAGATACTTGAAACAGGCCAAAAATATTCCAGTGAAGTCTGTGAAATTTCCAGTAGATTTCTAGAAAAAAAAATAGTTTTCTCTTCTTATTGTACATTGTTTAAAAATTGAAACGATCGTAGCTAAGAAACTAAAATTTTGAGAACAATTTTATATGCCATCCTGGAGAGAATAAAATCATTTTTTGGGAAGAGCAGAACAAAATTTCGTATCTCTTTTAGACTTGTTGGATGTAATTTCGGAAAGTAAGCCTTAAATATGAGATTCTGATTTCTTGGTAGTCTTCTGAAATTTTGATTTGATGTAGCTCTCGTTTTCATAGAGCACTACCATAAACCTGAAATTTTTAGTATATTTCCCGATATCTAATTCTAAAGGGGTTTAAAAGGTAAAGCTAAATGCCAAGGGGCTGGCACGATGGCTTAACTTAAGCTAAACGAATCTTAAGCTAAACGAATCTACAGGAGGTTAAAAAGCTAACTCGGCTAAATAAAACCTAGATTGAATAGTGAATAGGTAACTTACGGTTAACACAATTCTGACTTTGGCCAAAGCCCTTTCACCTTCCTGTGACTGAAAATCTCATTCATTTGTCTCTGACTTTTGAAAATCCCGTTTAAGTGTCTCTTACTTTCATAAAATTGCGTATTCATGTTTCTAACCTTTTGAAAAAAATTCAGTTCGCCTGTTTCTGGCTTTTGCAGAGTCTTTTCCGTCTGTTGCTTACATCCGAATTTCCTTACAATATGTCTCTTACTTCTTAAGAAAATTCTGTTTGTATATTTCTAACATTCGGAAAAAATCCGGTTCGTATGTTTCTTTCTTTGAAAATATCCCTACTTGTCTCTGTCTTGTGAAAAAGTCGGAAACATGCAAACTGGTTGTTCTATTTTCTAAAACGTTAGAAAACATGTAAACATAACTTTTTTTTAATATCAGACACATTTGAACAGTATTTTCAATAGTGAAAGACACATAAAGAGGATTATCCAAGGTTATAGATAAGTAAAATGCATTTTTCAAAGTCAGAGACGTGCAAATTCGATTTATTTCCAAAAGTTAAAACCCGACCACTAACTTTTTTCAAAAGTCAAAGGCGTATGAAAGAGATTTTCAAAAGTCAGAACATATGAAAGGTATTTTTTCATAAGTCAAAGACATATGAAAGGGAGCTCTCTAGTTACATACACTCGAACAGAATTTTTTCAAACGCCAGAGACAGGTGGAAAGGATTTTCAACAAGTCAGAAACGTGCGGATTTGATTGTTTTTCAAATGGTCTGGAACAGACAAATATGATTTTCACGTGTTAGAGGCACTTGAACGGAACTTTAATAACTTTAAACATATGGAAGGGATTTTCAAAAGCCTCAGAAAAGTGAAAAGGATTCTTCCAATGTCAGAAGCGTACGAACCAGAATTTTTTCAAAAAGTTAGAAACATGCCAACAAGACAGTTTTTCAAAAGTTAGAGACGCGTGAATCGGATTTCCGAAAGGTAGCGATGCATGAACGGGTTTTCAGACGTGGATTGTATTTAAAGCAATCGTTGAAACTTTTGTATACTCCGCTAGAGCAAGCGTAAAAAAAGGAGCAAAATGCCTCGAAATAGGAAGATAATAGTTGTTTGCCTTGCATTAACGCTATTTTTCTTGATTTTAAAGATGGAATATAATTGTAGCCAATGTGTTAATTAATACAGAATCCTCAAGAGAATTTCTAATTCCTGCTAGTCACGATATCAGATGTACCTTTGATTCCCTTATCAACACAGTTATACTCTTCAAAGTGGCCAAACCTAAACTAAATTCTTTAGTGATTCACTGTCTTCGAGACCGTTACTCCTTGTTATGTATTCGTCTTAAACAACCTTCGGATAAAAATACATCCCCTGTTCCACATAAGAGACTCATTCCTGTCTTGAAAGGTACACGTCAAGGAGCAGTTTCTTCTCCTAATCTTTTCAATAATTGTGAGTTGGATACCCAAGACAAGTGCCCCCAATCTTTGATACTCTGAATCTGTGAAAGAATACTCTGAAGCGCTAAAGGAAAGTGACGATAGTAACTCCAGTGGTTTGGTTTTTGTATCAACACAGGTTTATCGGATTTCAGGGTCTTTTAAGAAAAAATAACTATGCCCTTTTCTTTACTTTTCAGATAAACATGGACTAAATATATTAATTTTCTGACATGACATTTTTCTCTAACTTCAAGACACAGTTTCAAGATTATTCTTAAACACGTATTTAAGTTTTATTCACAAAGAATCGAGTTTTACTTTTTGCTTAGTTACATTTACTATTTTTACTATCGCTCATCAGAAATGTGTCACCATCAAAGAAAAAATGAGACACCAGGGAGCTATGGATTTGAAGAATTTCATCTCTTAAAAAAAAACTTTTTTCTTTATAAAATCATCATTTTACTGCATGAAGCAGTATTCCACCTCCGGTCTATTGAATCTACTGAAACTCGTTTTAAGTTTTAATGTTGCTCCTTACTTTCAGTTAAAAAACTTGATTTTTTTATTTATCGTCTAATCTTTTCTAAATAATACCAAGAAATCTGACTCCAACTCTACGGAAAGTTCCTCCCATCTTCACAGAAAAATCATCTAGACAATTTAATTCCTGGGGAAATTTATCCCGGACAGTTACCCTTAAAATCTCCACACGAAAAATGGAGTAGCCAAAGAAAAAGTATGACAAATGAATAAGATAAATGGGAGTTCTTGGATATTCCAGCAGAGTAAAATTTTTCCTGGTAAGAACCCCCTCTCCCAGAAACTTGGACCCGATCGAAAATTGTTCCATTGAAAATACTCTTCAGCAAAAAATTAAACCCTTTTCCATCCCTAAAATGTATGCAGACTTCCCAATATCAAATATTGTACGTGAACAATTGGCAAATTTTATGACTTCGTCACCTTTTTTTACGAAAAAGAGCACTAGAATATATACGTCTGATTGAACCCTCTCTCAATCTTTTAGGGCGATTGATTCAATACTATCCTCCCCCCTTGGAAAAAAATGAATAAAAAATAAAAATAAAATCGTCCTTAACTCTTAGATATTCTGCATCTAAAAGAATAATTTTCCTCCAGCTTTTTTCTGGATTTTTTGGCCCCTTTTTATAAAAATAGTCAAATTTTCCCAGGCTTTTTACTTCTGATTACTTAGAATTAGGACTTTCCACCCCATTAGGTGCATAAGGTGGCAGCGATGCCTCTCCAGGATAACCTCTCCTGCCTCTTCGGCCAAGACCATCAAGAGATATTTTTGAGAGTGCTGCGTCTTTTTCAAGGGATATTTCAAGTATAGCCTTCTGTCGCCGTCCCGATGAGCTTTGTGAGGAGTCCAAAACAAAACATCATCGGGCAGACGATTACTGCATATTATAGCCATGTTTTTAATATTGCCACCCACTCTTATGATTTTGTCAATAACGAGCGGCTCTTTAGTTTTCTCTCTAATGAATGAGTTGATAATTTTGTCCATCCATTTGGTTCCAAGAGTTTCTTAAGGACAATCGCTTTCAAAACTTTAGATTCTTTTCTCTAGCTGTTTTGGCAAGGCCCAGCTTTCACAACCATACAGTAGAACAATCGTTACATTATTATTGAAGAGCCTCGATTTCAGCCTCAATGAAAAAGTTGCGCTTCTTTAAACGTTTCTTTACTATCAAGGCCCTTTTTTCACACGCAATACGTGTGCCAGTTTCAACTAAGCTGCACTTCTCCACATGTTTCTTAACTGTCAATGGCGCTTCCTGTGCCCGCGATACGTGTTACAATTTCAAATTCTGATAGATAATTTCAAACCGAATAAATTTTATCCAAATGGGATTGCCACAAAAGCCGTCACTCACCTGCTTTTATTTTCCTGGCATCGCGAGACAAAATTTTCCATGTCATTGCTCTTTCGTTTCGTTAAAAATCTACAAAAAAATGTGAGTTTTACTACAGAGACTGCTATAGATTAATCAATTTTTTAGTGACTCGAAAAAACAACAACTACATAGAATTGTAAACTTTTTTTTACATGGCATCTCGGGCGTAGGTTGAACCCAACAAGGTTGAACTTCAGGCTTGGGCCTGAAGACATAACCCAAAAGATGGGTGAAATTTAAATGTCAATGAATTTTACAAATCTAGTTTTTAGTACAGCCACTCAATAGAGAATACGTTTTGGTTTTGTAAATGTTTGTTTTGGATAGTCATCATAAACATCTCCCCTAAATACTCATTTCAAAAATTTTCAAACCGTAAAAAGAAAGAATGTAGCTAATTAGCGTGAAAGTTTCCCTTTGTAGCGGAAGCAAGCCTTAGAACAATTTGAAAGAAAGCTCTGGACCTTAGTCAAAACTGTCTAAAGAATGGTTTTTCTTTTAATTGAAAAAAAGTACAATGACTCTTGATCTTGCTTTAGGAAATGAATTCCTGGAACATGCTGATTTTTCCTGGTTTTGAAAATGATCAATTTTTTTTAAATTTAAGCACCCAAAATAGATAAGCAACTTAATTCTTTCTAACAACCTACAAATCTAATGCTCAATTTTTACAAACAGATTTCGGCTCAGGTGACTTCTACTGTGCATTGAATTTTCATTTTAAATCCCCATTAAAAAGAAAAACAGATTTTTTTTTACCAGTTTTTGTTTATTTTTTCGCAGTAGCATTAAAGTTTTAACATTATACCGAAGGTCCTCGTTTAGTCATTGACTGATATTGCATAATTTTAAATTTGATCCTTGAACTGTAAAAAATTTCAAGTATTCTGATTAATTTAATGCAGTAATAAGATTGTTTTCATTTAAAAGCATTTTTGGCTATTAAAGTTACAAATACTTGTATTTGAAACATGCTGTTTTTCAGAAAGTAATTTGCTTTTTTAATTTTTTCTTTGAGTCATGTAACTCAGGTAAAAGATAAATCTTTAATTTTCATGCTTAGCGTGTCTTTTACTACAAAGTATTATTTTTTTCCTTGGAACTACAAATAGGATAATATAATGTATTACTACGATATTATTCTATAATAATACAACTATCTTAAAAACCTGCAACTATTATATTTCTAAAAATTTTATAATAGGTCTAGAATAAAATATTTACTATTCCATATAGTATATATTACCGAATTATCAATTTGTTTACCTTTTCAATAGTTTTGCTGCTTTAGTATGTTTAAAAATGTTTTCACTAATATATACCGATTGTCTCATTTAATTTTTCCTTACCAAACAAATTATTAGCTCTTTTAGCTTCCCCTTGTAATTCTTTGAAGCAACAGATATGTTACGAAAAAGAAAAAAAAATACAATTAAATCTTAAATCAGAATTATTTACTATAATCACAAATATGTTTCTTAATTTATTGTCAAATGATAATTTAAACCAATGACTTATCTGAGATAAAATGAAACACTTTAGATCATAGCATGCTATTATTGATTAGAGTTTTGACTGTGAGATTTCTTATTCATACTTACGGTATTTTGGTAATTCGATTTAAAAATTAAAAGGTATATCGGTTTTATCTGAATGTTTGATAGAGAAAACTCTTACTTACACATTAATTTTGTTCCCGATAAATCAGATTTATCTTCATGAGCATGTTTTTCTCGTTTTTAAATAGAGACACATAAGATAGTATCGAAGTAGGACGTGACTAAAACGGTCGTGGGAAAAAAATGAACATGACAAAAATGAACGGGACGAACAAGGACGTGACAAAAATGAAGTCAGGTGAGTAGAAACAAAGACAAAAATTATCTCCAAACCCCAATAAAACCAAAAAGAAAAGTTGCTGCTAAGGTTGAAAATTATGATCTTTTTGGCAGAAACGGTCAGGTGGTCATGAAGTTATCGTAGATTGGCTAGCAAGACTGATTTGAGCCTCAGTCTTGTGCTTTTATGCTTGAGCCTCAGTCAGTGTTGCCATAGTGCCGAAAATTACCTTGAATTGCTGTAAAATACACTGTCACTATTTGGCTGCACTCAAAGTTTTGTATATGATAAATTAGCACTTCTGAAGTCATTGCCAAAACTGTTTGCTAAGCGGCTCACAAAGGTAGGCTCAGCTGGGTATAAGGATTGTATAGCGATTGAACACATATCGCCATGCTTATCCTTCACTGTAGCTCATCAAACAGATTTTAATATTTATTTTAGTGTCTAGGAAATGTCAGATAAGACCTTATACGTAACAGTAGTTGTTACTACTGTTACTAAAATCCAGCTTTTTTATTAATGTTTTTTTTCACCTTTTCCTTTTCGTTCCCTTCACAAATAGAAAATTTTCATCTAGCGGAAAGAACTTTGCTAAATTTTTTTGTGTCGGAAGAGAAAAATACATTTTAAGCTGTTTTGTTTTTGTTGCTCTTTATAGCCTGTGATGCATCTCTAATGCTTGGAAAGTAAACCATTTAACATTATACAGGAGGGATCTATACTCCATATTTATAATATACTTATAATATAATCACTTATCTTATACTTCATGCTATACTTTAAGTATTAGGGAATGGGGGTATTTTTTTCGAAATCTAGTTGGGTATTTTTTTTTATTATTATTTTTTCACTGACAATACTAAAGGGCATTTTTCTCTGAAGATACCCAAATAGATGTTTTTCGAAGACTAGTGGATGTTAGAAGTCTAGGGGCTCTGATTTCTAGAAGGTGCATGCCCTGCTTTTGCTACCCCTTAGACGACACCACTGCCCTTAACCTTCGCAAAACTTTCATATAAAAAACGCCAAAAGCCTACATGTGAAGAGAGATATGATTTCCTGAAGATCATCTAAACATAGAAGGCTCCACGCCCCATAGAAACGGCCAAATTGAAGTCTTAACGAACCAAGGGAGTAGCTGGAATCATCACACCCTCCACTTTCGAACTGTATACAAATTTACTTCCCCTACTAGTTTGAGCAGTCCCGGAAAACATCATGGAGATCTCCCTGAAAGTATTGATGTCCCAGCGAAGATAGAGATAAAACACAAATATCTTTATTCTTAAGGAGGTCAACAGGAGTGCGAGTAGCCGACTGGAGAATTCTTGCCACTTTCTCTTGAAGATGGTGAATAGGAGCAAGTACCGAAGATAATGTGGATGCGCACAAAGACGAACAGTAACATATATAAAGGTAAATGAAAGAGAAGTAGAAAAGACGAAGGATAAGAAAAGGAAATAAACACTTTAATTTTTCGGATGAATCCAATACCACGGAAAATTTTCACTCTTATTATTTTAAGATGGCAGTTAAACGGTAAATTTTCATCCAAAACAACTCCCAGGAATCGCACATATCGATCCGGGGGTTGACTTATGGATCCTCTTGGTGTAGGAAGCTCAGTAATTTTGTGGCAGCTCACACCTTTACGAGAAAAAAAAGAATGTATGACTTTTTTACATTTAAAGCTAGTTGATTCATGTCAAACTCAATAGGTATCTTCTCAGTTATTGCTTGAAGTTTTAGTATGAGGAATAATTCATCCGGGGCTGCAGCACATAAAGTAGTGTCGTCTGCAAATGCTATCAATTCTTCTCGACTATCAGATGCGAACACCAAGGTAGTCGAGAGTGAGCTTTATGACACAATCCACAGCAAACATTGTTAATTGGGGTGTTAAAAGGTCGGTAAATACTGTTCACATAGATGAGGAAGAGAGTTGGTCCAAGAATATAACCTTGGGATACTCCGTTTTCAATTGGAACTTTTTGTCTGTAACTTCCGTGGCGATAAATATGTTAGATAGGTATGATGAGAACCAAGACAGTGCTTTCCTGTGCACACCAAAATGAGAAAGTTCACCAATGAGGATCTTGTGCATTAGGCTGTCAAAAGCTTTCTTTACACCAAGAAAAATGGCCGCAGGAATAACATTATAATCTTAGGATCGTTGTATGAATTGAAGAAGTCTATTACAAGCATGTTCTGTAGAATACTTAGCGCGAAACCCAAACTGATGCTGATGGGAAAAAAATTAGCTTCAAGAAATCTCACTAGACGTTTGAGCGTTGCCCTTTCAAATATCTTAGAGAACATTGACAGAAGAGAGATCGGCCTGTATTTCCAAGGATCATCACGGTCTTCTCTTTTAAAGAGAGCCATCACACGTGCAAATTTAAGACGTTGGTAAATACTTTTAGTTGACATGACCTATTAATCAAATGGCAAATTGGGGTGATAATCGATGGAAGAATATGTTTAATAACTTTAGCAGCTGCTGAAGAATTCTTTAAGGACAAAACAATATTTCTAATGTCCTGCACCGTAACCACCTCAAGAACCATTGATTTCAAGCACGAGGGACCTAGAAACTGCTTCCAAGACAGTGACACAGAAAAATGAGAAGCGCTACTAGCAGTTTTTCCCTTATCTCCGCAAAGAATTTGTTCATATGATATCATGTTTGGCCTTTTCCTGTGACAAGTTAATCGTCTAAAATGAAAAACTTAGGGAGAGCTTCTGGTTTCATCGATGGCCGACTAACTTCCCTAATCACGTCCTGCGTCTTTTTTATATTTTTACAGCAATCAACAAATCTCTTTGTAAAATATACTGTTTGAGCTCTGCAAATAATTGATTTCAGCATATTACGGTACAACTTTAATGCTTCTAACTTAGCATTATTCGGTCTTTTTTTTACTCTTTCCAAAGGTTCTGCTTCCATTGAAGGGTTGAGTACTTTAGAAAAAAGGAGACCTATTGAAAAAGTAATTATAGCAAATTTTGGATGTTGAAGCACTAAAGAATTCTTTTTTCCAATCCCCCAAGAAAAAACCTTTTTCGTATCTTTTTTGGTTTTAACAATTAGGATCCAACAGTTGAATTTGAATGCTTTTCCAGCTAGTCCAACGGATCAAATCAGGGGAAAGATGACAAGTCTCATGCAGTATTTTGGCTGATTTAATTTCCTCGACTATTAAAACAATTTATCTCTATGTGGATTTCAGATAGGGAAAAGTATTGTAAATAGATACATTTTATTCTTTCTTGGCTCAGATAAAAGATGGTGATCTATATTTGTTCTTTTTTGAAATGAAGATACGGAAAATCTCTAAGGAATAAAATGTAGCAAAAACCTGGGGAATAGGATATAGAAGAGACAATACAACGTATCAACTTTGAAACTCTATTTAAAGAGTTTATTCTTTCAAATGCCCTGGAGACATCCAGAAAAAATTGTCCCGCGAAGTCCGACAATATAGTACAGAAACGGTAAATTGAGCTACATACATTTCTAGGCCTGTTTTTTTTTAGTTTTTTTTTCTCAGTTAAATTAACTCTTTGGGACACGAATAAGAGAGTTGTAAATCAGCATGAAAATTATTTTTTATATGTTTGATGGATTTCAAATTTCCTAATAGGAACTCAATCATAATCTTCCTACATGGGCTATACAGCAATCACTTTGAGATTTTATACTTTTAAACTTTTAAGATGTGATTCGGAGGTTTTCAAACCTCCTAATAGCATATCAATCATAATCTTTAGACATGGGATATACAGCAAGAATTTTGAGATTTTATATTTTCTACTTTTAAGATGTGATTACACACTCTTAAAAGCAAGAGGTCAATTTATATAAAGGAGATTCGGTACATTTATCTAATAATTAGGGATGTTGGCCCAACAAAAGGCTTATTCCTTCCATTATCAATTTTTTATCTCATTTTACATCTTGTGAACTTTTGCGTACCCTTTTTAAGAATGTGAAGGGATAAGAGGGCAACCAGTCCCCCTCCCACATCTATTTAGTGGTCCTCCCTCAAAAGCCTTCAGGTCGAAATTTTTAAATAGTAATCTTCTTCAAAATGGTCTAAAGGTCAAAGACCTATTTATCCAATAATGATGCATCTCTCAAAAGCCCTGGTGGCAAGGGCTTTAAGCTATGCAATTTCCACATTGCTTATAAAAAGGTTTGCTATCAGGAAAATATGGGTACTTTTTATCCCATTTAAATCAGGCTTAGGATATTATGGTATTACTTCTCTGGATGTGGGGTAACTTTGAGGAAGAGGAGAGGGCAATGTTAAATAAATTAAAACACAATATGTTCCATACATTTCCCAAACGCAATATGGGAAATATGTATTGGAGTCTAGTTGAACCTTTGCAAGTCATAAGGATAAATATGTCTTATATCACTTGATTGAACAAAAATACCAAAGAACCCTCATCAAAAAAGAACCCTTATAAAACGCCGTATCATTTACGATCATGGCTGGATTAACGAATTAAAGAAATTAAAACCGATGGAATCATTAAAGAAAGGGCTAGCGAGTGGTCAGTTCGCGTTTACTATAGTAAAGACCACAAGGCTTCAATGTTTTATAATAATTATTTTTTCCCAGAGGCATTTCATATTTGACTTACTTGACTTAAGTCTCCTGCCGGGCACTGCTCGGCGTAGAGAGTGACGTCTGCCTCCTCCACCCACTTCGGTCCATGGCGAGTATTTGCTCTTCGCCCTGTCTGATGTTTGCCATCGCTAAGAACTCGGACAGGCTGTCGGACCAACGTTTCTTCGGTCGGCCTCGAGGTCGCTTCCAACCAACTTTGATTGGGTCGAAGTCATAGATCATCTTTGCGGGTAAATGTGGTGGCATTCGAAGCAGATGCCCGAACCATATGGTCATATTAATTTTGAAGGGGGCTCATTCGATGAGAAATCCAAAGTTAGTGTATCCTTTTTGATTCACACGTAATTGAACCGCACTCTCTACCGCACTCTTTTCTCCAAAATCGTCTAATAGAAATTTTGAGTCTTTTATTCAAATTAGTCCAAAGATAAGATGACAATAACAGGAGGTTCAATACTATCACCAAAAGAATGGGGGAAGTATTTTAAGCTATACCTGGCTGGTATATAAGGATCTTTTGAAAGGGTTGGCCCTATATACTCTATTAGATGCTCTTTTGATGTGAAATTGGAAGTTTCAAGGCCTTTCAAAAGTTGCCAGAGAACAACATTCATCCAGGTCCTCTTTTCTCCAAATGTATTCGATTAAAATTTTGACACGGCGATTTTGACAAATAGTCCAAAGATCAGATAACAATAACATTGGGGTCGACACTACTCCCCAGAGCCCAGGGAAGTGTTGTAAGTTCTGTCCCGGTGTTATTTAAGGCTCTTATGAAAGGATTGGTCTTATGAAAGGATTGGTAAAATTTTGACATGGCAATTTAAAATTTCTAGTTACCTTATCAAGAGTATCCCTCCCCTACGACCTCAATTCCCTAAATGCATTTGATAGCAAATTTTAACTAGTAATTTTGTACAAAATATTTCAAAGATCATACGATAATGTCATCGGAGTCGATACATTCCCCAAAGCCTAAGGGTTAAAAATGTAGTTTATGTCTTAACACCCACTGTGGGAGGGAGTTCGTACTCTCACTAAATCATACTCAAATACTCCCTTACTCAAACTCACTTACTCACTCACTTCCTCAAACTTAATCACCCTTACTCGCACTGAGCCTCGCACTCACACTTACTTACTTACTCGAACCCAATCACTCACTCATACCCACTCATAATCGCATTCGCACTGGAGGGGACTCATTCGATTGGAAATTTGAATTCCTATAGCCCTTTTAAGGATAAAAAGTAAAAGGAATGCTCTCCTAGTTCTCTTTTTAAGGGTCAAAAATGATTACAGGGCAACTAGCCCCCTTCCCCACGCCTTCGTTTCTCCAAATGCATTCAATCAAAATTTTAAAATATCCATTTTTTCAAAATAGTTCAAAGACCATATAACAATGCCTCCAGAGTTAGCACAAGCCCCAGAGCTCGGGGCTATTCATGCTCCAAGGGTATGTGAGCTTCCCATAGAAGTTGTGCTCTTATAAGGTTTGAAGAAGGCCCTTTTGATTGGATATTGTCATTTTTAAGATTTAAAAGTGACCAAGGGGAACCATCTCCCTTGTACCTTCTTTTACTCAAACATATTCGATAGAAACTTTGACATAACCATTTTGCTTTAAATAATCCAAATATTATATAACAGTGCCTTTGGGGTTAACATAGACACCAATTCCCGGAAGCAAGGGTCGTAAATTGTGTTCCAGGGCTACATGGTGGCATCTACAGAAGAGTTGGTTATAAGAACTTTGGAAGGAGCTCAGTTGAATAGAAACATGAAGCTATAATGCCCTTAGGCATAGTTATTTGATCTTTTGACTATTTTGAACATGACAACTGTCTTAAAAGTTTGATCAGATACATTTGGGGAAATATGGCGTAAAAGGGGGATCCCTTTTGACTCTTAAATCCACCCTAGAACAAGATGGCTTTTCCAAACTGTGGACAATTTCGAACTAAATGGCTATCTAAAAATTTTGATCAGATGCATTTGGCTTCTTGATTTTTTCCCTAAATGCTGTTGAGATAATGAAGATACGTCATTTTTACAAACTGGTTACATAAAGTGTGTTTTGATTTTACTTAAAACCTCTCTTAGCATTCCATGAAAATTTCAACTTAATACCATTAGCAGTTCTTGAGATCAATACAGACATGTTCGGATACGCCCTTTCGATAACTTGGATGCACCTGGAGTCTTTTCATTTAGTGCAATACTCCCTTCATATTCAATAAATTTTGTGACTCAAAAACCTTAGTTATTCGTAAGATGCTGCAGATACGATTTTTTGATAGCATAGATGTAATATGCAGGATACTGTTGAGCTTTTTCGATTCGGTTAAACAGATTGAGCTGCAATACTAGAGATCGTAGTAGTATTTACAATAGCAATCGCAGTGGCAGCAGCTGTACTAATAGTAGCAGTCAAAGTCACAAGCTAAAGTAGTTGCAGTTAGGACTTGTAACACTTGTCATAACTTATCACACTTGCAGTTGTAAATAATCGCAGTCGCAGCCACAAGTAGCCCAAATTATAGTCGTAAGCAGTTGGGATATCAGATAGTTTCAGTCTTAAGTATTTAAGACTCATGTGGGCTTAAGTACTTGCAGTAGTAAATAGTCATAGTCAGAAGTAACCACGGTCACAAGTTATCAGATTTAAAAATAGTCTCAGGTATAAGTATTCCTACTCACAGTGTTAATCGTATCTAGTGTTAGTTACAGTTGGAAGTTATTGCAGTCGCTAGTATTCACAGTCACAAGTGTTCATAGTCACAAATAGTCAAAATACTGTAACACATAGTTAAAACTGCATTCATAAGTAATCACATTTGTAATTGATCCCAATAAGTCATTGTGGCACTTAGAAATAGTCGTAGGTGCAGCCAAAATAATGGTAGTTGTAGCAGTAGTGTTTTTCAAAGTGTTAATTTAATAACCTTACCCGTTCCTAAGATGCTTCAGGTATACCCATTTGTTAACCTTGATGCACATAATGGACAGAGTACTGGTTCTAAGGGAGTTAGCTGAATTTGTAATTAGTCACTCTTGCAAGTAGTCCCAAGTGGCCCTAGTCACAGTCACAAGAAGGCACAGTTGCAGTCACAGCAGTAGTAGCAACAGTCGTCGTGAGAGTACAAAGTTACTGCACTTAGCCACTCCTAAGATATTGGATATATGCCCTTTTGATAACCTTGATGCAAAAATTGTTTTTTTGGTAAGTATAATATCCGACTGGGCATTCCCTGAAAGTTTGCCCTAATATACCCTTTGTCTTTTCTGATACACTCAGGGTCAAACAGTCCCCTTCTTTCCCAATGAAAAACTTATATTTTAAAAATGGGCATACCCTTAATTTGAAACCTTTTCTGCAGAAGCTGTTTTCCTCCATTGAATTCTCAAAGGGAAAGTTATTACACCTATTGACTAAATTGAACGAAGTAGCTTTTTCATAATTTTCACCAGTGTTAAGGGGATCTGAAAAGAACAATGGAGGCCCATCACCCTCCAAGGACTGTTCAGCATAGAGTGAAATTTGTAATTTAATAGGCTTAGCCGTTCCCGAGATGTTACTATGCGCCCTTTGGAAAATCAGCATACACTTAGTGCGCTTTGGTTGTGTTTAACTCCCTCCTTGACATTCCCTGGAAGTAACCACACTTAGATGTAGTAGCAGTTGCAAGGATCCCAATTACAGTTGCAAAATGTCTTAGTCAAAAGTAGTCAGAGTCATAATTGCAACCTATCACATTTGCAGCTGCAGTAGTAGTATAGGTAGTGGCTCTGAAAGTTTCAAGTTAATACCCTTACCTATTCGTAACATGTTACACATAAGCCTTTTTGATAACTTAGAAGCTGATAGTTTCTTTCGATTTAGTTCAATATTTCTCAAAATTCCAAGTCAATACCCTTACCTATTCGTAACATGTTACACATAAGCCTTTTTGATAACTTAGAAGCTGATAGTTTCTTTCGATTTAGTTCAATATTTCTCAAAATTCCAAGTCAATATTGTTTGACTTTTCGTAGACACCCAGGATCAAAAACATTCATTACCCCGGTGGATATTACTGATGGATGTAAGACGTTGTGACGGTTTGAAAAAACGGCTTGTTACGATTTTTATCAGAGTTAGGGGGTATCTAAAAGGTCAAAAGGGAGGGGGTCAGCCTCTGTTCCTTTTTCAGCATCCCTCTCAAAACGGCTTTAAAGTTTCAACTTAATGTACTCAGCAGTTCCTTAGATATTGTTGTTGTGTCCTCTTGACAACCCTCCTGCATACAGAGTGTTTAATTTGGTTCATCTCCCCCCTCAAATTCTTCTAAAAGTTTTACCTTATTACCCTTTACATTTTTGGAGACTCATGATCAAACATACCCCTTTTTCCCTATGACTAACCTTGTCTTTTAATAATGGGTAACCTATATAACTTTCAACATCTGCTTCAGGTGCTGTCTGTTGTGGGGGGGGGGGTTGTCATCACCAGAGGCAAAGTTATTTGACCTGTTTATTATTTTGAAGAAAATGACTATTCTAAAATTTTGATCAATTATCTTTGGACGAAGGGCTGCTAAAAAGAGAATGGGAGGAAAATGGTTGCCCTCCAAAAACATTTTAACATCCTCATCAATATGTCCTGAAAACTTAAGCCTAACAAGCTGTTCTTGAAATGTTGTAGATAAGCCTTTTATAAAAACTGGATGTACACTATTATCTTTGGGTTAGTTCAACATCCTCATCAATATTCCTTGAAATTCCTCAGCCTTTCCGAACATACCCAGAATCAAACATCCCCCTTTTTTACAATCATATATCTTGCACGCAAAATAAGGGCAGTTTTCGTAATTTACACAGCTCACCCTGGGAAAATTGTATCCCCAGAGTTATAGTTACTAGCCCTTTTGGCTATTTTGAAAAAATTGCTTCTTCACAATTTTGATCAGTGATGAGGAGAGAGAACATATAAAAAGGGCAAGAGGAGCTGATTGACCTGCGATAGCCCTTATATATATCTCTCAGTATTATCCTAAAAGAAACTCTTAAAGTGACATCCTTAGAAACATAGCTATTAGACCTTTTGACTAGTTTGAACAAAATGACAATCTCAGAATTTCGATTAATGTTGACAGGAGGGGCACATAAGAAAGTCAAGGATGAACTGGCTGCCCTCCAATCTCTCTTCAACGTCTCCTTAACGCATCTTGAAAATTTCAACTTAATATTCTCAGCTGTTCCTTAGTTTTTGCTGATATTCCCATTTCACAACCAGCAAGCATATAGTGAGAGTTAACTGTTTTCGGCATCCGTCTCAACTTTTCCTTAAAGTTTCACCTTTATACCAGTAATGTCCCCTCAATTGGTTTAACAAGGCCCAAATCCAACCATTCCAACAACACCATGTCTGACTATTCCAACAAGGCTCATATCCAGCCATTTTAGCAAGGCCCATATCCCACTATTCCGACGACAGCCAGCAGGTCTTATTGTTATGTAGCTGCATAGTACACTTTGGGGGATGAGTATGGAGTATTAGGGGGATGTTTACTTATTCTAATGATTTCTTTGGTTTTTCTTTAAGATGTCTTGTTAGAAGGCCAGGAGAGAACCTTCAGGGGCCGCTCAAGTAAGGAAATGCTTGGAGTAAAGTCTAAACCGATTATAACCCAATATTTTTGTGCTTCGGACATACAATGACTTTTGCTGTCTGTAGAAAGGATTTTCCACCATTTTTAGGATCAAAACCGTAATACAGTCTAGAAGTATAGTGATTTTCTAGAAAAATAGGCATGTTATTCAACTAGCTTGCACAAAAAAGTATACCCTGCTATTTCCAGAAACAGAAGCATTACGTGATTCATTATTCTTTTAGCTTCTAGTGACAAACGGATAATTTTCTAACGTCCACGGGGGTTGTAAAAACAGGTGTTGAACGAACATTTTCATTAGTATTCTGTTAGATTTTGAAAATACAACTTGAATTTAAAAAAAAGATGCGTCTCAAAGATACCAACATGTAAGGCTCGACCTATACCCCTTTCACCCCCCGCGACAAAAAAACGGGGAAATTATAGTCAAAAATGAGGTACTATAACTCTCTATATTGAATTAACAAGTGAAACCCCACCCTTCCCGCATAAAATAGCCCTCATTGCAGATAAATTTATGTTGTATATATCGTAAAAATATGTGCTTTTTTCGTGTACTATTTCAAATGACCCTCGTTAATCAAGGCATATTCTAGCAGGCATACAATTAACACCCGTCAAATATTGGCGTGACCGTTAATTATACCCCAACGTCACGTAGAGTGTTACTTTTTAGCAGAGGGCTGATAGGGACGAGCGTTAGTAAATTACCAAAAAGCTCACTTTGATACTCATCGACGTAATTGTACGAGAAGAGCCTTATTACATCTCAGTCAAATACTTTCTTCGTCTGCTAAATTCCACCAGAAAGCTAATTATCAAAAAGTAGCGAATATGCAGCAAAAAAAGCATATGAATTTTCGCTAAATTAAAAGACGATCGTTAAATTGATTGAACTTTTACCGAGGATTCCATGTGGGGAATAGGACATGTACTTTTTTAAGTATAATAATGAATTACTATGTGAGCCCCTTTCACCTTACTAGGGCTAGATACAATCTAGACTACAGACTACAAGTTTGTTGGTTGTGTCGCTTTTCCTTTTGAGTGCTATATTATTATGTATATTTCTCATAAGAAATTTGCCTAAACCCCCTCATAAATTCTAGTTTAGCTACTTTTTTGCTTTCTTGAAATTAGTTAGGTTAGGAAAATGAAACATTCAGAGACAGATCTACAAGGTAAGGTGAGGGCGGAGAGGGTGTTTGAAGCACTTAACAGACCTATTTTATCGTCATTTAAGGAAATAACTGCGATCAGTGTACTTGGGTCCAAAAAAACACTGTATTCTCAATAGATTACTATACTGTGATCTGAATTTGGAATTCTTGGCTTGGAATGGAATCAGTGAAACTCTCCGACATCGGAATGATCGCACATTTTTTAAACAATAACTGACTTTTTTTTTAGTTACTGTTCTATGAAAAAAGTTTCTTTTATACATATTGGTATGAACAAAGCCCCTTTCAAAAATTGATCCTAATGGCACTCACGATTCCCTTTTCATCTTTTTGTTACACAATTTTCATGCACCAAGGGGCTAGCTATCATCCTGCAGTATATATATATATATATATATATATATATGATAGTCTTAGTCCGAAATTATTCCCCAGAATGAAAAAACATAAATGTTAATTTCAATTCCACTCAGTCCTTTCTGCATCCTTCTATTACAAGAAAGTCTCAAGCGAGAAACTGCCTTCTTTAAAGAGACCAACTGTAATTAAGTTTTAATAAAAACAAAGTCATTCAACACTTTTTACGCACCACAGCCAAATTTTTACGAAGTCTTAGACACTCTTCAAAATCCTATAAAAAATTTGATATAAATAACCATAAGTAATAACAATATAACCATGGTTGGTATTTTTTTACAGCCCTCGCAGGAAATATTACCAAGCCAATCGTACTCAACTGTATGCAAATCGTCCCCATAGATTATATCTGGAAAAAGAATATGAAAACAACAAACTAAGAATGTACTCTGTAAGCATAGATATTTTGCTCGGTAAATCCTGTGAGAAATCTATTCTCCCAGCAAAAAAAAAACTAGATTTAGGAGATAACTTATTTATGCCAAGTATTATGCATAGAAAAGATAAAAAGTCACATTTTTTATAACTAAAATTTATGTGTATGAGTTTGTTTACGTTGGTGTCATTCAAATGCCTGAAAATAGGAACGTGGGGGATGCTACTGCTGGTAAGGTTAATATATCTAAGACTGCATCTCTCAGTCAGTACATACATATTAACTGGAGTTGCCACTGAAATTTGTCAAAGGTAGTTTTTGCAATATTAGCTTGAATCTAAATGTTTGAGTATCACGGACACAGAACTGATAACGTTCTATATTCTCTTCTTCATTCTTAGGTCTTTTCATATCTAAAAACTGTGGTTTTCTAAGATTTTTCTTGTTGCTGCATAAAAATCAGGAAGTTCTGCAGGCAGTAGCTTAACATATTTCTGTTATTCTTGCCACTTTGAAGCGTAAAAAAACAAACAAAGTAAATAGTTGAACTTAACATGGCTTTTTCGTCTGTAGAAACCCGACCCTTAAAAAGTGTCAAATCGAAAAGACAGCTAAACCTTCAATAAAACTTACACCTTTTTAAGCAGCCTGATGTCATAATGTTTTAGCTTATTTTTTCTAATATTCTATAAAGGTAACTTTTTTATTTTTTAGATTTCGTGCTTACTACTAGTAAAAAAACACAGCTACATAATGAGGTTATTTTCATTAAAAACTGAATGCCCAATTTTTAAAGAAATATATGGGTAGAAAGCTGGCTTTCCTAACTGCTAGGTCATTAAACAAACTTAATGTTTTCCTGTATTCCTATTTCCTTGTGGTCCCGAGCAGCTAAATAAATCTCGCAGATCAAAATCGTATAACAAGACTTCCCGTATTGCTTAGCCACGGGTTTATTGGACACCTGGATTTACCCAAGCTAAGACTGTTGTTTTTAACTTTGATTACGTTTTCTGAGATATTTTTCCTTCAGAAAACTCAAAATTTCGTTTGCAATTAGAAGACATAGAAGGTTTCACCACCTTCATTGGAAATTTATTTTACATTAAGGGGAAATTTAAGAAGAATATAAAAAAAATTAATTGAAATTTAAGAAGAACATTTAAGAAGAATAAGGGGAAATTTAAGAAAAATATCTAGTGTACTACCCCGGATGTTCTTTATTTTGTGAATGACCCTAAAGTTATTCAATTTGTTTTTTGTAAATATATTAGTTTCAACTTTGACATTTTTGCATTTCTACTAATGACGGTCGCTGTATATGTGATCGAAATATCTAGACTTTTGTACCTGTTGTTACTGATGAAAGTAAATAGATTTATCCTCGTTTGAACGTTTATTTGTTCGTCATAGAATGGCCGTGTGGTTTGAGAAAATGGTACCTACTCTAAGGTGTTACGTCAAAAATAAGAATAACTTAGACCATGAAATTTGACAATATTAATCCGAGCACTTAAGTTAAAGACCATTGAAAAAATGTCTGAAGTAGGCCTAATAATAAAAGAAACTGAGGAACAAAGAAATATGTTGTTAGAATACGTGTACAAATGGCAATCACAAAGAGTAAAAAAAATGAAATCCAAAGCAATATGCGATTAGAAGAGAGTTGCAGCGAGAATTGTGACGAGTTGAAAACGACAGTGAAGATCAGGGAAATATGCGGTTAAAAGACATGCAACAACGAGAATCAGAACGAATCAAAAATGGAAATGAAGAAAAATAAATTCGTGGATAAAATGTATATGACAGCGAGGACAAACATCATATTAACTGCGGTTTCCAAATAAAAACAAAATATATAAATCCAACTCAAGGACGTTCAATGATACAGTTCATAACATCATTGGTAAAAAAAAAAGTGACCAAAGTTAAAGTGAGAGATGATGATTGTAAGCACCCGCTATCAAGTGAAGTTAATGATTTTTTGCATCAATGTGTGGGTTTCATCCGCGACTACCAATCTTACCACGTAATGACTCGTTTTCTAGTTCAGCTTCAAAAATTTTGAAGGCTCTTGATTCTTGTAAATCTAGTTACCCAAGTGAGATACCGATTAAATTGATTGTTGACTGTGCTTATCTGTTCTCCTATTTCTGGATCTTCTCTCCTCGTTTTTTTTTAACCAGTAAGTCATTAGCAATTTCTTTTTAACCTGTAACTTTTCATTTTGTCTTCAGGGTCGTTACCGTATTTTAGTTTGTCTAGTAGTACGCCTATGGCCTTGAAAAAACTGTACGTTTTAGGGAAAGTATAATCAATTTATGTGTGGAAGCACAATAAAGTGATCTGTGCCAGGCAATGCCATAATCATCAATTGACCCCAGCCGCGACAGAGACGACGAGAAAAGTTATCTGTTGGCTCACTAAATTCTCACGAAACATAAATATGTGGCTTACGTGCTACAACTATCCCAGAATGAACTATTTATTTATTATTTTTTTTATAAAATTTCTTAATTTTGCTCAACATCTTCGATAATGACAATATAGGGTAGTGAATATTTAATAGTGATGATGACTAAGAACAGACAAAGATTTT
Organism: Artemia franciscana; assembly: GCF_032884065.1. Taxonomy (NCBI): domain Eukaryota; kingdom Metazoa; phylum Arthropoda; class Branchiopoda; order Anostraca; family Artemiidae; genus Artemia; species Artemia franciscana. The sequence continues at coordinate 33,274,976 of NC_088868.1, forward strand.
GACTGTTTATTACAAAAAAGCTATTCTTTATAATAAATCTGTGTTCATGACTCTTTTATTGCTCAAAACCTATTCTCTTTAGTAAGTTTATTTTTATGACATACAAATTTCTTATGATAATTTTTCAAATTTTTATCATAGATAAGTATTGCTGAGGTTTCAGCAACCTTGATTGTTTAACATTAATACATTATATATTATATTATATAACATTTATATATTATTATTATATATTATAATTATATATTTTTATTATTAATTATTATTATTATTATTATATTATTATATATATATTATAATTATATATTATATATTATTATATTATATAACATTAATATATAACATTAATATAGATTGGCCAGCATTTACATTTGTTTCTTTTTATGAGGTTTTTGTATCATCTCAAAAAAAAATCATAACGAGGAGAGAAGTAAGTACAATGATCTGTGAATATTTTGGTTAGGAACTGCTCAACCATACTTACTACGGAATTAAGAATGAAAATACAGATAAAAGTACAGAGGGTAACATGATAGATAAACTTTAAAATCAAACAATCTAATACTCTAGGGGGTTTCAAGCTTCAATCTTCGAAATGTAGAGCTCTGTATTTTATTTATCAAGCAGTTCGTGGTAACGAACTATAGTAAGGAGCGACCCGGCTCAATAGTAATTGAAACTCTAGAAAATGAAATTTGGTAACAATAGTTACAAAAAAATTGCATTTTTATGCTGATGTTAAATATACAAGTTTCATTAAATTTAGTTCTACCCATCAGAAGTTAGAAGCCTAAGAAAATGTGCCTTATTTTAGAAAATAGAAGGAAATATCCCCTAAAAGTAATAAAATCTTAACAAAAATCATACCATCAGATTCAGTGCATCAGAAAACCCTACCGTAGAAGATTCAAGCTCCTATCTACTGAAATGTGGAATTTTGTATATTTTGCCAGAAGACAGAACACGGATGCGTGTTTATTTGTTGTTTTTTTTCCAGGGGTGATCGTATCGACCCAGTGTTCCTAGAATGTCGCAACAGGGCTCATTCTAACGGAAATTAAAATTTCTAGTGCCGTTTTTAAGTGACAAAAAAATTGGAGGTCACCTAGGCCCCCTCCCATGCTCATTCTATTCCCAAAGACTGGTAACGTTGAACTCTGCTGCCAACTTGGATCTATTGAATAAGGAAAATATTTAACCCTAAAAACCTAATCATTCGACTTCTCAGCTATAGAAAAATTGGATAGACTATACTTGGATAGACTAAAGGCCTACTTTAGTCTATCCAAGTATAAAAGGGTAACCTTCTGTTAACACTTTTTTATGATTTTGGACAGCCCTAATTCACCTGTGATTAAAAAACTTTTATTTGGTCTTAAGCTGATAGCACGAATTACCAACTGATTAAGATGTCATATATATATATATATATATATATATATATATATATATATATATATATATATATATATATATATATATATATATATATATATATATATATATATATATATATATATATATATATATATATATATATATCATATATATAGCATATATATATATATATATATATATATATATATCTTTTCAAAGAAGCAATATTTTATTTATTTATTCGTAATTTTTTCAAAACGGGTTCATTTTTTAGATAGTTTTTATCCTGGGATTTTTTGGCCTGAAAAAACGTTTTAGATAGGTCAAAAGTTGGAGAAAATTCGTCAAGAGCCTTAATTTTGGAGCAAAATTCATATGAGTAACGTCATATTTATGAGCACATTTCAAGAGAATGAATACGGCATTTCTGGCTCAAGAGCGGTTGCATCTACCGAATAGATAATTACACAAGAAACAAAGTTTAGTATAATATACCAAGTCTAATGAGTTTTCTTACAAAATGCCTTTTTGGCAATGAAAAAATGTCTGAAGTAATGATAAACGAAAACGCAGAGAGAAGAAATAAATAGTTAGATTACTTGCAAAAACGACCAAGACAAAAGTCAAAAACAAAATTGACAAAAAAGAAATATGTGGTTAAAAGATAAGCGGTAGAGAGATTTACAACGAGTCAAAAATATGGTGAAAAAGAAAAACTAAACAGATTAACGACACTGATCGATTAATTCATTAATCGTTTATTGGGCAAATATGAAAGAAAAGCTCTAGTGTATGATCCCCCAAAAATATTAAGATTATTAAATTTATCTCACCAATATCTTGTAATTTTTGAATTATTTTCCAATTTAGCATGTTGTGTCTTACTCCTAAATCCCTGCCCTCTAAAAGATAAAGTCTTACGTACGAGTCATGTGGTGATTTTGGAAATGCTTATTTAAAAAAAAAGGTCTAAGCCGGACTAAAGTACATACAAAATAGTTTCGGTAATTTATTGCAATCAATTAATAATCCAGGGGCATCAACATGAGAAAAAGAGGTTCATTGCCCCTCTATAATTTAAATTGAACTTTTGGGTTTAATTTTGTTTTACTTTTATTATAAAATAATGACATTAAAAGGAAATTGACCAATGGTTTTTATTGTGTAGTTTCATAAGAAATCCAAAATCCTTGTCCCCACCCCAATACTGTCATGAATTGATACTCCTAAAGCTTGCAATAACAAACTTAAGTTACGAAATATCTAGTCCAGACTATCAATACGTTGGACACTATTTGTATACTAAATGTTGTGGGAGGCTTGGTATCCCTGGGAACAAGGCTATTAGACCTTACAACTATTTCAAACAAATATTTTTATTTCAAATTTCGATCAGTGCAGGGAAAGGAGAATGTAAATAGGATAAGTTGGGATGAGGTTTACGATCTTAAAATCAACTTCGAGTATCCTCTTGAACATGCCCTCAAAATTTTAGCTTTATACCCAAAGTCGTCCATGAGACATTGCTCATAAGCCTTTTTGACACGCAGTATGCAATAGTGTGTTTTGAGTTTGTTCAATATCTCCCTCAGAAATTCGTGAAACTAATTAAGTAAAAGTAATCGTTGTCAAAAGCAGTGCAAGTTGTTGTTACGAGTAGTTGCAGTCGCAGTTGCAATCACTTTAGTAGTTGCAGTTGTAATGGCACTGAAAGTTGCTAGGTAAATATCCCTACTCGTTTCTAATATCTCGCAGATATGCACATATTTTTTTTTTTATGTAGATCAACATCCCCTGAAAATTCCTCGAATTTTACCTCAATACCCTTTGCCTTTTTGAAAACACCCTGGATTAAACAGTCCCCCTTTCTCAATGATAAATCCTGCGTGGAATAAATTGAAAAATTGTAGAATTTACGTTCCTTGCTTTGGAGGCTGTGGGAGGCATGGTTTCCTTGGAGGCATAATTTTTAGACCTTTAGAATATTTTCAACAAAACAGCATTAGTGTTAAGGTGGTATCTAAAAGCACAACAGGGAGGTAAGGAGGCTGGTCGCCCTCCTGTTCATCGTCAACCCCCCCCTCCCTCAACGTGCCATGCAGGCTCAACTTAGAACCCTTAGCCATTCCTTATATATTGCTATTACGCCCTTTTGACAGCAATCCTGTATATAGTTTGTTTTTATTTTGGTTGACGTCCCCCTTAACATTTTCTAAAAGTGCTAACCTTGGCCTCCTTGATGACTCAACATCCAACACACCCCTTTTCCCGGTAACTGTACTTATATCTACATAATGGGCAAACTGTATAACCTTCAACACTCCCTCCAGGAGACCTAGGGGGTTATACGATCCCGGCGTATTTTTAGACTTTTGACCTTTAGACTATTTTGAACAATATAATAATTTCAAAATTTCAGTCACACGTCTTTTGGAGAGGACAACAAAAAAGGCATTCAAATGAAAAGCTGTATATGTAAACGATGGTCAATTTTCAGAATTTACAGCTCTAGGCAATAGGATGCGAGACGTTATGTCCACCCCGGAGGCTGGAATATTTTACCTTTAAACTATTTTGAACAAAATAGCCGTATTTGGCCGTAAAGATGTATTTGGAGAAAAGGGACATTCGATAGGGGTAGGATGTGCTCTGATTACTTTGACTCTTAAAAAGAGTTCTAAAACTTTAAATTTTCTAACGAAAGAGTCCCTGCTAAAGTTTATACGACCCATCCATTCTTATAAAGTGGTCAAGGGGATAAAATGACAGTGCTCTTTACAAAAAGTATCTTAACAGTTTTAGTCTTTTGGCTTACAAATAATTAACATCATCGATTTTATCCACAGTAAAATAAAGCTATACCGCCTTAGAAGCCATGATGACGGTATTTCTCAGAGCTTTTCAAATATTTTCAGAGTTTTCAGAGTTCAAAATCCTTAAATCCCAAGTAAATTTTTAAATTATTAAAGAAATTTTCTGTCTATTGTTGGAATCTGTTTTCAATTAATTCGCAGATATTCGGTTGTTAGTAAAATTGTTAAAAACATTTTTTTTTCGGAGAAACGACAAGCTCCGCATTGATTTTTTAGGATTGCAAAAGTTCACCAGTTTTGGATGGAAAGAAAATTCAATATAGAAGAATCAAAAGAAGAAAATTTGTTTTTCTCATCGCAGGTGTAAGCTCATAAAACAGTTCTTTTTGTCAACTGATAGACTAGGTCATGTGGGCTCTCTTGGGGCTAGTTAAAGAGTGAGAAACAACGGGATCAATATGAAAAAGTGACTTTTTGACAGTATCAACTTTGGAAGCGCATTTTTATTTAGAAAGTAGATTGCTTTAGATTTTCTCTTGGGAGAGCTCAACTCGAATTGAATTCACAATTATATTTCCATTCTTAAGTAATAAGAAAAAGCTTCTAAGAAACCACGATTTTCTAAACCAGAATTTAAAGTTCATAGAATAAGAAAAACTACCGACATTTTCAAAGCTAACATTTAGGGACCAAAAAATGGGGTTACATAAAATACTTCTATCAAACATTTTTGCTACTCTCATGCCTTTTCGGTATTTTTATACAGAGTAAAAAGAACGCAAAGTTTGGAACTTTGGGTTTCGGAGGTGGTTCTTGTGTGTACGATTTTAAAGTTGTAAATACTCAGTATCACTGATTGCAAAAAAGAAATGTGCATAATGAAAGGTTGGAAGAAGTTCTCTTTAAAAAAAAAATAAATAAAAGTTACGAAGATTACGTGGAAAGATGCATCTTCTGTGACTAAATTAACAAAAAATCTTTTAAAACTATTTTATAGCTTCCAAGTCTATGCGAAAGACTTTGTCTAATAAACATTTGTTTAATGATTCAATTATAATTATATTTGATTTATTTGGTACATGTAGAACAATAAACAAAGCGGCAGCCGTTTTCGTAAGTTCCTAATCAACACTGGCATTTGATGCGTAGTATGGTAGAATATGTCTATTTATTATATGATTTTAGCAGTTTATCTGTTTTTGACGTACTCAAATCCATAGTCTAGGTACGTAGCATCAAACAGTTCGTGGAAACGAACTTTAAGTAAGGAGCGACCCAGCACAATAGTAACCCAAACTCTAAAAAACGGAATTTTGATACCAAAAGATATATCAAAAGAATTGGATTTATATGCGGATTTCAAATATATCTTCCAAAAAAGAAGAAAACACCCCACAAAAGTCATAGAATCTTAATGAAAATTACACCGCCAGACTCAGCGTTTGTGAGGACCCTATTGCATGGGCTTCAAGCTTCTATCTGGAAAAATATGGAATTTTGTATCTTTCTTTAGAAGAAAGATCAATCTTTCTAAAACAGTTTATTTGTTTTGTTTTTCTCCCAGGTGTGATGGTTTCGACCCGGTGGTCCTAGAATATCGTGGGAGGGCTCATTCGAACGAAAATTAAAAGTTCTAGTTCCCTTTTTAAGCAACCAAAAAGATTGGGGTGCAACTAGGCCCTCTTCCCCCCCCCCCTTTTCACCTAAATCGTCTGATTGAAATTTTGAGATAACCATTTTGTTCATCATAGTTGAAATACCCGATAACCATACCTTAGGATATAACCTGACTTCCCACAGCCCCAGAGGAAAGGTCTTTAAGATCTAAAATTATCCATTGTTTACCCATGATATTTGTTATTGAGAAGACAAAATTTCTGCTGTTTTTTTTCATGGGGGAACTTTAAATGGGACAAAATTTCTAGGGGGTGAAGTCGTCAGAAGAAATTATACACTGGGCGAATTTGCCGGAATTCCTATACAAAATTATTTTTATATTTCTTGCTTTCTCTTTTCCATCTCAATTTTACACGTGGAGGTGTTAAGGGTAATTGTCCTAGGTAAATTTTCACTGATATTGAGTTGTCTAGTGGATATATTCTTGGGGAGGGTATTTCTCTGTGGAGATGGGGCCAGATTTCTCGTGAGTATCTAAAAAACGATCAGAAATTAAATGAAAAAAGAAGTTTTTTCAACTGAAAGTAAGGAGCTACATTAAGACTTCATATGAACAGAAATTATTACGTATATGAAAGGGGTTGTCTCCTTATCAACACTTCGCAGTTTACGCTAAATTTTGAGTTTAAGTCCCAATTTATTAAGAACAATTCCTGAAACACAAGGTGATTCAATTGGAACAATAAAAAAGGTTTTTTTTTTTAAATACTAAAAAACTTTACCAACCCCATTCATATATTGAATTATAATTAAGTATAGGTAGGTTTTTAATTTAGCTTTTTTTTTAATTATTTGTAAGGACGGAGTGAATATGTAAGGGTAGAATAGCAAAGACCCCAGGGCTTGCTCCATAAACGGAGGAGTATTTGATAGATGTTTTCCAGAAAAGTTTCCTACGGTTTGTTTTGCGTACCCAACTGACAGACCATATCAAACAGTTTGTGGTAACGAACTACTAGTAAGGATCTATGCGGTTCAATAGCAATCAAAACTCTAAGAAACCGAGTCTTAATAACTATAGATACATCAAAAGAATCGAATTTCGATGCTTATAAATAGAAAAAAAACAAGTTTTTTAAATGAAAGTAAGGAGCTACATTAAAACTTAAAACGAACAGAAATTACTCCGTATATGAAAGGGGCTTTTTCTCCTCAACGCCCCACTCTTTACGCTAAAGTTTGACTCTTTCTCTTAACTCTACTTTTTAAAACAGTAAGAAACTTTAGCGTAAAGAGCGGGGCGTTGAGGAGGAAAAGTTCAAAAAAAGGAACAGTTGCTCACATATACTGACTTATACCTTCGAGTTTCAGCACTGACGGGCTCCTTCGTGCATATTCTGTCTCAAGGTAAATTAACTGTTTTTCTTAGTATTACATAATGCTCTAAGTACAACTGTTTCACTAAACAAAATTTTTTCGCCATATGAAGACAAAAAAGGTATATTTCGATACAAGTCCTTTCGGCATATTCAAATTTTGTTTAGTGTGTTTTATATACTAAATCGAAAATACAATTGCAACTTGTTCTCCAGTCTTGCCTTCAGTGACAAGACACCCTCATTTTTTATCAAAGAAGGTGGAGCAGACAAAGAGGTGTCTAGGAAGAAGGTTAAGGCTTATATGACAGAAAATCAATTATTAATCATCTTAAAAGTGGGTTTATGCTTTCTTCCACTGATCCAACTTCACACATCCCTTTACAGAGCCATAAGTTACAACAGTTTATTTTCATGCCCCCTTTTTCTCACAGGACGTCCTTTTGAGAATCTCCAGCTTCAGACATTCAACAAAACATAGCCATGCTTGCTGAATAAGACAGCGTTTTTCTTTTCTTGTATTTTTTCACGATAAAACTCAACAATCCTTTCAGTCAACCCATCGGAAATGATTTGTGCAGCTATATCTGTATACTTTAAACAGAACACAAAAATTTATCACAGGGATGAAGTTCTGCTCTCATCAAGAGGTTTCATCGCTCCTTCGAATTTTATTTCCTTAAAGATATACCTGAATGTTAAGTTAGAGATAAGTATAATTTTATTGAAATGATATCTGTGTTTGCATGGCCGAAGCAGGAGGGGAGGCCAAACCTTAAAATCCCCCAAAGTAATCACTAGCTCTTTGTATTTATTTATAATTTCAAGTGTTTATTTTTTTGTGGTTTTGTGCAGGCCCTTAACCAAATTCCTTTTTTGGAGGCCAATAAAGAAACAATGTGATAATTTTGAATTTAAAGGATCCAGAAATTCCAAGAATTTAGAATGGGGTCCGTCAATGAACCACCTTCCTCTCCCCACGTACGTTCCTGTTTAAGTAATAATCCTGAAAATGTGAGAAAGGAAAGACTAAATTTTTAAAGACTTAATTCTAAATTTTTTTACAAAAAGTAAATAGACTGTGTTAAAATAAAAAAAAAAAAAATCTGCTTTAGAGATCACGATGGCAACCATGGTGACATGATGACAAAGGGCATGACCGAGCTCATATTGACATGAGCGAGTGGAGCTAGGTGAAAAAATCAGGAAAGCTGAGGTTTTAATAGCTAAAGAACTAACGAAGAACCCCCCTCAAAGGTCTTGTGTGCTGGAAAAATAAATTCAAAATATCACCAAATGTAATTGTGTCATTTGACTTTTTGACAATACAAAAGCTAAAAAATTTATAATTTCTACTTTAAAATTTTTGAAATAGTAGACCTATTGATTGTAAGCTTAATGCTAAAACTAGACACTATTGTTTTTGCTTGAGAGGCTATTGTAAAATCAGTAAACACCCATGCAAAAAAAAAGTAAAATCCAAAATTTTTTCTTTGACTTATATACTGTATAATAAATTCTTGACTTGGTCATACGTATAGCTGATGGCCAAGGACCCTCCTAAGAATCCTACCCCGCTTCCTCCTTAAAAATGTTCTGAGTTTATCCACACACAAAAAAAAATCACTAAGTTTCAAACTTTCACGATCAATTAAGGCGAATCTTCGTGAAAACAACCTGCATATATGACTTGTTTCTAAAACTGGCTGCCTTTTAAGCATTAACGAAACCGATAGTAATTCTAGAATATTAATGAATATTAAGGCTGTATGTTTATTCAGCTATTGAAAAAAAAGTAACAGGCAGGAGATTATTACCTTTTTATACAAAATTTGGTAAGACAGACAGTAAACATTCATAGTTTCATAGTATTCATTGAAAGGTAAGCGATCATTAAAAGGAAGAATAGGTCATTCAGTTTCTAAGATGTAATTTCATAATTCCTCCACTTGACCGTTTGATGTTTAACTTTATTTTGCCCACATGCAATTTTGCATGTGGGCAAAATCACACATTTACATCACACTATATTTTGCCCACATGCAAGAACAACCAAGACTGACCAATAAGTATGGGCACGGAGATATACTTAACTTTTATATTCTTGTATTTAACAATGTGGGATTTCTTAGAAAAAGAAGAGCTAACAGATATTCTGTAAAAAAGGACCAAAATTAAAGTTGACTGCTACAGTCACAGAAAAAAATTATTAAATCAGCACATAAATCACTAGATTATTGAAGAAAATCAGTAAATCAACCAAAAGATCCCTAAAATTTGGTGGTTTTTTCCTCGACGTGTGGCAACCCTAAATGCTGCTCCAAGGTTGCATCTTGATGCAAACGGGTCAGATGATATGAATTTTCGTGAAAAATATCTAAAGGTGGCAGTGAACACTTCCAGCAAACAAATATGATGAAATCTAGAAGCACTTCTGCGGAACATAAGTATATCCCTCATATATCTACATATAAGAATACGTTTGGGAGCGTAATAAAAATGAATTTACATACTTATGTAAATTAAACTCCCAGGGTAGACATTCCTGACCTTAGCCCTATTTCGTTTCTTATTATTGTTTTTCTCATAATTACACTAATAACAAAATGGGCTTTGAAAAAAATCACTAAACTTAAAAGAAAAGTTAAAAATGCTTCAACTTTTAGCATTTGTCGAAGTATCAAGAAAAAACTTTTCTCTGCAACTATCATCCATCCCTTTAATTTAAAACAAAATTTGACAATTTTCCAGCAGAAATAATTCTATTTAACAAGTATTTTCGATTTTATACTAGGTTTTTGCTTTTCTATTAAGATTCCCATTAATCTTTTGTTAAATGTCTTTTTGAGCCTTATAATGTCAGTTTTCTGTTTCTGAATTTTTTATTTTGATTCATTCTCAAGGAAAGAAACGTGTCCAGATTAGGGCTCTTAACTGAGCTCCATCGATTAAGAAATGCTTTCAGATTCCACTTATGTTATTTCTTGCCTTTTACGGTCAAACATGACGGCGGAAAGGGAAAAGGTCAAATCAGTACAGCTATAAATTATAATAGGACGCTTTCCTGTGATGGGTTTATAATAAACCAGAATGATTTACAGAAAAAAGCTTCAAAATATAATGTCTCGAAATCTAGCATCTAAAGTTAAATTTTTATCTTCAGATTTAGCTATGTATGACAAAGAAAAAAAAGTTTAAATTACTATCCTATTCTGCCGTTATGAAAAGGCTGCTTTGATTCCATTGATTATGATTAATCAATTTGATTAATTATTAATTAATTAAATAATTGATTTGATTAATTATTGTGAGGTGTTTTCACAAAGCAATCAGTGAAAGAATCAAATAACCTACCATTTTTGCAACCTGTTCCTGAATTTACCCATTTTTGTTGTGTCAATTTTGGGTGACTTTGAAATTTGGAAAATTCTTTTGAATTTTTTAGAAGGCGACCGAATTTACAATAAGACAGTGATTGGATTAATATTTTAATTTTTTGTTAAATAGAATAATAAATTAAGATAAATGCTAATGTGTATTTCAAATAGTATTAATACTGATTAATATCATCGATAAGTAATTTAGACTCATTAAACTAAGACTGTTAAGGTTAAACAAATAAAGACTTTGATTTGACAAATATGATTCATGTCCAAATTCATTTCCTATTATATGACATGGAGGTATTGTACGAGCCTGATATCCCTTCATTGCTATTCGTTCTTTAAACTTTTATAATTTAAATGTTTTTGTCAATCTTTGTCATATATTAATCTAAATAACACTCTTACATCGTGATTTTCAATACCCTATTGAGTATTAACGTAGAACAAACCTCTTCGATTTTGAAGTATCAAATTGGCAAAAGTGGAAAATATTTAATGATCGTCGTCAAAACCCCTAAATTGAAAGTCCCATCTACCATCTTAAAAACAAATAAGATTAAATTTTTACATAGTATCAACGTAGAACAAACCTCTTCAATTTTGAAGTATCAAATTGGACAAAAGTGGAAGATATTTTAATGATCGTCGTCAACACCCCTAAATTGAAAGTCCCATCTACCATCTTAAAAACAAATAAGATTAAATTTTTACATAGATGGTACTAAAATGTTTCCCATTTCTTGTTTATTTTGTTTTTGATGAATAGTAAAACTTAGGGTACTTGTGCATTATATGGTACACACTTGAGAATTTGCATCTACAGATCCCACAATAACCGGCTTATAACTGTCGGTATTTGAAAAAAATTAGCTTAGTCTCAGTTGAAATCTACATTGTTGTTATATTTTTGTTAAATTAGTAAAACGAATAGTAAAACGTAGGGTACTTGTGCATTATATGGTACACACTTGAGAATTTGCATCTACATATCCCACAATAACCGGCTTATAACTGTCGGTATTTGAAAAAAATTAGCTTAGTCTCAGTTGAAATCTACATTGTTGTTATATTTTTGTTAAATTTTTCATAATTAGAGATGGTATTTTGGTTGAGTTAGGTCATGTTAGTTAAGATAATTGATATAATACGTTCCATGCGGCCAATGCTATAATTCTTAGTTGTAATTTTCATAATTTTGCTACTAAAGTATTGTATTTTCATCATATTTCTGTATATTTCATTAAGATTAACCTAACTGCACATCTCAAGTGTGTAACAAATAGCACACAAGTACCAAACTTAGGTCTGAATGTTCCTAAAAAACTATGAGAAATATCAGCAGTCTTTTTATTTTTGTAAATTGTATATATGAGTGTTGAACGATGTTAAAACTAAAAGTTTTGTTTGTTTCAAGTGTCAACTAAGGTTTTTTACTTCCATGAGAAAAACTGTTTTGCCAACTATTCATTAAAGGTTGACTTCGTAAATATAGCTGTTTTACCATTGGTCTAGAGGTTATGTGAGTGTTAAAGTTATAGCAACCTATTATATTGTCAATATATTTGATGTCTACTCGCAGGTGGGTATTCACCATAATAATAACAAGTTTTGTTTGTCATAAAGTTGTCAAATTTTGTGTCATGATTTTTGAAACAAGCATATATATCTAGCTTGATCATTGCTTAGAAACGGTTCTTTTTATTAAATGAATAAAAAAAATACTTTTTTTTTACTGAAAGCAAGAAGCGACATTAAAACTTAAAACGAACAAAATTTATGCCGCATATGAAAGGGCTGTTCAATCCTCAACACCTCGCTCTTTACTCAAAGTTTCTTATTACTTTAAAAAGTAAAGTTGTGACAAAGATCAAACTCCAGCGTAAAGAGCGAGGTGTTGAGGAGTGGACAACCCCCTTCATATACGGCGCAATTTCTCTTCGTTTTAAGTTTCAATTTCATTCCTTACTTTCAGTTAAAAAACACAGCTTTCTCAATTAATTTATGAACTTTCTTCACATAATGCAGGTTCGAACTTGGTTCACCGTATATGAAAAATTAAAATTAACTTACAAATTAATTCTGGCACAGTTTCCCCCCGTGTAGAATTTCCTCTGGAAAGTTTAGCTCCAGAAACTACTTTCGCAATTTTAATGGCTTCTTGTAGAAAATAACCTCTCCCCCAACCAAGAATATATCCCTTGAAAAAGTACATTTAAACTTCCCAATAGCCAATAATATATGTAAACAATAGACAAAGTTGTATTAGCCTCACACGCTCCAAAAAAATCACTGGTAGTATTAGTTAACTTCCAAAAGATGTATATTTTCTCGCGACAGGGTTGAACCTCTCCAACCTCTAAGATTTTTTCTCAGCAGGAAAGAAGAAAAATATTTTATTTTAAACAGAATCTACGATAAGAAGGGCGCATCACTGAGCAGTACCTATATTTAGGCTCAATTTAACAGAAAAGAGGTCATAGATTAACTTACGCTTCCTCCCTCCCGAGATTATCTCCAATATTTAACCGAATTTTACCAAAAAACTAAAAAATACTAGCTTAAGGCAGGGGGTATTTTCAGCAGGGGGGGGGGGAATTTTGCGGGGGGAAGTATTTTCTGGGGGTGTAGTTTCCGAAGGGGGAGGGTATTTTCTAGTTGCGGGTACGCCTACATGTTTAGAACCGTTTTAATTACGAATTGTTGGGTAAATCTCATAAAGAAATTATCGTACCGTTTTTTTACTGTTTACCAAAAACAGTAATACTTTCTTTTGCTATTTACCTTTTTTATTTATCAAAATTTGTTGTGGCGCCCCAGGATATGGTTTAATATTAATCTTTTTTCAAGTTTTCCAAGTGATCTCTATCAAGCTTATCACTACAAGAGGAATAGAAATTAAAATACATTGCCAGGCTAGAACCTAGTAGCCCTAATACCATAAAGTTAAAAATCTAAATTATCACGTACCCACACATTGGATAAATTATTCTTGTAGGCCTTTACCCCATCAATTAATAAAACAGGTTAAAATCTTGAATGAAAAATTTTGAAATTGGGATGTTACAATATTAGTTTATTTTTCCTTTATTCTATGAAAAAAAGAGCAAAGAAAACTAATAATTGTCGGAGAGTCAATGGATCCAAGAGCGATCAAGTTTTATTGATGCAATACATAATAATACAAAGTGAGGTATCAAAGGCCAGATAGGAACTATAAAGAAACGTATTGGAATGACATAGTCCATAATTATGGCGCAAAAATGGTGCAATTATGGTGCAATGCAAAAACATTTAAAGTACATTCTTTGTGGCTGATCATAGCGTATCTTTCCCTTCGTCTTAAATAGCCATGTTATAGCCTAATAAGGAAGGATATATTCTTAGCATGCCGGGAAAATATTTTCCTGGGACTCTTATTAAAAGAAAAATAAGAAATGGGAATGATTATTGCTTTCTCTCGTTTCTACAGTTATTAGTCCTAATTTTGCAATCGAATCAGCTGTGTTTCTTTTTTTGCTCTTGCTGTTTTTTATTTATTTTTTATTTTTCCCATTAAATTTTTAATTTCTCCTGTGTTTTGTGGATGAATTTAAAATTTATTTTGAGTAACAAAATATATATTCAGTAGGGTAGTGATGTCAATTGGGGGGGGGGGTCGTCCTCCTTCCTTCAGATTTCCCCTGTATAAATTTTCACTTTTTTGGTCTTTTATTGAAAAAAAGAATAACAAAAAGCAAAACTATCCCACCCACTATATTCTGAAAAAAAATCTTGTCACGCTAGATTTTTGTGAATTGCCGCCACTGTCAAGGGATTGAGCTAAAATATTTCTGTGCAGTCAACTAGTGTTGAAGCCAATGTAGTTTGCGTTTTATATTATTATATTCCCTATTATTACAGGGTGTCTTATTGTTTCTTTTCACGGGTTGTATTATTATTCTTGTGTTTTTTATTAGATACAATATGGTTTCTTTCTCATTGTTTGGCAAATAATCATCTCACGCAGTCAGTGCGAAATAAACGATTAATATTAAAGTTTATTTCAAAGGCTTCTTTTAACTCTAATTGTGAAAAACGAACACTAGCTACTATGGAAGCGAGATTATAAATTTTTTGTGAGTGTGGAAGAGTGCCCCTGAACTTTCAAAAATTATGTTTTGTGCCCAGAATTTATAAATTTCACTTTTGCAAAGAACGATTATCGTGAAAATTTGACTCTCTTTTTCTGGAAAAATAAGAGGTTAGTAAAGTCGAGAAATTCGATCATACAAATGGCCATCCATAGTCTGTTGCGGTATATTGTTAAAGGATTTAATGTCATTTATGTCAAATGTCATTGTCAAATGTCAAATGTCATTTAAATGACATTTGAGAGCTCTTGTTTTCGTTTTAATCAGTAAAAGAGATAACGCCACAGAACACCATTGCATTCCAGCCTTTTAGCTTTGACAGATCCAACATACTAAAGAACAAATATTGTAAGGGTATTTATGTAGGTTCCGAGTAGTCGATTCTGTACCAGTATGCAGTATACAAATCATCTCAGAACATACATGTAGTTCATGAGACCAAACCGTTAATATAGACCGATAATTCATTAAATCAAAACGTTACAGAATATCGTATGTATACCCATTATTATATTAAATATAAAAAAAAGGTTTTTTAACTGAAAGTAAGGAGCGACTTTAAAACTTGAAACGAACAAAAATTATTCCGTACATTAAAGGGACTGTCAAATCCTCAATCCCCTCTCTCTTTACGCTAAAGGTTTTTGTTGTTTTAAAATGTTGAATGATGAGAAAGAGTCAACCTTTAGTGTAAAGAGCGGGGGGCTTAGGATTGGACAGGCCCTTTCATATACAAAATTATTTCTGGTTCGTTTGAAGTTTTAATGTCGATCCTCACTTTCATTTAAAAAACAACTTTGTTTTTAATTTAATTTCTCAATATTTTTGAATTAATGCAGGTTTTGGTTTTGGCTCACCGTACATGAATAAAACAAGAACGAAATTTGTATATTACTTTTGCTTTCTTTTTGACTAAATGGCTTGCTCAAAGTTTTGATCGGATGATTTTTAGAAAAAACGGGTGGGGAAGGTGACCTAGCTTCCTTCCCATTTTTTGGCTATTTCAAAAGACCACTAGAACTTTCGATTTTATTTACGAACGTTTTTATTAGTAATAAATATACGTAAATTAAAAAAATTAACTTCCGTAACGAACTTCCATATTCGTAAATTTTTATTATGTATATGAGGGGGTTCACCCCCTCGTCAATACTTCCCACTTTACACTAACGTTTGGATTTTGTTCCAATTCTTTAAGAATGACCCTGGAATCAAAAAGGCCATTTAATTAGAATAAATAGCTCTTTTGAAATTACTAAAAATGCTTTAGCGTAAAGAGCGAGATATTGAGGAGGGGAAGAATCCCATCATATAAGTAATAATTCCTGCTCGGTTTAATGTTGCTTCTTACTTTCCGTTGAAAAAAACTTGTTTTTTATTCAATTTTTCTTTGTTTTTTTTTTAAATAATGCCTAAAATCCAGCATCCCCTTCATGGAAATTATCTTTCACTATGATAAATTTCTCCATGGAAAGATCCTTCCACATAACTCCCTCTCCCAGACCCTTCCACCACTAGAAAAAATCCCCCTGAAGATGTCTGTATACTTTCTAATAATTAATACTATTTGTACACAATGGGCCAAGTTTATAATTTACAGTCCTTACTCCAGGGACTGTGGGTGGTTAAGTCGTCCTCAAAGACATATGCTGAACAAAATGACCATCTTAAAATTTTCATCCGGTGACTATGGGAAAAAATGAGCGTGGGAGTCGGCCTAGTTGCCCCCCCCCCATTTTTTGGTCACTTAGAAAGGGCACTAGAACTTTTATTCTCTGTTTAATGAGCGTGGGAGTGGGCCTAGTTGCCCCCCCCCCCAATTTTTTGGGTCACTTAAAAAGGGCACTAGAACTTTTATTTTATGTTTAATGATTCTATGACCACTGGGTTGATACGATCACCCCTGAGAAAAAACAACAACAAAAAAATAACAAAAAACAAGTGAACAAGCATCCGTCATCTTTCTTCTGGCAAAAAATATAAAATTCTACATTTTTGTAGATAGGAGCTTGAAACCTCGACAGTAAGATTTACTAATAGGCAGAATCTGATTGTAGGATTTTCATTGAGGTTCTCTCACTTTTAGGGGGGAAGTTTCTCCTTTTTTCGAAAATAAAACAAATTTTCTCAAGCTCGTAAATTTTGATGGGTAAGACTAAACTTGATGAAACTTATATATTTAAAATAAACATAAACATCCAACTCTTTTGATGTATCTATTGTTATCAAAATTTCTTTTTTTAGAGTTTCAGTTACTATTGAACCGGGTCACTCCTTACTACAGTTCATTACCACACTGTTTGATTAGGGTAAACCGTGATAGAGTCAAAGTAAAAGATATAGAAAAGAATGGAAAAAGTCAATGACACTTTGGATATGAAGGAAGATTTATTTTATAAGGAAGAATTAGTAAACAATACTAAATGGGTTAAAAACGATGAAGTCCTAGGTGCTGATGGTTTGGTAAATGAGTTTTTTTTCTGTTTTTATTTGGTGGCTACGAGGTTAAGGATAAGCTACTGGTGACTATGGATATGGTTTTAGAAAAAGGGGAAGTACCTGCTGATTTTAGGAAAATCATATTAAGCCCATCTATAAGAAAGGTGATAAGAGTGGTTGTGGTAATTATAGAGGGGTTATCTCTAGCCTGTTTTCTATAGGAAGTAAATTACTTTGCATGATGATTCTATTTTACACTTAGAGAGGCTGTAGATAAAGTTTTAGAGGAGAACAGTGATGCGTCGACCAGATTCTCACTCGTAGATTAATCATTGAAAAGTGTCTGAGTCATCAAACACCACTAGTTGTCAGTTTCATAGATTACAATGAAGCGTTTGATTCAGACGATAGAAGATCTTTTTGCAAACGTCCTATCCTTGTATGGTCCTATACTTGTATACCATATAAATACATAAAAATGGTCAGTGCTGAATACGAGAATAATATTGCTGTTGTTAAGTCAGACGGCGATAGGGCAGCTTCACCGTCGAATAAATCAAATATTCCATAAAGTCAGGAAGTGAGATTAGTAGCAGGTTTCCAATTAAATCAGAAGTTAAGCAGCGTTGTGTTCTATCCTCGTTTTTATGGATCATTTTGATGGACTTGTCACACGGAGCAAAGAAAGGCAAATGCGAAAGTACAAATCTTTTAGACTTAGATTATGCTGATGATTTAAGCATCCTAGATGACAGTGTTAGAAAAATGAATAAGCTTTTAGAGGTTCTGCAAGTTCAGGGTGCAAAAATAGGTTTTAAAATAAATGTAAAGTAGACTACGTCATTAAAACTAGGAATAAGCAAAGGAGGAGAGGTGATGTTGGGTAACAATAAGATCAATCAAGTAGACGGTTTCTCATACCTAGGTAGTATTAGTATTAGTATTAGCATTAGGGTGTGGTGAAGATGTTAAAAGTAGAATAGATTGGGCCCACGATGCTATTTCATAGTTTTAAAAGTTTTGAAGATAGGAAGATAAGTCCGCGAATCCATATTAGAATATTAAAAGCTATAGTGAAGACAGTGGTCAAGTGTACTCTGGAAGCGTGGGTGCTGCAAGAAAACGGATGAGAAGCTGCTATGTGTTTTCTAGAAAAATTTCTTATAGATTATTTTGGATAGCCAAATGACTGATCGTATCTCAAATAGTATACTGTGCGAAAAATGTATACCAATTCCACTTTCAAGTGCTATAATGAGAAAAAGGATGAGATGGTTAGGACAGGTTCTGTGGATGAAGTGTTAAAGATTTCCGGGGATTGTTCTTGTCAGTCAACTGCCCAGGGTGAAACGAAAAGAGGGTCGTCTCAAAATAAGGTGGGATGGGTGTAGTAAGGATGTATTTAAGGTACATGGGAGGTTCATGTGTGGATTTAAATAGGTAGGCTTTGAATACTCTGGAATGTAGTAGGAACTTTTATATATATATATATATATATATATATATATATATATATATATATATATATATATATATATATATATATATATATATATATATATATATATAGGTTCAAGCACCAAGCACATACTATAAGGCTGACGGGAGGAAAGTACTCCTCTTATTGTGAAAATTAAATAAAAAAAAAACAAGTTTTTTTTAACTGAAAGTAAGGAGCGACATTAAAACTTAAAACGAACAGAAATTACTTCGTATATGAAAGAGGCTGCTTCCTCATCAACGCCCCGCTCTTTACGCTAAAGTTTGACTCAGTCTCTCAATTCTTCTTTTTAAAACAGTAAAAAACTTTAGCGTAAAGAGCGGGGCGTTGATGAGGAAGCAGCCTCTTTCATATACGAAGTAATTTCTGTTCGTTTTAAGTTTTAATGTCGCTCCTTACTTTCAGTTAAAAAAAACTTGTTTTTTTTATTTAATTTCTGAACGTTTTTGAATCAATGCATGTTTTGATTTTGGCTCTCCGCAGAGGAATAATTAAAACGAAATTTGCATTTTTTTTTTTTTTTTTTGGCTAAATGGCTTTCTCATAATTTTAATCGAATGATTTTGAGAAAAAAGAGCGGGGGAGGAAGCCTAGTTGCCCTCCGATTTTTTGGTTAATTAAAAAGGCAACTAGAACTTTTAATTTTTTACGAATATTTTTATTAGTAAAAGATTTACGTAACTTATAAATTAGCTTACGTAAAGAACTTTTGTATTCTCATATTTTATTACATATATGAGGGGGTTCACCCCCTTGTCAGATCTTCGCTCTTTACACTAAAGCTTAAATTTTGTCCCAATTCATTAAGAATGACCCCAGAATCACAAAAGCCGTAGAATAAATAGTTGAAATTACTAAAAATACTTTAACGTAAAGAGCGAGGTATTAGGAGAAGGTGAGCCCCTCAAATGGGTAATAATTTCTGTTTGTTTTAAGTTTTAATGCTGTTCCTTACTTCCAGCTGAAAGAACTTTTTCATATTTATTTTTTCATTGTGTTTTTAAATAATGCTAGTAAATCCTGCGCTCCCTTCATGGAGATTTTCTTCCCCCATGACAAATTATCGATGGAAAGTTCCCCCAGCATATCCCCCTCTTCTCAACCCCTCCCCCAACCAAAAAAATCCTCCTGAAAACGCCTGTACACTTCGCAATAACCATTACTATATGTAAGCATTGGTCAAAGTTTCTAACTTGTTGCCCCTCCCATGGGGACTGTGGGGGAGTAATTCGTCCCCAAAGACATAGTTATAAGGTTTTTCGACTACGCTGAATAAAATGGCTATCTCAGAATTTTGATCCGTTGACTTTGGTAAAATAATTAGCGTGGGAGGGGGCCTAGGTGCCCTCCAATTTTTTTGGTCACTTAAAAAGGGCACTAGAACTTTTCATTTCCGTTAGAATGAGCCCTCTTGCAACATTCTAGGACAACTGGGTCGATACGATCACCCCTGGGAAAAAAAAAAAAAAAAAAAAAAAACAAATAAACACGCATCCGTGATCTGCCTTCTGGCAAAAAATACAAAATTTCACATTTTTGTAGATAGGAGCTTGAAACTTCTACAGTAGGGTTCTCTGATACGCTGAATCTGATGGTGTGATTTTCGTTAAGATTCTATGACTTCTAGGGGGCGTTTCCCCCTATTTTCTAAAATAACGCAAATTTTCTCAGGCTCGTAACTTTTGATGGGTAAGACTAAACTTGATGAAACTTATATATTTAAAATCAGCATTAAAATGCGATTGTTTTGATGTAGGTATTGGTATCAAAAGTTCATTTTTTAGAGTTTTGGTTACTATTGAGCCGGGTCGCTCCTATTGAGCCGGGTCGCTCCTTACTACAGTTCGTTACCACGAACTGTTTGATGAAAGTTATTTTGGATAAATATCAAACAGTTGGTAATGAAAGAAGCGTAAGAAGAAGACCCGGTAAGAAGCGTAAGAAGTAAGAAGCGACCCGGTTCAATTGTAAACGAAACTTTAAAAAAACAGAATTTTGATACTAAAGATACATCGAAAGAATTGAATTTTTATGCTGATTTTAAATATATAAGTTTCGTCAAATTCAGTCTTTGTCATTGAAAGTTACGAGCCTGAGAAAGTTTGCTTTATGTTGGAAAATAGGGGGAACACCACCTAAAAGTACTAGAATCTTAACGAAATTCACACCATTGCATTCAGCGTATCAGCAAGCCCTGTTGCTCCTATGTACAAAAATGTGGAACTTCGCATTTTTTGCCAGAAGACAGATTGGTGGTGCGTGTTTATTTGTTTTGTTTTTGTTGTTGTTGTTGTTTTTCTAGGGGTCATCGCATCGACTAAGTGGTCCTAGAATATCGCAGAAGAGCTCATTTTAACTGAAATAAAAAGTTCTAGTGCCCTTTTTAAGTGACCAAAAGTATTGGAGGGCACCTAGGCCCCCTCCCACACACATTTTTTTTTCCAAAGTCAACGGATAAAAAATTTGAGAAATTTTGAGACTCCCCCACAGTCCCCAGGGGAGGGGCTTCAAGTTACAAGCTTTGACCAGTGTTTACATACAATAATGGTTATTGGGAAGTCTACAGACGTTTTCAGGGAAATTTTTTGGATTTGGTGGAGGGGGGTTGAAGGGAGGGGGCTGTCTGAGGGGATCTTTCCTGGAAAGGATATGTCATGGAGGTAGAGAAATTCAATGAAAGGGGGTGCATGATTTTCTAGCATTATTATAAAAACAACAATGAGAAAATAAACAAGAAAAAGATTTTCAACTTAAAGTAACGAGCTATGTGAAAACGTAACACGAACAGAGATTATTACGCATATGAGGGCTCTTCTCCTCCTAAATACCTCGCTCTTTATGCTAAAGCATTTTTAATATTTTCAGCTATTTATTCTACGGTCTTTCTGATTTTGGGTTTATTTTTAGAGAATTGGGACATAATTTAAGCTTTAGTGTAAAGAGCAAGGTATTTACAAGGGGAAAAACCCCTTCATATACATAATAAAATATAAAAATATAGAAGTTCGTTACGTAAGTTAATTCTTAAGTTACGTATATTTTTTTAGAAATAAAAAGGTTCGTTAAAAATTAAAAGTTCTAGTTGTCATTTTAAGTAACCGAAAAATTGAAGGGCAACTAGGCTTCCTCCCCCAACTTTCTTTTTCTCAAATTCGTCTGATCAAAACTAAGAGAAAGCCATTTAGCCAAAAAAGAATTAATATGCAAATTTCATTTTCATAGTTTATGTGCAGAGAGCCAAAATCAAACATGAATTAATTCAAAAACGTTCAGAAATTAAGTAAAAAAAACAGCTTTTTTAAGTGAAAGTATGGAGCGACATTAAAACTTAAAACGAACAGAAATTACTGTATGACTTTTATGAAAGGGGCTGTTCACTTCTCAACGCCCCGCTCTTTACGCTGAAGTTTTTTACTGTTTAATAAAGTAGAATTGAGAGAAAGAGCCAAACTCATTTATACGTTATTAAATGAAAAAAAAACTAGTTTTTTTAACTGAAAGTAAGGAGCGACATTAAAACTTAAAACGAACAGAAATTACTCCGTATATGAAATGGGTTGTCCCCTCCGCAGTCCCTCGCTCCTTACGCTAAAGCTTTTAATTGTTTTAAAAAGTAGAATTGTGGCAAAGAGTCAAACTTTAGCGTAAAGAGCGAGGGACTGCGGAGGGAACAACCCATTTCATATACGGAGTAATTTCTGTTCGTTTTAAGTTTTAATGTCGCTCCTTACTTTCAGTTAAAAAAACTAGTTTTTTTTTAATTTAATTTCTGAACGTTTTTGAATTAATGCATGTTTGATTTTGGCTCTCCGCACATAAATGATTGAAATGAAATTAGTATATTAATTTTTTTTGGCTAAATGGCTTTCTCTTAGTTTTAATCAGACGATTTTGAGAAATAAGGGGTGGGGAAGGAGTCCTAGCTGCCCTCCAATTTTTCGGTTACTTAAAAAGGCTACTAGAACTTTTAATTTTCAACGAACGTTTTTATTAGTAAGAAATATACGTAACTTAAGAATTAACTTACGTAACAAACTTTTATATTCTTATATTTTTATTATATGTACGAGGGGGTTTGTACCCTCGTTAATACCTCGCTCTTTACACTAAATCGTAAGTTTTGTCCCAATTCTTTAAGGATGACCCTTGAATCAAAAAGGCCGTAGAATAAATAGTTGAAATTACTAAAAATATTTTAGCATAAAGAGCGAGGTATTTATCTCCTCCTAAATACCTCGCTCTTGATGCTAAAGTATTGTTAGAACCCCTCATATGCGTAATAATCTCTGTTCGTTTTAAATTTCAATGCTATTCCTTACTTTCATTTGAAAAAACGTTTTCATGTTTATTTTTTCATTGTTTTTTTTATAGTAATGCTAGAAAATCCTGCGCCCTTTTCATTGAATTTTTCTTCCCCCATGACATATTCCTCAAAGGCAAGATCCTCCCACAAACCCTCTCCCATCAACCCCACCCCCCAAACCAAAAAATCCCCATGAAAACGTCTGTACACTTCCCAATAACCATTACTATATGTAAACACTGGTCAAAGTTTGTAACTTGCAGCCCCTCCCCCAGGGATTGTGGGGGAGTAAGTCATTCCCAAAGACATAGTTATTATGGTTTTCGACTATGCAGAACAAAATGGCTATCTTAAAATTTTAATCTGTTGACTTTTGGAAAAAAATAGCGTGGGAGGGGGCCTATTTGCCCTTCAATTTTTTTATCACTTAAAAAGGGCACTAGAACTTTTCATTTCCATAAGAATGAGCCCTCTTGCGACACTCTAAGACCACCTGGTCGATACTATGACCCCTGGGGAAAAGAAAAAAAAACAACAAACAAACAAATAAACACGCACCCGTGATTTGTCTTCTGGCAAAAAATATGAAATTCCACTTTTTTTAGATAGGAGCTTGATGAATTTTTGCTATAGAGTTCTCTGATATGCCGAATGCGATAGTGTGATTTTCGTTAAGATTCTATGACTTTTAGGGGATGTTTCCCCCTTTTTTCCAAAATAGGGCAAATTTTCTCAGGCTCGTAACTTTTGATGACAAATACTAAATTAATTGAAACTTACATATTTAGAATCAGCGTGAAAATTCGATTCTTTTGATGTATCTTTTAGCATCAAAATTCCGTTTTTTAGAGTTCCGTTTACTATTGAGCCGGGTCGCCCCTTACTACAGTTCTTTACCACGAACTGTTTGAAAAGAAAATATTTCGGTATTTCGGGGCTTCTGACATTATTACTCCTTTGCGGAAGTTAGGCTCAAAATTGAAAAAGGATTATATTTTTTCTCTGGGCCCCTTCCACCTCTTAGTTCGTTTATTTTCCCGTTAGTTTTCACCTGTTTTCGCTTTATAGTTGTGTTATCTCTTAGCAGTTCTTTCGTTAGTTGAGTTATGGTTGTGGTATATATGTTTTATCGCTCGTATAGTTGTGTTATTTTCAAATTATACTCCATAATAGAGAGTCTCCGACACCCAGCATTGTATATTAAGCTCTGAATTTGACGTTTTTTTTCTAACGTGACCAGATTCGTCCTGCGCCCTTTTCATTGAATTTTTTTCCCCATGGCATATTTCTCCAAGGAAAGATCCTCCCACATAGCCCCCTCCCTCAACCCTACCCCCAAAACCAAAAAAATCCCCCTGAAAACGTCTGTACACTTCCCAATAACCATTATTATATGTAAACACTGGTTGAAGTTTGTAACTTGCGGCCCCTCCCCCAGGGACTGTGGGGGAGCAAGGCATCCCCAAATACATAGTTATTATTATTTTCGACTATGCTGAACAAAATGGCTATCTCAAAATTTTGATCCGTTTACTTTGGGAAAAAATGAGCGTGGGAGGGGGCCTAGATGCCCTCCAATTTTTTTGGTCACTTAAAAAGGGCACTAGAACTTTTCATTTTCGTTAGAATGAGCCCTCTGAGCCCTCTTGCGACATTCTAGGACCACTTGGTCGATACGATGACCCCTGGGAAAAAAAAAACAAACAAACAAACAAATAAACACGCACCCGTGATTTGTCTTCTGGCAAAAAATGCAAAATTCCACATTTTTGTAGATAGAAGCTTGAAACTTCTACGGTAGGATTCTCTGATACGCTGAATCTGATGGTGTCATTTTCGTTAAGATCCTATGAATTTTAGGGGGTGTTTCCCCCTATTTTCCTAAATAAGGCAAATTTTCTCAGGCTCGTAACTTTTGATGGCTAAGACTAAACTTGATGAAACTTATATATTTAAAATCAGCATTAAAATACGATTCTTTTGATGTAGCTATTGATATTAAAATTCAATTTTTTAGAGTTTTGGTTACTATTGACCAGGATCGCTCCTTACTACAGTTCGTTACCACGAACTGTTTGATAATTTCTGTTCTTTTGAGAGAGAGAGAGAGAAGTTTATTAATATTAAATAGAAGACAATACAAAATACAATTCAAAATCAAATCACAATACACTTAATTCCCCTCGAAAGGCTCCATGGCCAGGGATAAAAGGGGGATAAGAACAAAAAATAATATACAAGCGATAAATTTAATATAGGCAATATATTTATGAGGGATACAAAATAAGCAACAACTAGAAGGAGAAAAACAAAACAAAGAGAACATGCCTGAGGCCTGGGAGTCAAGTGCAGAGAAGACAACCACACACCACGAACAGAACAAAGGGGACATCAACTTCTCACAGTAAAAAAAAAAGAAATATCATTCTATTTGATTCTTTATTAAATGATCCTTAAGAATCCTTTTAAAAGTCCCAAACGAGTGGCATTTTTGCACTGAGGAAGGTAGTGAATTCCAGACCTGTTGACAAGCAGTGTGGGGATTGAAATCTAATCGAATAGTAGGAGTAGGCAGAATGTAGATATTATTTGAAGAATGAAGGCTATATGGAGCTGAATCAGAAATAAACATAGGAGTTTTCCGAAGAGATTTAGGAAGATTGCCGTGAAATTGATCAAAGACAAAAGAAGCACAAGAAATAATGTAAACAGACCATAGACTTAAGAGCGGTGTTGGTAAAGAACGGTTGTTTTCTATAATCAGACGCCATGCTTTATTATACATGACGGAAAGTGACCGCAGTGCAGACGGAAAAAGTAAACATCCAGACAATAGGGCAATAAGAAACATATGACTGTACAAGAAAGAAAAAAAAGAAGGTTCAAAATAGATCCAGGAAATGTGTATTTAAGTTTTCGAATGATACCAAAAATCCATGAAATCTTAACCCTAATCATGGCTACATGGTTTCTGAATGAAAGGTTCTCATCAAGCAGGATACCAAGAAACCGGAACACCCGATTCTCTGGTCTACACAAGGATCCTTGTGACACCTGAAGGTGTGTAAGCTGAGGGAAAGCTATGCCAATTCGAGAAAAAAAAATAAGAAAATTTTACTTACCAACATTCAAGACCAAGTAATTGGCATTAACCATGAAATAACTCTGTTTTCTTTAATGCTATAATGCTCTTATTTTGTACAATGGTATTATTATGTTTTTATCAAACAGTTCGTGGTAACGAACTGCAGTAAGAAGCGACCCAGCTCAATAGTAACCAAAACTCTAAAAAATAGAATTTTGATACCAATAGCTACATCAAAAGAATTGAATTTAAATGCTGATTTTAAATATATAAGTTTCATCAAGTTTAGTTACCCAACAAAAGTTACCAGCCTGAGAAAATTTGCATTATTTTAGAAAATAGGGGGAAACACTCCTTAAAAGTCATAGTATCTTAACAAAATCACAAAATAAGATTCAGCGTATCAGAGAACCCCATTGAAGAAGTTTAAAGTTCCTATCTACAAAGATGTGGATTTTTTTATTTTTTTTTGCCAGAAGGCATATCACGGATGCGTCTTTATTTGTTTTGTTTTTTTATTATTTTTTGTCAAGGGTGACCGTATCGATCCAGTGGTCCTAGAATGTTGCAAGAGGGCTCATTCTAACGGAAATGAAAAGTTCTAGTGCCTTTTTTAAATGACAAAAAAATTGGAGTGTACACAGGGCCCCTCCCACGCTGAATATTTTCCCAAAGTCAACGGACCAAAATTCAGAGATTGCCATTTTATTCAGCGTAGTCGAAAACCCTTATAACTATGTCTTTGGGGACGACGTACTCCCCCACATTCCACGTAGGAGGGGCTACAAGTTAAAAACTTTGACCAGTGCTTACATTTAGTGGTAAAATTATAGCAAACAGTATTACTGGCTTTTGTATAAAGTGAATATATCACTTAATGTCTTTTTTTATGCTCTTTACATATATAATATTCGCTTCTACCGGAAATTCAGATTTAAGCACTTTCTGACCTCTTAAAAATGACCTAAATGACCTAATGACCTAATATGGGGTATAAAAAAGACTTAAAACATTGGTCTAAAACTTTATAACTTTGATCTCAATTTTTATAACATTAGACTCAAACTTACCATATCATTATAATCCTTTTTTTTAATGTTATATTATCCACAAGCACTGATTTTCCACGATTAAATTCAATAAATAAATTTTATCAATGTTATGACGTTTTCTTCTTCCTTGTCGCCAAAATTTCAATTAAAGCATGCATTTTTGGTTGTTTTTTACAAAATAATAGGATATTTGAAATCGCGAATCTGTAATAGTTTAGAAACAAATTTGGGCTATATATTTGCACATCAGGGGGTGGGGGTAAAGCATAGCATATATTAAATACATAAACTAACCATTGCTGTATTTAATATAGTTAAATTTATAGCAAACAGTATAACTGGCGTTCATAATAGCCGACTTTCATATTTTCAACCAAAAAAGCATGCTTTTTGGTGTTAAGGAAGAAAAAAACGTCATAAAACTGGAAAAATTAATTTATCCAAATTAATATTGGTAAATGAGTGCTTGTGAATTATATAACATTAAAAAAATTGATTTATAATGAAACAGTAAGTTGAGATCAATGTTATAAGGTATTTACGATTGAGACAAATTTTCTTAGCCTTTTTTATACCCCATATTTAGGTCATTTTCAAGAGGTCAAAAAGTGCTGAAATCTGAATTTCTGTTAGAAGCAATTATTACATTTGCAAAGAGCACAAAAAAAAGGCATTGGGTGGTATATTCACTTTATATAAAAGCCAGCAATACTGTTCGCTATAAATTTACCCTTATAGTAATGGTTATTGGGAAGTGCACAGACGTTTTCAGGAGGATTTTTTGGTTGGAGGGAGGGGCTGAGAAGAGGGAGATATGCTGGGGGAGCTTTCCATCGAGGAATTTGTCACAGGGGAAGACAATTTCCATGAAGAGAGCGCAGGGTTTTCTAGTTTTATTAAAAAAAAATGAAAAAATAAATATGAAAAAGTTCTTTTCAACTGGAAGTAAGGAGCAGGATTAAAACTTAAAACGAACAGAAATTATTACGCATATGAGGAGCTCACCTACCCCTAATATCTCGCTCTTTACGCTAAGGTATTTTTAGTAATTTCAACTATTTATTATAGTTGTTATTCAGTTGTTATTTATAGTTGTTATTTATAGGCTTTTGTTATTCAGGGGTCATTCTTAATGAATTGGGACAATTGTAAGCTTTGGTGTAAAGAGCGAGGTACTGACGAGGGGGTGAACTCCCTCATATATGTAATAAAAACATGAGAATGCTAAAATTCGTTACGTAAGCTACTTTATAAGTTCCATATATCTTTTACTAGTAAAAATATTCGTAAAGAATTGAAAGTTCTAGTTGCTTTTTTAAGTAACCAAAAAATCGGAGGGCAACTAGGCATCCTCCCCGACTCCTTTTTCCCAAAATGATTAGATCAAAACTATGAGAAAGCCATTAATCCCAAAAAATAAATATACAAATTTCGTTTTAATTATTCATCTGCGGAGAGCCACAATCCAAACATGCATTGATTCAAAAACGTTCAGAAATTAAAAAAAAAAAAAACAAGTTTTTTGAACGGAAAGTAAGGAGTGGAATTAAAACTTAAAATGAACAGAAATTACTTCGTATATGAAAGGGGCTGCTTCCTCCTCAACGCCCCGCTCTTTACGCCAAAGTTTCTTACTGTTTTAAAAAGTAGAGTTAAGAGAAAGAGTCAAACTTTAGCGTAAAGAGCGGGGCGTTGAGGAGGAAACAGCCCCTTTCATATACGAAGTAATTTCTATTCGTTTTAATTTTTAATTCCGTTCCATACTTTCCGTTCATAAAACTTGTTTTTTTTTTTATTTAATTGGCATCAGAATCTATCCAAAAAAAAATTCGACAGTAAATTAGCTAAACACTAAATGAACGGTCCGACGCAAATTAGGAGTATTTACCTCAAATGCATTCTTGTTTTATCAAAAACTTTGTGATAGTAAATCCGGTTTAAGATGTTCACTGAATGAATGCTATATGCGAACTGAGTTTTTTACTGTAGAATCAAACAGTTCGTGGTAACGAACTGTAGTAAGGAGCGACCCGGCTCAATAGTAACCAAAACTCTAAAGAATTGAATTTTGATATCAATAGCTACATCAAAAGAATCGCATTTTAATGCTGATTTTAAATATATAAGTTTCATCAAGTTTAGTCCTACCCATCAAAAGTTACGAGCCTGAGAAAATTTGCCTTATTTATGAAAATAGGGGGAAACACCCCCTAAAAGTCGTAGGATCTTAACGAAAATGACACCATCAGATTCAGCGCATCAGAGAACCCTACTGTAGAAGTTTCAAGCTCCTATCTACAAAAATGTGGAATTTTGTATTTTTTGCCAGAAGACAAATCACGGGTGCGTGTTTATTTGTTTGTTTTGTTTTTTTTTTTTTTTTTTTTTCCCAGGGGTCATCGTATCGACCAAGTGGTCCTAGAATGTCGCAAGGGGGCTCATTCTAACGGAAATGAAAAGTTCTAGTGCCCTTTTTAAGTGACCAAAAAATTTGGAGGGCATCTAGGCCCCCTCCCACGCTCATTTTTTTCCCAAAGTCAACGTATCAAAATTTTGAGATAGCCATTTTGTTCAACATAGTCGAAAACCATAATAACTATGTCTTTGGGGATGACTTACGCCCCACAATCCCTGGGGGAGGGGCTGCAAGTTACAAACTTTGACCAGTGTTTACATATAGTAATGGTTATTGGGAAGTGTACAGACGTTTTCAGGGGGATTTTATTTTATTTGGGGGTGGGGCTGAGGAGAGGGGGCTATGTTGGAGGATCTTTCCTTGGAGGAATCTGTCATGGGGGAAGAAAAATTCAATGAAAAGGGCGCAGGATTCTCTAGCATTACTATAAGAAAACAATGAAAAATAAACATGAAAACGTTTTTTCAAATGAAAGGAAGAAGTAGCATTGAAACTTAAAACGAACAGAGATTATTACGCATATGAGGGGTTCTAAAAATACTTTAGCATAAAGAGCGAGGTATTTAGGAGGAGATAAATACCTTGCTCTTTATGCTAAAGTATTTTTAGTAATTTCAACTATTTATTCTACGGCCTTTCTGATTCAGGGGTCATTCTTAAAGAATTGGGACACAACTTACGATTTAGTGTAAAGAGCGAGGTATTAACGAGGGTACAAACCCCCTCGTATACATAATAAAAATATAAGGTTATGAAAGTTTGTTACGTAAGTTAATTCTTAAGTTACGCATATTTTTTACTAATAAAAACGATCGTTAAAATTAAAAGTTCTAGTTGCCTTTTTAAGTAACCGAAAAATTACAGGGCAACTAGGCCTCCTTCCTCACCCCTTATTTCTCAAAATCATCTGATCAAAACTAAGAGAAAGCCATTTAGCCAAAAAAGGAATTAATATGCAAATTTCATTTTAATAATTTATGTGCGGAGAGCCAAAACCAAACATGCATTAATTCAAAAACGTTCAGAAATTAAATAAAAAAAAACTAATTTTTTTAGCTGAAAGTAAGGAGCGACATTAAAACTTAAAACGAACAGAAATTACTCCGTATATGAAATGGGTTGTCCCCTCCACAATCCCTCGCTCTTTACGCTAAAGTTTGACTTCTGGCCACAATTCTACTTTTTAAAACAATTAAAAGCTTTAGCGTAAAGAGCGAGGGATTGTGGAGGGGACAACCCATTTCATATACGGAGTAATTTCTGTTCGTTTTAAGTTTTAATGTCGCTCCTTACTTTCAGCTAAAAAAATTAGTTTTTTTTTATTTAATTCAGAGAAAGAGCCAAACTCATTTATACGTTATAATTTCTGTTCGTTTTGAGTTTTATTTAATTACATAAAAAAAACAAGTTTTTTGAAATGAAAGTAAGGAGCGACAATAAAACTTAAAACGAACAGAAATTACTCCGTATATGAAAGGGGCTTTTCCTCCTCGACACCCCGCTCTTTACGCTAAAGTTTTCTATTGTTTTAAAAAGTAGAGTTGCGAGAAAGAATCGAACCTTAGCGCAAGGAGCGGGGTGTCGAAGAGGAAAAGCCCCTTTCATATACGGAGTAATTTCAGTTCCTTTTACGTTTTAATGTCGCTCCTTACTTTCATTTCAAAAAACTTGTTTTTTTTTATTTAATTTCTGAAAGTTTTTGAATTAATGCATGTCTGATTTTGGCTCTCCGTACATAAATTATTAAAATGAAATTTCCATATCAATTCCTTTTTTGGCTAAATGGCTTTCTCTTAGTTTTGAGCAGACGATTTTGAGAAATAAGGGGTGGGTAATGAGGCCTAGTTGCCCTCCAATTTTTCGGTTACTTAAAAAGGCAACTAGGTTTTTTAATTTTTAACGAACGTTTTTATTAGTAAAAAAATACTTAAATTAAGCATTAACTTACGCAACAAACTTTTATATTATTATATTTTTGATTATATATATGAGGGGGTTGGTCCCCTCGTTAATACCTCGCTCTTCACACTAAATCTTGTTTTGTCCCAATTCTTTAAGAATGACCCCTGAATCAGAAAGGCCGTAGAATAAATAGTTGAAATTACTTAAAATTTTTTAGCATAAAGAGCGAAGTATTTATCTCCTCCTAAATACCTCGCTCTTTATGCTAAAGTATTTTTAGATCCCCTCATATGCGCAATAATTTCTGTTCGTTTTAATTTTTAATGCTTCTCCTTACTTTCAATTGAAAAAACTTTTTCAATTTTACATTTTCATTGGTTTTTTTTAATAGTAATGCCAGAAAATCCTGCGCCCTTTTCGTTGAATTTCTCTTCCCCCATGAAACATTCCTCCAAGGAAAGATCCTCCCATATAGCCTCCTCCCCTGAACCCCACACCCTAACCAAAAATAGCCCCCTGATAACGTAGATACAATTCCCAGTAACCATTACTGTATGTAAACATTGGTCAAAGTTTGTAACTTGCAGCCCCTCCCCCAGGGACTGTGGGGGGTAAGTCATCCCCAAAGATATAGTTATTGTGGTTTTCGACTATGCAGAACAAAATGGCAATTTTGGAAATAATGGCACTTTGGGAAAATAATTAGCTTGGGAGGGGGCCTAGGTACCCTCCAATTTTTTTGGTCACTTAAAAAGGGCACTATAACTTTTCGTTTCAGTTAGAATGAGCCCTCTTGTAACACTCTAGGATCACTCGGTGGATACGATGATCCCTGGGGAAAAAAACAAAAAAAACAAAAAAACAAACAAATAAACACGCACCCGTGATTTGTCTTCTGGCAACAAATACGAAATTCCACATTTTTGTAGATTGGACCTTGAAATTTTTTCTATAGGGCTCTCTGATACGCTGAATGGGATGGTGTAATTTTCGTCAAGATTCTATGACTTTTAGGGGGTGTTACCTCCTATTTTCCAAAATATGGCAAATTTTCTCAGGTTCGTAACTTTTGATGACAAAGACTAAATTTGATGAAACTTATATATTAAATTCAGCATAAAAATCCGATTCTTTTGATATATATTTTTTAGTTCGTTACCACGAACTGTTTGATTATTGATGAAGACTGTGAGTGCAGTGAAGATGTTAAAAGTAGAATATCCGAGGTCCAGAGTGTTTTTTCATAGTTAAAAAAGTTTGGATGAATAGAATCATAAATCTACTAACCAAGATAACTTTGTGCAACCCAGTTGTTTGTCCAGGGTTACATTTAGCAAGAGAAGTAGTGCCCTCTCAAACCTGATTCTTCAAACCAATCTTTAACTTTTACAGAACAAAAGTTTTTTTTTTAAAAAAAAGCTTCTCATTGTTGTAATTAAACTGGCCTTGTGCTTCAGAAGTCGTTTTTAAGGAATTGGGACAAAAGTCAAAAGAGTTGGGACAACCCACCTCAGGTACGTAATAATTTCTCTTTGTTTTATGTTTTAATGTTGCTGCTTACTTTCGGTTGAAAAGACTTGTTTTTTATTTAATTTCTGATAGCCTTTTAAATAATGCCGAAAATATGGCTCTATCTCCACGCAAACATCCCTCCCCTCCACGAATATATCCTCTAGAAAATTCAACGCTGGTGAAAACTTACCCCGGATTTATCCTTGACATTTCCGCGCGTGAAACTGCGTCGGCAAAGAGAAAGCAAGATGCATAGAAGTATTTTGTATAAGAATTCTGGCCAATTCCCCCTTGTAAAATTTCCACTGAAAAATTCAGCCCCTGAAAACTTCCCTTCCCATGAAAAATTATATTTTTTCGGAAAGTATCCTAAAAGAAAATTTCCCCTCCCACACCAAAAATGTATGTATACTTTTCAATAACAAATAATATACGTAAACAATGGGCAAATTTTATAACTTAAAGACTTTTCTCCAGGAGCTATGGGGGTTATATTATCTCCAAAGACATAGTTATTTGGCTTGTCAACTATGCTGATCGAAATGGCTATCTAAAAGTTTTGATCAGACGATTTTGAGAAAAAAGGGGCTTGAGAGGGTGCCTAGTTGCCCTCCAATACATTTGTTCACTTAAAGTCGGAACTATAACTTTTAATTTCCGTTCAAATGAGCCCTTTCATGATATTCTAGGACCATTGGGTCGATATGATTACCCATTGGCAAAAAAGCTAATAGAAAAAAAAAACACATCTGTGGTTTTTCTTCTTTTTTTCCATTTTTTGTGACAGAATTTTTTCAACTTTTTTAATGACATTCCGTATAGTTATAACAAAATAAATTCACTTCTGATATTTTCGAAAAACCGAATGAAGGTGGTATACATATGTTAGTCGTGCTAATGTTGCTCCCTACTTTAAATTGAAAAAAAACTTTTTTTAATTAATTTCATACTTTTTTTTCGATAATGCCAAGAAATCCGGCTCCACTTCCAAGGGGTATGTTTCTTGTTTTTTTCTTTTATAATATAAAGAACATGTAATCTAACTATAATACTTCAGTATTTCAGTAGTATTCATTCAGTGAACATCTCTGCGTACTTGGAGAGTTACCTATGTAAAAAATCAGTTTCTGGCTATATTTAACTAACATATTTGAACTGAATTGTTGTTTACTAAAATATTACACCACATTGTTATTAATTAAGTTGAAATAACACATTGTTTTTTATTGACTGTTTTGTGGTTTACTGGATAGCAGCTTTGGATATAAGAGTACGGCAGAATTTTCTAGCAGGTCTGAAATTTGATACTTGAGTTCTTATTATTCTTAAGTTAAGTTAGCCAGTTCTGAAGTTTGAAATGAGCAAGTTCAAGAAAGGGGACTTGGCGTTGGCGAAACCCAGAAATTACCCACTTGGGCCAGTAAGAATGGTAGACGTTAATACCCAATTAGAAAAGAGTACCAAAATTTCTAGTTTTTTGTTATTGATCCCACGATCTTCAGGCAGTTTTAGAAGTAAATTTAGTTCTCTATGCGGAAAATTCTAAAGAAGCATCACAGAAAACAGAACGGAGTGGGAGGGGGCCTAGGTGCCCTCCAATTTTTTTGGTCCCTTAAAAAGGGCACTAGAACTTTTAATGTCCGTTATAATGAGCCCTCCCGTGACATTCTAGGACCACTGAGTCGACACGATCCCCTCTGGGGAAAAAACAAAATAACAACAACAACAATGAAAAAAACACGCATCTGTGATCTTTCTTCTGGCAAAAATACAAAATTCCATGTTTTTATATATATGAGCTTTAAATCTTTACAGATTTAACTGTTATGTTCTACAGAACAGGGTTTCCTGATGCGTAAAATCTGATGGTATCATTTAATAAGATTTTAGGCTTTTTAAGGGTTGTTTTCCCATTTTATCAAAAATCAGGGAAATTTTCTTAGGCTCTTAGCCTTTGCTGGGTAAGACTAAACTTAGTGAAACTTACATATTTGGAATCAGCATAATAATTAAATTCTATTGATATTTATATTGGTATCAAAATTCTGCTTTTTAGAGCTTCGGTTACTATTGAGCCGGGTCACTACTTACTTACAGTTCGTTACCACAGACTGTTTGACACTTGGGTAAGTGAAGCTTTTCCCTTGATCGATCTTACTCTTTATCAAAAATTACCTCTTCACCTTCAATTATTCCTGAATTTAGCTACCTTGTCTTCTTACAATGATGTCAAAGCCTATTATTGCACTCTCTACTCTTAAAGCCTGTAAGAGTTCTTTCATTTTATTCACATTTTTACCTTGTTTGCTTAAATACTGCTACTACTACTACTAACAATTCACCGCAGCACCAAGCCACCTGAGTTCAACACAGCTACGCATGGTCCTCCTCCATTCCAATATATTCAGAGCCTCCCTCTTTACACCCACCCAAGAATTTATCATTTCCTTTAAATCTTTCTTTATTAAATCCTCCCACCCCAGACGAGGACGGCCTGCTTTTTGTTTAGCCCTAGACGATTGGCAGAAAAGGACAATCTTTGGAAATATGTCATCCTTCATCCGCAGAACGTGTCCTAACCATCTCAACCTTTCTTTAATTATAGCCCTAGAAAGCGGGATTGAACCACACTTTTCATACAGCCTACTGTTTGAAATACGATCAGTCAGCCGGTTACCCAGAACAATCCGTAGGCAATTTCTCTGGAAAACATATAGTAAATCTTCATCCGCTTTTCGGAGCGCCCATGCTTCAGAGCCATATTCCACCACTGCCATCACTGTGCCTTTCAATATTCTAATCTTCGTTTGCAAACTTATCTTAGCTGTGAAAAAACACCCTGAACCTTGGCAATTCTACTTTTATATCTTCGCTGCTCCCACCGTAATACTACCAAGGTAAGAGAAGCTGCTCACCGGATCAATGATTTTGTTACCCTACGCTACCTTTTCATCTTCACTTATCCCTAGCCTTAGTGACTTTTTCTTCATAATATTAATTTTCTAACCTATCCTAGCATCCTGAACTCGCAAAACCTCTAAAGTTCATTCATTTTCCTCACACTTTCACCTGATTGTGTCCCTAGTCACCCTTTAACAAACACTCCTCCTCTCCAATTTAGATTTAGCGCACGTTGCTACTATCTTAACTTCAACCCCAGGGTTACCACCCCCAATGATTTATCACTCTTTCTAGTGATTTTTGAAATTGCCTAATGATTTTTTTCTTGCTTGTCTCTGTAATCTATTAGTTCTAAATTAAATTTTGTTCTGTTAAAACCTCGAAATTGGAGTGGATAGTAAATATGAATACACCCTCTAAATCTGCAAATGAAACAGAAACAGAGACATTAAGAAAAAAGGAGGTTTGTATACATTAAATATAATTTTCTGAACGAAAAAAGAAATAATTTAATAAGAAAATAGGACTTTGTGCTTTTGGTAAAAGAATTTTTAATATAACTAGACAGATTAAATCGATTGTAATTTGATGATTGAAGTGCATTGGGATTAAGGGATTAATTGTATCCATTTCGGGAATTGTCTAATGGTTTTAATCCTTGCTTCTAATATCTAGTCCAATAGCCCAATAATTTTCAAAATACTCTTATTTTTTGCTGAAACTCTTAATAAGCGCAGATAACGTCCTATTCTTTAAGTTTTTGGATTCACATACTAACATATCAAACAGTTTGTATTCTAATGTGCTAGAAAAATGGAGCAACACGGATCTATAGTTACTAAAACTCCAAGAAAATTTTGATATCAATTGATATATCATCGGCTTATTATGTTGTTTCCAAATATATAAGATCCATTAAGCTTAGATTTATTCATAAAAGGCTACGAAACTACAACAATTTGCCTGATTTTCAAAAGAGGGAGAATTCACTCCCTTAAAGCCATGAATTTCAATTAAAACAACACCATTAGATTCTGTGCATCAGAAAACCCTACTGTAAAGGGTTCAAGCCCCTATCGGCAAAAATGTTGAATTTCGTAAATTTTTGCTAAAAGAGAAATCATGGAATTTGTTTGTTTTTTTCCCAGGGCTGATCGTATCAAACCAACAGTCCCAGAGCATCGAGAGAGCGCTCATTTGAACAAAAATTGAAATTTATAGTGTCCATTTTTTTACCTAAAAGATCAAATGGCTACTAGACCCTCTTCTACGTCCCTATCTCCCCCAAAAAGTGTTCGATCAAAAGTTTGAGATGGTCATTTGTTTAGCATAATTAAAAAAGGTTCCAAAACTATACTTTAGGTTTAACAGGACCCCCGAAGCCCCTGAGAATAGATCTGGAGATGAAAGGATACTAAGGCTAATAAGGATAATGTACAATCTATGAAAAATGGTTTCATAGCCACAAAGACAAAAAACAGGTGAAAGAAAGCACTGGACTTTTGTGATTTGGGCTATATATTTGTATATTTTGGGGGTGGGGGTAAGGTTTAGTTAAGTTAAGATAGACTACTTTACACCACACCCCTCCCCCCTTATGTGAAAACATAAGCCTAAATTATATTATTATATAAACTAAAGTATTATATTTCATTATATTTTGATATGTTTCATTAGGATTAACCTAACTATACTTCTTGGGTGTGTTCCGTATAATTAACAGGTTCTCCTTTTTTTATTAAAGAAGCAGTAAGACGGAAGTTTTTTAAAATTTGTGAAGGGAGGGACAAATTTTTTTTCTAGGAAAATATAAGAAGGCCACAATTTCAAAATTGTTGCTGGTGTCCCAATAAATAGGCTAGACAAGCTCAAATAGACTAAAAAGAAAATAGTTTTTATATTTTTTTGGGGAAAAAGACTAGGGTTACGAATAGACGAGAAAAAAAAAATAATAAAAAGCAAATGTTTCGATTAGATCACCGATAACCGAATTTCAGTGATGGGGGTGTAAGCCAAGTGTACCAAGTTGAGAACATTCTGGGAAGAAGCAAATATTTTGTTTTATTCTCTCTTTAAAGATACGAATGGGTAATTTTCCAAATTTCCAGTGTAATTTTCGTTTGAAAAAGAACAAAATATCAATATAAATGCCTTTTTCCAAACCTGGGGAGGAGGGAGTTAATTTTATCCTCTTCCGATAAGTGCCCCTGCATAGAAAATGGCAAAGAAACATAACAATTATCAATTACACTCAAATAGTATTGTAATTCCAGTGATTTCTAGTTAATAATCTAGTAATTTATATACTGATTTAGTGACTTTTTCAAGAATCTAATGATTTTTTCATCAGGTGGCGAGCCTGTTAAAACCCTGATCAAATATAGATGCGCCATCTAGAGTCATCTGAAAAGCAAAAAACTGACTAACATTAATATACTTGCATGTGACATTCGATTTGAAAATAATTAGACTTATTTCATCCCGAATAGGTCGGAAGTAGTTGATTTGGGAAGATCCATTCAGATAAGAGTTCATTTTCAAGGAGATGATAAAGGTAGCGCTGTATCTTTTTTTCTTTTTACAAGCAGAGGTATCTAATTTTCTATCTTATCAGTGATAAATGCAATGATGAAGCCAAATTCCTGTTTGTAGTCCATTTTGTTCGTTTTAAGTTTGACTTGAATGCTCACTTTAGTTCTTACTCATTTTGAGATTTATTTATTCATCTAAATTTATGCTGTTTATTTCTATGTTAGCTCAGATCATTGTTTTAATTCCTGTTCGTGTTGGGTTTTAATTATTCTTTAATAGTAATTTTTGATCGCATTGATTTTAAGTCATTACAGGAACTTATTTATTTTGGGTTTTGGTTATACATAGCTCTATATATTCTTCGGAAAATTTCTTTTTCGGAAAGTTTTTATTAATTAATAGCCTTAAAACCGTAAATAGGTTTGAACTGAGAAAATCTTTTTTTATAGCCTCTTTCCTAGTACACCATCGGTCGTCTGCTGCCATCGATTCCTTTATGCAATTGTAGTAAATATTAATATATTATAATTTCCAAGATGGTAGGTTTCCTTGGGAAATTCGAATGAACTTATTAGATCAACAAATTTCCCGGACCTTGCCAAAATATAGAATATATCTCAGGTAATTAGTCCACAGACTGATCTTTGTGTGTTTCAAATTTCCCAGTAAGGTCCCTTAAAATTATTTTATTCATGAGTTCTGTGGGTTATCTAAGTTGACAGGATAGAACTGCGTTCGTAGAGAAAAGCAAAAAAAAAAAAAAAAATAAAGAGGCAATTATAATAGTATTGTAACCACCAAATAGTTAAAACGAAATAAGGTACGACAGAAACAGAGGTAAAATTTTTCTTATCAATATTGTTTTTCAAACGAGTATAATTAAAGTGAGAAACAATTGAAAACAGGTAAAACTTTTAATAAAATAAAAAGTTTTTTTTGCAAACAATAATTGAAGACAATATTTAAATGTATCATACTGAATAGATTAAAAAATTTTAAAATGAGCAAAACTTTTTACAAGATAGAAAATAAAAAAAAACTCACATATTTTTCATGAAACTAATCATAAAAAATTAAATCCATGAGTTATGAATCAGGCGCACATGGATAGGATAGCTTCCCAATTTAGGCGTTCTCAGCAGAGCATACAAGAGGAGTGATAAATTTTACCTCCCCGGCGATTTGTCAAGAGGATTTTTTTAGAGAAAAATTAAAAAAGTCAATTCTAAAATACACTTTCATTTACGAATTTTGTAGCTATTGTTGTTAGGGTTAAGTTAAGCACTATTCGAAAAGGCTCTTGGGGATTCGGAAAACACTTTAACATAGCTTTAGTTATAAATGGAAAAGTGGTATAGCCTAGGAAATCATTAGTTATTCAAACACATTATTGTGCTCACTGTATTTTAAGCCACCTTAATATAGCTCACTTTTGTAAAAATATAACCTATTTCTGTGAAAAATATTTGTGCTTGTTGCCCTTACTATGCTTTCTGAAAATAAAATAGAAAAGATCTTGTCACACATAACCTAAAAAGATTTTGACCGAAAACTCCTCTTTTCTAGCAACAGAAATTACATAGTAAAAAAATCCCCAAATTGGAATAAATAAAACGTTCTTATAAATAAAACACAAGTGAACTCTTAATTAATTCTTTGCGTACAAGAAAGTAGAAAGTAAATAGAAACATAAAAACAATAAATCCGTTAAAAACGGGATTCCTATTATTCTGCTACGCTTCTTCTTTTTTATATTTTATCTTCTTTACCGACATTAAATTGTCTTCCAAATTCATCGGTAAATTTTTTGCCAAAAATCAATCTAGAATTCTGTTTTAATTTGTGACTTGTTACAAGAGTCATTTCATCTCCCTGTTTCTTCCCATATCATCCTCCCGTTGAATGTTATTCTTTAATGAAAGTCAATAAAAGCAATTATTGGAGCAGACGATTCCTAATGTCATTGCTTCTGGAAAGGCGAGGAAAATTTGTATCTAATGAAAACTGTGCTTAAAGGTATAAAGATATACTATGGAGAATCTCATAAAATGTTACATATAGTCGAAAAAAAACTTAAGATGTAAATTGCAAAAACTGAATTATTTACGTTGAAGTCTTTAAAAGTTGTTTTAAACCTAATTATTCGTTAGAGTCCTTCTTTTTTAACAGTAAATTGTCAGATTATTATTTTTGAAGAATAAAATAAATGAAATCGTAACCTGCAACATAAACGTAATTCATTCATATATTACGTAATTTTTGTCTTCTCGAATACATATGATAAAATGAAAAAAATACCATCAATTTAGATCTGACAGTTCGTTGTAACGAACTGCAGTAAGGAGCGACCCGGCTCAATAGTAAACGAAAATCTAAAAAACAGAATCTTTATGCTAAAAGATTCATAAAAAATTGGATTTTCATACTGATTTTAAATATATAAGTTTCATCAAATTTAGTCTTTGTCACCAAAAGTTACGAGCCTGAGAAAACTTGCCTTATTTTGGAAAATAGGGGGAAACACCCCCTAAAAGTCATAGAATCTTAACGAAAATCACACCATCGCATTCGGTATATCAGAGAACCCTATAACGAAAATGTCAAGCTCCTATCTACAAAAATGTGGAATTTCATATTTTTTGCCAGAAGACAAATCACGGGTGCGTGTTTATCTGACAAAGAACTAAAATAATTTCCTTGTTTCTTTTCTGGCGATGTAAATCAGGTATCAGCAACTCTGTGCGTCGGTTTTGTGAAAGACCACGCACTTCTTATGGGGTTGTTTTTCCATTGACCGCTTTGTATTGAAGGCGTTGATCTAAAAACTAGTGGAGTAAGTTTCATTCGATCAGAAATTTAAAGTTTTAGTCGCCGTTCTTTCGGTACAAAACGGACGGTTTTTGTTGTAGTCAGTTCCAAAGCTCCCGATAAATTGTTGAAAGGTTTGAATTGATTTTTTGCTCAAAACAGATAACATTTCTGACAAGGATACCTTTGGGGTCAAAATAACCCTTACAACCTGATGGTATGTGAGTCCAAATTACGGAAATACCCGTTATTCACAAACAGATTTTAATAGAAAATGTTGGCGTACAGGAATTAACAAACTCTTAAGGATAGTGTATTAGGAAGGAATTTCTCGAAGTTGTCCAAGTGTATACTGCCGATATGAAAAATGTACCCTATTCAAAAAGAACATTTTATATGTAACTAAGATTTCAAAAAATATTATCTGCAGTGTCTCGAGAATGGCTCAGTGGATATAGTTAAATTTTCCTGGGAACTTTTGGGAAGGATTAAGTGTCCACTGTGGGAGAAAATGCTGCAGACGTCGAAGTAAGCCAACCCCACGGGTGATTTTTTGATGAAATAGCGTTATTGTGACATTTTTATGTCAATTAGAAACCAAAATAAAACAACTTTTTTAAATTGGTTTACCATAAATACAGTGGTATAAAACTCAATTAAACGTCATTAAAAATGTCTTTCAAACATCTATAAATGACAAAACTTAGTGAAGTGGAAACCTCCAGCCTTTCTACTGTAAAATCCCTTTTCTTTCATCTTGATTGTCAACACTCTCCAATTTGGTCTTTCACGGTAGCATATACATACAATTCCGAAAAAGGAACAAAAAAAAAGGATTTAGGTTTAGGCCAAAAACTTTAAAGCTTTTACGCTAAGCCTTTGTTTCAGTACGAAAATTTAGGGGGTCTTTCCCCCTATTTTCTAAAATAAGGCAAATTTTCTCAGGCTCGTAACTTTCGATGGGTAAGAATATACTTGATGAAATTTATATATTTAAAATCAGCATTAAAATACGATTCTTTTGACGTAGCTATTGGTATAAAAATCCCATTTTTTAGAGTTTTGGTTACTATTGAGCTGGGTCGCTCCTTACTACAGTTCGTTACCACGAACTGTTTGATAAACAGAGTGAGCATAACTACCACATCTTCGGCATGATGCAATTGTTTCACCGGATACAGTGAAGTCTTTCCAGTCTTTCTAATGTAAAATTCCCTTTTCTTTCCGTAAAGCAGAGAACTGTGCTCAAGAGCACTTAAAGAATAATATTTTGACAGCTTTCTAAAAAAAGAAAAATGCACCCATTCATCTGAGTTTGATTATGAGGGCATAAACAATACTTAGATCTACTAAGTACAGTTCAGTTAGTAGACCTGCTCTAGTCAGTTCAGATTTCTCCATTTTCATGTGTATGTGTATGTTTACCACCAGTTTTAGTGTTGAACATCCATTTTTTTGTACATGGCTTAAGAGATTTAGAAGAAAATAATATTACATTATAGATAATTTTTTTTTTATTTGAACAAAACATTGTTTGTATGGATTAGCATTTAAAATCGATTTAAAAATCTAATGGAAAAGCTTCTTTGTTATTCCTGACTAAACATCTGAACGTACTCCTGTTTGTATACAGACTTACCAAAATGCTTATCACTCTAAATTTGAGAACCACAAGACATATCTTTACATTTAATAAAAGACTGCTCATTAAATTATTCATATTTATAAGCCTATAAATAAGTGCACTTCTTTATAGCTGCTATTAATGGGTTTTACTACTTATGAGTAAAATAATTACAATCTTTGTAAGTCATTGGCTTACTTATTGCGATGCTAAATCTTCGTCTCTAGATATTTTACTCCAAACTTATTTCTAGTAGCCTAGAAAAGCTCTTAGTAGAAAAAGGCTATTAATGGCTTCAATAGCTCCGGCAAATGAAGACTGCTTTTATATATCTTAAAAGGCATTTATGGTCTGTTAGAATCTAATGAGATGCTAAAAAAAAATGACAATGACACATGCACATGAATTTTCTGTATGGACTATTTTTAAATTATATGACTGAGAGTAGTACTAAGGACCTTTGGAGCACAGTAACACAAATTACCCTGGAGCTTCAACAGTTTTTCTTTTATACTTTATAATAAACGAGAAATCTTATATATATATATATATATATATATATATATATATATATATATATATATATATATATATATATATATATATATATATATATATATATATATATATGTCGTATATGTGTCGACATGTATATATGTCGTTGTAAGTAAAACTCAAAAGGCAACCTAGGTTTTCTCCTAGGTAAGGGGGTGGATATCTTACAGCTACACCATTCTTTAGAGTGTTTTATCACTCTGGATATATTTTCTTAGTAAAAAGTAATTATAATTAATAACCCTTTTGACTTAATCATGGCCCATTAATTTCTGCATATTTGAGGTTTCATAGCGTTCACTATTTTTTATTCAAAAAGTTATTTCTATTTGTGTGCTCAATGATATACTCTTTTTGCTCATTATTAGTAGTAGTGTCCTCATTATAGTAGTGTCTCATTATTAGTAGTAGTAGTCCTACAGATGATAGGTGTTGCAGCAAACTAGCAGAAGCAGTGGGTACTGTTGGTTGGATGCTTGGTAAGGGGTTTGTTGTAGCAGTAGTGTAGGGGTATTCTCGGCAGGTGTAACCCTCACAAAAGTAATTAAGATATATATTCCATAAATCTAGTTCTTGTAGAGGTAGTTATAATATTATAAGCTGTGGTAGGAGTTATCCAGTTACGTTTTATGTTTGATGAGAGCTTTGGCAGCAGTAGTAGCAAAAAGAACAGGGCAGGATATTTGGTAATAGCTCAAAATGTTTTTCTGTGGCACATTTTCTATTTTATAAAGAATTTTCATGTTCTTCTAAGGCTTGGCGAATTCTGCCTTGTAACGATTGATAGAGTCCACAATTTTTATTAG
This sequence comes from Artemia franciscana, assembly GCF_032884065.1. Lineage (NCBI taxonomy): Eukaryota > Metazoa > Arthropoda > Branchiopoda > Anostraca > Artemiidae > Artemia > Artemia franciscana. Next base: position 33,319,111 of record NC_088868.1, read on the forward strand.
GAGTCCAAACAATCCAAACAACGATTTAGGAGTCCATATTTATTAGGAATTCAAATGGGATTAGCTATTTATTAAAAGAAAATGTTTGCTTATCTTTTATATTATGAGCTCAATAAAATGAACTTAAATAGATAACAGAGGGTTGAAATTCTGATGAAAATTAGTTAAAATTCAACATGTTTGAGAACTCTGTTCAGAGACTTCTAAAAGCTATCTAGATTAGTACAAAGTTTTATGCGTTCTCCGTGAATTTTGATAGTGAATTGGCAAAAGCCTGAGCTGTGATAATATAAAATAATAGTCTCATCATATCAGGAACTTCAGCATATCATGTCTACAAATTGAAATTTAGAGTTTTAATGTCTTTCCTAAGTTGTAAAGACAATTATGTCAATGTAATTTCTTGAGTTCTTGCATTTTGTCCTACGACACAACAATAATGTTGAATTCTGGCATTTGCACGATACAACAATAGTGCCCAAATAAGTATAAAATATTGTCAAGGAGGAGTCGTAGATATCCCTATCAGCTTTTAACTATCAAAATACTATTTAGATACTGCAGATTCTTTGATATGACTCAAGCACATTTAAACAAAATATAATGAACAAATAAGCAAGCAAAGCAAACAACCACATTTGAGCAGACAATAAGCAAGGCATATGCTAATTCACTACGGCAAGAATATCCTAGAAGGATACTGAGCATACCTTTTCAGTTCGTGATGGCGTGCTGTCGCATAGCGATGTATTTGTCCCTAAATATCTATGCAGTCCATTCAAAGCAAACCATTGCTAGAAACCATGCCCAGTAGAACGAATAAAACATAGAGCATTGCACCCCATCCCCTCACACACATATTATCCACTGCATTCCACCTTAATAGTAGGTGCGCTTAGATGCCCGCCAGACTTAAGAATGGAGGCCAGAAGGTACTATTTGTACGAGGAGGTTTCAAAATCCCTAAAAAGAAAATTTTAGGTCCATATTCTCGTGTATTATATAACAGTTACTTCGTGATATTTAGAGGCAGAGTCTAACTCCTGACCTCCTTCACTTCGGGAATAAGTTTGGATTAAACTTGCAAATTGGCTCTCAAGGGGGTGTCGTCACCTCCCATTAAGGAAACCATTAATTTTAATTGAATGTGGTAAACTCGTGTGAGAATCTCTCGGCTACAATTTAGAAAAAAATAACTTTAAACACAAATATTTTTAAATTAACTTTTTTTTTGCTTCAAATAGCTCTATACAAAGGTACAGCTTTATTGTGAAGATCTGGAGGCTGAAGAAGAGAAGTTACCTCCCTCACATTATGATAGTATATTAGTAGTATATTCGACACAAAAACTGTAAGGCCATAGCCACAAAAAAGAACAACAAGTAAATACAATTACATAATTAAATTTAAAATTTGGATTGAAAAGATTAGATCCTTAATACTAATAAAAACACCCCTTTCCCAACAGTTTTTACACCCTAGGCTTGACCCCCCCATCTACTCCGAAAATTACCTTTCGCAAAACTTTTAACCCTTCACACTTCCCCACAAAATGCAATAAATATTCCTCTCTCCCTCCAGACATTGGGCAACTGTAGGCATAATTCTTCTTTTTAACCCTCCCCAAATATCTTCTTCCCCCAAGCAAAATAAGAAAGTCTCTAATTAAATAGTAAGAAAATCCGTCCAAACGAAAGAATTTTAATACGAAAACATGTTATCGTTTATAGAAGTAGGCTATACACGATGCCCAGGTCAACCCAAGAAAAGCAGATGTCAAAGCTGGATGAATCAAAATCTTTAGTCTCCCACGCCATCATCAAACAATTTCACGGCAGCGAACTGTAAGTAGGGAGCGACCCAGCTCAATAGGAACTGTACCTCTAAAAAATATTTTAGATACCAACAGATACATTAGAGAATCTGATTTTATGCTGATTAATTAAAAAATCAAGTTTTTTTTACTGAAAGTAAGGAGCGACATTAAAACTTAAAACGGACAGAAATTATTCGTATACGAAAGGCTGTCCCCTCCTCAACGCCCCAATCTGTACGCTAAAGCTTTGTATTGTTTTAAAAAGTAGAATTGTGAGAAAGAGTAGCCTTAGCGTTAGGGGCATTGAAGAGGAGACAGCCCCTTTCATATACGGAATAATTTCTGTTCATTTTAAGTTTTAATGTCACTCCTTACTTTCAGTAAAAAAAGAAACTTGTTTTTGTTTTATCTAATTCCTGAACATTTTTGAAATAATGCAGGTTTTGATTTGGCTCACCGTACATGGAAAATTAAAATGAGATTTGCATATTAATTTTACCTTTTTTTTGGCTAAATAACTTTCTCAAAATTTTGATCGGAAGATTTTGAAAAAAAGGGGCTGGGAGGGGGCCTGGTTGCCCACCAATTTCTTGGCTAATTAAAAAGGCCACTAGAACTTTCAATTTTATTTACAAGCGTTTTTATTAGCAATAAATATATGTAACTTACAAATCAACTTACGTAACGAACTTCTATATTGGTATATTTTTACTACATATATGAGGAGGTTCGCCCCCTCGTTAACACCTCGCTCTAGTAATAAATAAATATAATAATTAGTAATCAATATTCGTAACTTACACGTTAACTTACACAACGAACTTCTATATTCGTGAATTTATTACATATGTGAGGGGCTTCAACCCCTTGTAAATAACTCGCTCTTTATACTAATGTTCGAATTTTGTTCCAATTCTAAAGAATAATCCCTGAAGCAAAAAGGTCGTTTAATTAGAATAAATAACTCTTTCAAAATCATCAAAAATACTTTACCGTAAAGAGCAAGATATCGAGGAGGGGACCAACCCCCTCATATACGTAATAATTTGTGGTCGTTTTAAGTGGCTCACCGTATATCAAAAATAATAATAATTTTTGAATAACTTTTTGAATAATCAAAAAGAAATATGCATATTAATTTTATTTTTATTGGCTAAATGGCTTTCTCATAGTTTTGATTGGACGGTTTTGAGAAAAAGGGACAGGGGAGGGGGCCTAGTTGTCCTCCAATTTTTTGGTTACTTAAAAAGGCCACTAGAACTTTTAATTTTATTTACAAACGTTTTTATTACTTTTTATTACTGTTTTTATTTTTTTCGCCGTATATTTTTAATGCTTGTGTTGAAAATGTATTATGAAAAATATCGACTACGTGCCTACTAGGACCATCTGATGTCTCATATCTGTCTTATGCGGATGGCCTTCTTCTGATTAGTCAAACTGAGTCTGGTCTTGCCCGTTCACTGAAGTCAGTTACTTCTACTTTCCGCGATATCGGCCTGTACCTAAACATTGACAAGTGCGAGTTTCTTGTTTTCAACGGTAATAATTGTTCAGAATCACAATACAGCGATGGTTTTAGTATTCCTCGTGTTAAATCGTTTCGTTGGCTTGGTATAACAGTTTGCGATTCTATGAATACTCTCCGGTCTCGTGCTGTCAAAGATATTAGTGATAAGCTGAGGCTCGGTTACTCTAAGATTGTAGCAAATCGTGGTCACTATAGGAGAAGAGTGCTAACTCGGCTTTACTCAAATTTTGTGATTATTCTGTGCTCTTCTGCTCTGGTATTAGGCCACTTCTGTTGACTGGTGATCTAAAACGCATTCGCATAAATTATTACCGATACTGCAAATTTCTTTTATATCTACCTCGTTCTTACCGGAATACAAAACTGGTTAAAAAGTATTGTGCGACAGATATTACTGGTGCTTTCGAAAAATTATCTGCGAAGCTAGCTATTGAAGCGCTTTATAGGCTGGAATGTTTTCATCGACTTATCCGTCTTTTTTTCTGTATGTGATTAAATTTGTTTCTTTTGTATTACTTTTGCTGTTTTTCTTTTGTATTTTACTCCACTTAACCTCTGTTTTGTGAAGTGGGTGATAAATAAATTATTATTAGTAGTAGTAGTAAATATTCGTAACCTACAAATTAACTTATGCATCCAACTTCTACATTCGTGAGTTTTTATTTCGTATGGGAGGGGCTTCGCCCCCTCATATATACCTCGCTCTTTATACTAAAGTTTGAAATTTGTTCCAATTTTTTAAGAATGACCTCTGAATCACAAAGGCCGTTTAATTAGAATAAATGACTCTTTTGAAATTGCTAAAAATACCTTAGCGTAAAGAGTGAGGTATTGAGGAGGGGAAGAATCCCCTCATATACGTAATAATATCTGCTATTTTTTGAAGTTTTAATGTTGCTCCATACTTTCACTTTAAAAAAATTGTTTGTTTTATTTAATTTCTCATTGTTTTTTTAAATAATGCTGGAAAATCCAGTGCCCCCTTCATGGAACTTCTCTTCCCCCATGATAAAATCCTCCTCGTAAATATCTTCTAATGCAACCCCTATCTCCGACAAACCCCTCTCACCACCACCAGAAAAAATCCTCCATGAGAACGTCTTTGAACATCCCAATAACCAATACTATATGTAAACAATGGGCAAAGTTCATTACTTTCAGCTCTTCCCCTGGGGACTTTGGGGGATTAAGTCGTCCTCAAGGACATAGTTATTAGGTTTTTTGACCATGATGAACAAAATGCCTATTTCAAAATTTTTATCCGGTGACTTCGGGAAAAAATGAGCGCGGGAGGGGGCCTAGTTGCCCTCCAATTTTTTGGTACTTATAAAGGGCACAGAACTTTTATTTTCCGTTAGAATGAACCCTTTCACGACATTATAAGACCACTGGGTCTATACAATTACCCCTGGGAAAAAAACAAATCAAAAAGCATCCGTGATCATTCTTCTGGCAAAAAATACAAAATTCCACATTTTTCAGATAGGAGCTTGAAACCTATACAGTAGGGATATGCTGAATCTATTGGTGTGATTGTTAGTAAGATTCTATGACTTTTAAAGAGTGCCTTCTCCGTTTTAGAAAAAATGAGGCAAATATTCTTAGGATCATAACTTTTAATTGGTAAGACTAAACGTGATGAAACTTAAATGTTTCAAATCAGTATAAAGCCGATTCTTTTGATGTATGTATTGATATCAAAATTCTGTTTTTAGAGTTTCGGTTACTATTGAGCCGGCTTGCTCTTTACTAGAGAACGTTACCACGAAACAATTGATTTCAAATATATAAGTTTCATCAAGTTTAGTCTAACCCGTCAAAAGTGACAAGCCTGAGAAAATTTGCCTTGTTTTCAAAAAAAGGAAGAAACAACCCTCAAAAGTCGCAGAATCTCAATCAAAATAACACCATCAGATTCAGCATGTCAGAGAACCACATTGTAGAGGTTTCAAACTCCTATCTGCAAAAAATGGAATTCTATATTTTTGCCAGAGGAAAGATCATGAATGTGTGTTTTTTTCCATTGACGATTGTAGCGACCCATGGGTCCTAGAATATCGCGAGAGGGCTCATTCAAACTGAAATTGAAAGTTATAGTTCCCTTTTAAGTGACAAAAATGGAGGGTAACTAGGCCCTCTCCTACACTCATTCAGAGTGCCAGAGTCCCGAACAAAATTTTTAAATATCCATTTTGTTTAACATAGTCGGAATATTTGATAAGTATATTTTTAAGGATAACTTAATCCCCCATAGTCCCGGTGAAAGGGCTGCAAACTAGGAACTTTTCCCATTGTTTAAAATGGAATTTTTACTAAGAATTGAATTACTAGAAAATGAATTACTAGGATTTTTCTGGTTAAGGGGGGGGGGGTGGCTTCAGGGAGGTGGTTCAGCGCGAGGACCTTTCCATGCAGGATATTTTATGGGTGGAAGACAAGTTTATATGAAACGGGCACCTGATTTCCCACCTTTATTTAAAAACGATCAGAAATTAAATAAAAAAAAACAAGTTTTTTTCAACTAAAAGTAAGAAACAACATTAAAACTTAACACGAACATAAATTATTACTCATGTGAGGAGATTTAGTTAGGAGGTTTATTCTTATTGTCGGATCTCCTTACGGAGACATTGAATGAATCCCCGGTTTTAAAGCCCATGGTATTTAAATCATGGCATGGCAATCTTGGCATAAACTTTATGCCATAAAGGATCAGACACATTCGTTTAGCTTAATTTTGTTGATTAATACAAGGGAAAATCCACCAAAGAAATAAGAAGTTGGAATTTCAGCCATTTAGCATAATCTTAAATGAGTATATTTTTTATCAAAATTATACTGAACCTTTGATATATGAATCTCTAATATTTTGCAATTTCTCAATGCTCCTCTATTCCTGTTTCTTTAGGTTTATGTCGTTTCAATCCTACATTCAAAAAAAGAGGAAAAGTTCTATTTCCCTATATAGCACTCTAGAAAAATTCAGAAATGATAAGCTTGGACGGTGTTATGCCAACTGAAGCATACAATTTCCCTTCTTTTTATGGTCCTTTGAATAATTCCCTGTAGCTCCATTGTATAATCAAAACCGCTTGAACTTCATTGTTGATGAGATGAGACAATAGCAAAGAATTATTATGTTTCTTCTTCTCAAGACTGGTTTAGCAGACCACATCGTATAATTTGAAGAATAGTTTTGATGCTAAGAAAAAAGAATAAATGTTTCGGCAAGAAATATATAGCAACATAATACACTTAAACTTGGTTTCAATGAAATAATTATGGAAGAGTGTATAATAAAACCAAGTTCTGGTATTTGTCAGGTGTAACTAATCAACACTTTTAGACTGATCTAAAAGTGTTTGTAAAAGTAGTAGTAGTAAAAGTAGTAGTAGTAGTAGTAGTAGTAGTAGTAGTTTTGTAAAAGTAGTTTGTTCTCTTTGCATGCTTTCTTTATTAAAACTTAAATTTCTCTCCACGGTACTATGTTGGTTTATTTATGCTCATGCTGATATGTCTATTTTCTAATCATTTTTCAAACAGTTCGTGGTCACAAACTGTAAGTAAGGAGCGATCCGACTCAATAGTACCCAAAACTCTGAAATACGGAATTTTGATACAAAGAGGTACATCAAAAGAATTGGACTTTTGAGGCAATTTTAAATATATAAGTTTCATAAGGTTTAGTTCTACCCATCAAAGTTACAAGCCTTAGAAAATTTGCCTCATTTTCAAAAAAGGGGAAACACCCCCTAAAAGTAATAGAATCTTAATGAAAATCGCACCATCAGATTCAGAGTATCAGAAAATCCTATTAAAGGGGTTTCAAGTTCCTATCTGCACAAATGTGGAATTTTGTAGTTTTTGCTAGAAGAAAAATCAGGGATGTGTGTTTATTTGTTCTTTTATTTTTTTTTTCCCCGGTGGTAATTGTATCAACCCAGTGGTCCTAGAATTTCGCAAGAGGGCTCATTCCCGACATTATTTAAAAAACGATCAGCAACTGAATAAAAAATAAGTTTTTTTCAACTGAAAGTAAGAAGTAACATTAAAACTTAAAAACGAACAGAAAATTTTACGTATATGAGATGGGTTGCCTCTTCCCTCTTACGCTTAAGTTTCTTTTTAACTTTTAAAAGAGGCTATTATTCTAATTAAATAGCATCTGTGATCCAGGAGTCATTCTTAAACAACTGAAAAAAAAACAACAAAAGAACAAAGGTTATTATAAGGTTATTATTAGTTTAAAAAAAGGGAAATAAATATGCAAATTTTGCTTATATTATTCATGAACGGTGAGCCAAATTCAAAACTTGCATTCATTCAAAAATGTTCAGACATTAGATAGAAAAAACAAAACAAATTTCTTTTAACTGAGTAAGGAGCGATATTAAAACTTAAAACCAACAAAAATCATTCCGTATATTAAAGGGGCTTCCCCTTCCTCAACACCCCGCTCTTTACGCTAAAGTTTGTATTATTTAAAAAAATTTGAGTTGTGACAAAGAGTCAAACTTTAGTGTAAAGAGCGGGGTCTCGAAGAAGAAACAGCCTCTTTCATATACAGAATAATTTCTGTTGGTTTTAAGTTTTAATATTGCTCCTTATTTTCAGGTAAAAAAAAACTTGTTTTCTTATTATTTGTCTTTGTAAAAGGCCATTTTTAGTAAAATTCATCGTCAAACCTAAGAATATAATAAGACAAAAACACGGTCCAATTATAAGAAACGAATAATATATAAGCCTTTTTAACTCCAACTTCGTAAAAATATACATTCGCTCGAGGGAAAACTATTACTTGAGTTAATAAAATGAGTGTGCTGTCTAATATTCCTTAATTTGTCTATAGTTTGTCAGTTCTTTCTATATCTTCATTTTTTCAATTTTATTTTGTCAAACATTAGTTGTCTTAATTTTTTTGTCTGTAAATAGCTAATCAGATTTTTAATAAAATTATAATTATTGTTAGACATCAAAACAAAAGAAACATAAGAAATTAGAATGGGCCAAAGAGACACGGCCAGGTAAAGTAGTTTTATTGCCTATTAAAGTGACTCTTGTACCAATTGCCCATCAATATTGACCGGAAACAAACTTTGAATGTCACTTGGTAGCAATTTTGCAACTAGGTCCTATAGAACCTGCAGAATTTAAGAGCGTAATAAAACAGGTTTTTACTATTAATTTTTTTTTCGTTCCACTAATTTTTTTTTTTAATTATGCCCATATTTTTGTTCTGTAAACGGAAAAGTAGTGTGGTCCAAGAAATTATTCAGGCTTATAGAATGAAATCTTAATTCTATTGTTCATATTTCTCGAGATTTGACTAAAACGATAAATGATGAATCTAAGATAAACCCCTTGAGGCATTTTATGGTTTGAATAGAGATAAATTCTAAATTGAAGGCTTAATCAGATTCAAATTCATAAGCCGTCTTGGTACTTAGTGTGTCTTCTTTGAAAGTGGGTTTCAAAAGGTTTCCTGGATGTTACAGCAATATTAAATTTTCGCTTAGAATTGTTTAACCTTGATTTAACCTAATTGATCGGAAGTATTAACATCATCTTTCAGGGCCAGCAACAGTATTATTCCATTTTGAAAATAGTATAATAACAATATTATTTAGACATGAATAGATTACAAATATTATAGTAATTACTAATTGTGTTACAAATAAAATATCTAACTTATAGCTTCTAAGCTATCAAACCAATTAAGTTACTCAAGTAAAATCTAATAACTAATTAAATGACCATTTTTTTAAATATTGAAATCACTAAAATAGTAAAATTTTACCCTTCCCCCCATCCAAAAAAACAACATAGAAATAGGAATTTCCAAAAATAACAGGACAGAAAATATTGAAGAACAGAAAAGTACATAGTACTATAGATTTTTTCTTGTTAGTAACAAAGGACTTGAAGACGCCAAGATTTGCAAGACCTGTTAGAGAGAGTAAGGGGAGAAAGAAAGATAAAGTGAGAAAAGGAAAGAAAAAAAGAGAGAGAGAGGTAAGAGGGAAAGGAACATTGGGATTAATAGGGGAGGGGTAGGGAAAACCTACCCCCGCCACTTCCCTCCTACATTTTTTCCCTTCTTAAATTTTGAAAAAAAATTATTTGGTATTTTCAGTTAAAAATAACTTTTTTGGGGTAACTTTATTAGAAATAATTCTTTTCTTACTTATATTTTGAAAATATACCCCCCCCCACATTTTATGCATTGATACCTCTGGAGAAAAAAGAAGGAAAGAGGGAGATATATATAAGAAAGAGACATAGAAAGAGAGAAATAGAGGCACACAGAGAGATAGAGTAAAAGAGAGAGAGAGAGAGGGAAAGAGCAAAAAAAATTGGAAAAAAAAAAAATTCATTTTGAGGTACGAGTTTCAATTTGTCCTATAAAAAAAAAAACAAAAAAAAAACATATTAACCAACGTTATAAAAAAGAAGACGTTTCAATTTTTTTTTGGTAAAGTTAATATGACGTTCTGGTCTACAAGGCCTAGGGGGCGCTAGCCATACTCCTGTTTGTGCTTTTGTTTGTTTAGAGTTTGAATGGATTTTTTTTTAAAATTTCTGGTCGTTTTTGACTTCGCTTGTTTATCAATAGTGAGTTATGTTTTTTTTTCTTGAATTACAATTTGACTTTAGTCATGCTCGTCTTAAGTTTGATGTAGCTCTTAGCCTTTCTTTGAAAAACTTCTTTTGTAGAAAATGTTTTTCTTATTTTTTTTTGTTAGTTTTTAATTGACATTGTTTACATATAGCTTAGAAAATGGAATATTTGTAAGCGCTTCTTAGTTTGTCTTCTTAAGAATAAAGATTTTGCTATCTGTATGTTGGAAAGGATGTTGCAAATATTTTAATAAGAGTTGCACAACAAAACTTTGAATAGATGGGCAGACAGAATATCATTCACATTAATGAATTAAAAACTTCTTAATTGTTCGGCTTCTAAGGAACTAAAGCTATTTAACCTCCATCATTTAACATCCTTAAGCATAGACACATGGCAACCGACCATCCCTCTCAGCATACCCTGATATTCTTAACTTACTACCCCTGGAAGTCACCGAGATATTCAAGATATTCTTGATCATTCTAATAACGTTTTTTAATTCAGTTCAACATTCCTTTGAACACACCTAAGACTTTCTATTTAACACCCTTAGACAGTCTTAAGATATCATATATACACCCTTCGACCACCTTGGATTCACGTACTGTCTTTGGATTCACTTAAACATCCCCAAGAACAGGCACAGCAAGGTCCAATCTAGCTGTTCCTGAAATATTGCATAGACACCATGTGACAATCTGAGTATAGACAGTGTTTTTAATTTAGTTTTATATTCCTGTCAACTTGCCCTGAATTTTCCAAAATCATCGATTATTATGTTGTGGAGATATTGCATCGATGCCACTTTTACAATACGGATGCACTTAAACTCTTTCAATTTAGTTCAATTTCTATAGTAGCTGTAACTGTAGCTACACTAGTCTATAAGTCAAAAGTGATTGCATTTAAAATCGCAAGTATTTGCAGTAACAGTCAATTAAAATCGCTAGTAGTCTAAGTTGCAAGACGTTTAGTCAATTGTAGTTACAGTTGCAGTTACAAGTATTCACAGTCACATGCAGTAGCATCCAAAAGTAGCTACAGCTGTAGTAGCAAGTTTCTTGAATCGCAAGTAGTTGTAGTCAAAGTCACAAGTAGTCCCAATTTTAAGTAGTTGTAATCACAAATAGTTGCAGTCGCAGACATAAGTAGTCACGGTCACCGTCATAAGTAGTCAAAACTGCAAGAAGTTGTAGCTGCAAGCGGTTACAATTGCAAATAGTCACTGTCATGGGTAGTTGATGACTTAATCTCAAGTAGTCACAGTCGGAAGTGGTCACAGTCATAGTAGTAAAAAATTACAGTCGTAATAGCAAGGAATCGGAGTCCCATGTAGTCACCTTCACTGTCGAAAGTATTCACAGTCGTAAGTTGTTGAAATTGCAGGTAGTCAGAGTCGTAAGTAGTTGCAGTTGCAAGTGGTTGCAATCCTAGTTGCAAGTAGTTGTAGTTATAGTCTTATATGTTTATAATCGCAAGTATTCTCAGTCGCAGGGAGTCACAATCTTACTTACAAGTAATTGCACTCACTAATTTTTAAAGTTGGAAGTATTTTCAGTCGCAGTCACAATTAGCCATTGTCGCAAGTAATTGCAGCTGTAAGTAGTTATCGTAGAATAGTAGTAGTAGCAGTAGTAGTATTAGTACTATTAGTAGTAGTAGTATCATTAATATTTTTAGTAATAATATGCATATACTATCCTTTGGTTATTTCAATATCCTTCTCTGCATATCCTGATAGTTTCAACTTGATATCCTACACTATTCCTAAGATGTTACTGATACTCCATTTACTTGATACTTGATACCTGATAGATATTACTTGATACCAACAACCTGCGTGCACATAGTATGTTTTGATTAGAATCAACATTCCCCTTAATATTCCCTGAAAGTTTAGCTCTTATAGTTGTAGTATACTTAGCCTTAGTAGTAGTAGTTGCAGTAGAGGTCCTAGCAATAGTAGTAGGTGTAGTAATTGAAGTAGGAGTGGCAGTAGTAGTAGAAATAGCAGTAGTGGTAGTAGTAGCAGTATGCTTAGGGTGCCTTTTGGTTATTTCGACATCTACCTTACCATACTCTAGAAGTTTCAACTTAAAACTCTAAGTCGTTCCTGAAATATTGCTGATATGCCCATATAACAACGTGCAAGCAAAGAGTGTGGTTGATTTAGTACAACATTATTTAATTTTGAATAAAGTGGCTTGATTTAGTACAACATCCCCCTAAATACTGCCTATGGTTCTAAAGACAGAACATTCATCATATTTAAGTTACTCATCAAATCCTAGGATTTTGAAAAAGTTTGCTTTATTTTCAAAGAAACCCCCCCCCCCTACCAAGAGTCAAACGATCTTAATGAAAATTTGACCATAAAATTAGACATATTAGGGACCCTTATCGAAGAGCTTTCAAGTTCCCATCCACAAAAACGTGGAATATTGTTTTCTTTTTTATACTGTTTTCTCCTAGGGCCTATAGTTTCGTAAAAAATAACCCTAAAAATTGGGAAACAGGTAATTCAGACAAAAAGTGAAAGTTATAGTTCCCTTTTAAATAGCCTAAACGATTTTTTTTTACAGAAACGTGGTATTTCTACCGTCATGTGATATTCACCAACCAATTCGGTATATTAGTTAACCCTATTGTAGACGTTTCAAGCTATTATCTACAAAAATATGGAATATGTTTTATTTATTTTTCTTTTCTCTCCTATAAGTAGCTTTATACAATAGCCCTAAAAAAGTTTCAAGACAGCTTATTAAAACGGAAAGTGAAAGTCCCAATGCCCTTTTAAATAACCCACAAGATTGTATCACAGAGAAGTGGTGTTTTGTAACATTTTAGGTCATCCATCTGCAGTATTGACCCAAAAGAGGGCAAATTTCCCATACACATGAATCTTAAGATACTCATTCAATTTAAAGCTATAAGACTATATGTTGATCTCCCCAGTTTCATAGCGAGTCCAAGGGTACATCCATCCGAGGGTTAATTTTCTTCTTAAAAGTAATCCACATAAAATATACAGTTCATTTTAACTCTAATTTTGAAACTTCATTTAACCAAATTGATTCACTTGGTATTTTATTAAGTTATATACAGAGAGTTTTAATTTTGTATCAATTATTATAGAGAAGCGCCTTGAGGTCATTTCTTAGATGAGAGGGGTTCTTGATGTCTCGAAAAGTTCTATTTTACTCAAAATTTTCAAACTTGTCTTGAGCATTCAAGATTGAATGCTCAACAAGGCGCTGGGGGGGGGATTGATATACAAATGAATCTCTAATCTTCCTTTATTTGGATTAAGCCTGAATATGCTGCAGGATAATACCTCCCTTGTTATTGCAGATAAAAGTTTTTTGTAATAAAAGAGATCATGTTCTTATGCTTAACGGCAAAGAAGATGTAAAGGTGGGAAGGCCTCTTTAACGTCGGCAGGGAATTTCTTAGTGGAGGAGGGGGAGATTTACCAAGAGCTTTCCTCCATTTATGTTTAAATAGAAATTCTTGGTTTAATGTTAACAATTTGTGTACAAAATGGTTATCTGGAATGGAACAGTAGGCAAGACGTGACTTGGGTTTACAGTAAACAAAACTTCAAAAAAGACAAACCAAAATTTTTAAGTAATTCAATATTCAAACAAAACTTCAAAAAAGACAAATCAAAATTTTTTTGTAATTCAGTATTCAACCTTCGTAATTCAGTTTTCAACAAAACTTAAGAAAAAAATATATTTTTATAATTCAGTATTCAATCTTTACAATTCAGTATTCAACAAAACTTCAAAAAAAAATCATCTTTTTTCTGTAATTCAGTATTCAACTTTCGTAATTCAGTATTGAACAAAACTTCAGAAGAGACAAATCAATTTTTATTTTTGTAATTCACTATTCCACTTTTGTAATTCAATATTCAGCAAAACTTCAAAAAAGACGAATCAAAATTTTTATGTAATTCAGTATTCAAAAGATTCTGATTTCATTTTATTTATTGCAAACAGAACAGCAAAAAATATGAGCCTTAGGAACTTTATCCTATTAAATAAAAAAAGAGAATCATTTTCGCAAGTTTATTCTTTAACTCGCGAATTGAACTCAGTTTCAAGTCTTTCTTTGCTTATCTTTTACCCTTGATTTTTTGGACTGATTTGGTTGCTTTAGTCACTTGTTACTCAGTAAAAGAAATTAACTGACAAAAAGAACTTTTTAATTTTTAGACAAATTTCACACCACCAGTCTCGATCACTACCAGTAATTTACAAGTATTGATATACAAAATTTAAGAGCAAGCAGTAGCGGGTCTAATGGGAGTGATAACACCCGTTGTAGCTTGAAGGGACTTCAAGATACAACGTTGTATTCTTATACCCGTTGTATACCCGTTGTATTCTTGAAGGGACATGATTTGAAAAAACAAAAAAAAAACAAATAAAAAAAACATAAACAATCCAATGAATGTAAGGAGCGACAATAAAACTAAAATAAAAAAAGAAACTATTCCGTATATTAGGCGAGTTGCCACGGTCAGACCCCTCCTTCACAATTCCCTTTTTAAGCTGAAGTTCTACTATAGTTTGAGCAATCGTTCTCATAGAATGCAGACAAAAAGTCAAACACTAACGTAAGAGCGCGGGGCTCAGGGGGAGAAGCATCCCTTATATGTGGAATAGTTTCATGTTCAAACTATATGTCACACTTTGTTTACATTTGGAAAAAAAAATATTGCTTCTATTTAATGAAATTTAAGATTATTATAGCACAGGGGGCTATTCTAAGTGTAGTGTCAGAAAAATTTTAAGGGAAAGTAAAGAGTAATGTTAAAACTTGAATGAGCGGAGAGTACCCTAAATGTTGAGGAGGTTCTTGCTTTCATACCTCTTCATGCTGAGGTTTGAGCTGGGTATTCCTGAAAACATTCTAGATGGGAAAAAATGTATCCATTGTTTTTCCAAATATCTAAAGTAAAGGTTTCAATTGTAAAGCAACTAGAAATATTTATTTTCATTGGAATTATTTTTCCACTGGAAATAATTTTCATTCTCTTAAAAATGTGGTAAAACAAGACCTAGAGCTAAATTGTTGTTACGGTACTCCTGTGTTCAAATACTCATTCTTAAATATGATAAAACATTCAAATTTTAGAACCTCTTCATATAGAGAATACATTCTTTAGCTTCTTCATATATCGAATATTTTATGTTTGCTTTAAATTATAAAGTTGTTTTTTTTAGCTGAAAAAGAAGTTGTTTTTACCATTAAAGTTTGATCGTTTTTTACTATCATACAAAAAGATACTCTAAATATGAGGGGCGTTGCTATTCACAAATTTATGCTAACATTCCACTTGTATACAACAATACCTCAAGAATTAGGGCTTCTTTAGATGTGATTCCTTTAAACAGTGGAAAAAAATTCTTAGACATGAATGGGTTTGTCACTCCCATTATATTTTCACTCCTCGCACTGACTATATGTTTAGTAGCCAAGTTTCCCGTCAGAACATGACTTTTTTAATAATTAAAGGAGACTTTTGACTTTTTTTATTAAAGGAGGGGAGCTGTTACCCCCCCTTCTTTTTTCAAACTTGACCCAAACAAATTCTTAAAAGTGAAGAGATGTTAGGAAGGCACGAGCCCAGAGGCATTTTTATTTTGGATGAAAGTTGTACATTTGAAAGGAAAGGGGAAGTTCTAATTGGGTACTATCGTTCTAGAAAGGGGAGATACAAACCGGTTATATATTTGCATGTAGCTAGTTTTTTGATTGGTGAAGGTGTAAGCAGTGAAGACTTTGACTCAAAAAGTAAGGAAGCAGACATAGCTGGTCCACAAGAATCCAGAGATGAAACATCATAAAAGAAGAAGCTCCTATTCTAGGTCAAGTGTCTGAACCTGCTTCAAAAATTTAGAAAGATCCTTAGCGGAATACAAATACAAAGAGTATGAAATACAAATTCACAATTCACAAATTTCACGAGCTCTGTCTCTCCGTGGTGACCCAGTGTGTTTTATTTCTTATGCGTATTATATTAATATAATGGACTGAAATGAGGAAAGGTGGAGGTAAAACCAAAGCAAGAAGAAATAGGCCAAACCTTTATTTTTACGACAAAATCAAGGTTTAAATTTAGTAGAGCCTTCCCACGTAAACAAAGCAAAAATCTTTGCAGTTTATTGGATGATTAGAAAAGTAATCCGAAAATAAGATAATTAGTGCGTCCATTCTCATTCTGAGCCTGTCTCAGAGCAAACTCAGAAAGCAGAAACAATAAGAAAGAACACTGTTAGACACTTTAGGCCCTTTGGCGACAGAAACAAGAAAAAAGTTTGTCATAAATTCCTTCCTGCAAAACTACATGTCTGGGGATTTGATATTGGAAATGCAGCTAAGAAGAGTAACCTGAGATATTTTGAAAGAAACGATTAGAAATTAGGTCCTTTCAGTGAGATACCCAGTAATGTCTTTAAGCATTCTAGAGCCTGGATAAAAGATTTACCTGTTGTGGATTCTTCCAATAATATCATCCTCCTAAAATTGTAAAGTACAGGGATACTCAGAGAGGTAATTTTGGCAGGATATCCTCAAAAATACACATCCTTTGATTTTACCATTTTCGAGATTTTAACTAAGAGTGATTTTTTTTTTTTTTTTTTTTTTTTTTTGAGAGCAGAAGAACGGTAATCGATTAGCAAAGGAAAGGGCAATTTTCTTTTGTGCTAGATTGGAGAACTTAATAGTAAAGACACTGTCAAGAATGCTGCGGTGGTCAAAACAGAAACTGTCATAAGCTTACGACGCTCTTTTCAATCCTTCAGTAATGTCGAACTATACAGATAATTGAGCTGAGTTTGCTTCTTTTGGGTCATTTGCTAGCAGCCCTAGATGGCACGAATTTTGAGGTTGAACACTATGTAAGAGGAATCACAGTTTATGTGCCAAATCGATGGATGAATCTACTCGAAATAACAGAGAAAAATGTAACTTCCTAAATTGTTGAGGTGCTGATGTCCAAGAACAGAGTAGACTGAAGGGCAGCATATGATGCCATCTTTCCATCTGCAGGGTAGGATTTAAAAAGCCGTAAAGTTACACATATTAACTGAGGCTATTAAAGCCCACAAACTCATCCGTTTTAGATTTTCAAACTGATTTCACGAAGATAGATAAAAGATAGGCTAAATTTATTAAAAGTGTTCAAGGTAGCTTACAGTGTGGAAATCTGTATTTGTGAAGTGAACCAGAAAGGTATGCTGGCCTTTTACAACAAAGGAGGTTATTCCATAGAAATTCCCATCGTGAACACAAAATTTTAAAAGTCAAAGGGTGTGAAAGAGACCCTTTACACCTCACAATTTTGAAAAAAAGGAGATATTGGCCTTCCAAATGACATCGGCAATATTTGGAATCAGTATCGGAGGTCAAATCTTTTGATTTATTAATTGTAGTCAAAATTTCTTTTTTAGAGTTTTGATTAGTATTTGCACGAGTCTCTCCTTACTTACAGTTCATTACAACAATTTTTTTTTTCAAAAGAACAAATTATATTCAGTGTTCTTGTTATGGCTCAGAGTTCAACAAAGTGGGCTAAACATTGTCAACATGCATCAAAGAGCAGCTATGAATAGTTTGACTGAATTGCAAAAATACGACAAGGAAATTAGAAAAAGGAATTACATTATAATTTTTAACATGAAAGCATTGGACCATAATATCTCTTTTTATGAAGAGTAATACTTTTGAAACCGTAATCGAATGCGCTTTGGATCTTAATACAGTAAGATTCTATTGGATTCCTCATTTATACAAATTTTTCTTAAGGGAAGACGGGCTCTCAAGGAATATTCCTATACCTCCCATGTTAACATTTGGAGTTTGCCTGACGTTCCTGAGTTACTAATTTCGGCGGTTTTTATTTTAACCGATATAAAAGAAATCTGGTAAATATTCTGATCTAATCAAATCTTAAAACTGACAATTATTTTTAATAATTCCAAAAGAATTATGAAATCTGTTTCGAGTTTGCATTCTAGACTGCTAAACTTGACACTGTTGTTGTAGGGTATGAAAAAATAGAGCACAAAATATTCTATTCAACAATCAGAAACTTATTTCTATAATATATATTTACTGGCTGCAGTCCCTTCAAATACTTTACATTTTTGTGTTCCGAAGTCAAAAATTCCCGTCAAAAGACTAGATGCAGCTGTAATCGGAGCGCGGGAGAATGCATAAATTAGACCAAGGGACTAACCACTCGTATTGTTCTTGAGTGATTCAGTGAAGCATTAGTTAGTTGTAATCAGCTTAAACAGAGTCTTGAGAAGAAATATCATGCAGACACCAAACTACCGGTTAATAAATATATTAAAAATTATATTGTATAAGTAACTACAAGAAGAATTGCTAGGGATAACCTGCACCTAATCGTAATTTTGAGTGAGAAACCCCTTAAGTTCAGCCTTCTCATATTTATTTAGTTGAAGCGACGAAGAAAACTAATAACATTGTCTTTGACCGAGTTGCCGCACCTGAAAAAGAATTGAATAGGCATGTAAAATACTTGGACTTCCGCTAGGCCTTAAGCTTTTGGCAGTCCAGTAATTTGGAAATTGTTCAGCTTTATGGTGAAACTATTTTTCTACCCAAAGTGGCACTTTAAAAGCCACCAAATTCAACGATGTAACATAAAATTCGTAATAATATCAAAACAGTAATTATATTCATAATATCAAACTGTTCAAATTCTGAAAGAATCAAATATTATTTAAGACTCAATAGGCAAAATATACAAATATAATACGTTCTTAATGTACTTTTACTCTCCAATGTTTGACCAACTAATTCCATTCTATCCTTTTTTGTCAATGGTAATTTTTTAAGGGTAAGCGAATGAACCTTGGATTGCGACAGTAAAATGGTGATTGATTTCTCATTTTTACAAATATCTCTTAAACTCTTGAAGGCTCAACATTAAGGATTTGTTTAAACTTTTTTTCTATACCAAATCCCATTTTAAAAGTGACCACAATCACTGATATGACACGATAATATCAAAGCAACAAATACTTGAATAAAAACTTTTACACGTTTTCCAAAAATATTATTTAAAACTCGATAAAAATAATTAAATGATTACGCAAAGTTCTTAATGTGCCGTTGCTCTCCGAATGTTTGACCAAATATATCCATTCCAGTTAGATTTATGTTATAGTAAGTACATACGGTGTGATAACCACAGTACACGTTTTGAATTAGTCGTGATCGAACAGAAAATGTTCTATTGAGCATAAACTTTATTTGTGTATTAGTAGTTGCTGTGGGACCAGATATGGACGCTTAATTTAGAATCTTAAAGACTCCGTATGATTGGATTGGTAGTGATATTTTACCTGCTCTTCAGTAAACTAGATCCAGTAGCCCTTTTATTTTCTGCTAAATTTTTGGGATCAATTAATAGTATTCAGTTCGTTTTTGACAGTTTCCAACCAATTTGGCCGTAATAATTAAAAAAAACGATATACACTATTTTTGTAACTTTTCAAGGGATCCAGAAAACGGAAAAAAGTTTGCCCTTGGCGTATGTCTATTTTTTATTTTCTAAGTTTATCCATGTCCAAAAGTGGCTTATATCTCTTTTTTTTTTACTTTCGTAACGTCGATAAAAATGGCATATACCACCGTTTTATTTATCATAACCGTCGGCTGTGAGGTTGGTAAAAAGTGGCGTTTGTACCTTTTTTATCTTCATAACGGTACGAGATGAGACAATTCTGACTGCGCCATTTCGTTTCTCCTGCTTAGTTTACCGATGGCCCATACATAGGTCATTTTGACCAAAATGATATTTGTCATCGTTTTAATTATCACAGCCCAATTCTTCAATTATTCGCCAAGACCTCTGTGCCAATTTGGCAATCTTAGACAGTGTGCTGGGAAATAAATTTTAACACTTATAATTTCTATAAATTTCTATTAAATTTTAACACTTATAATTTCTATTAAATTTTAACACTTATAATTTCTATAAATCTCTATTAAATTTTAACACTTATAATTTCTATAAATTTCTATTAAATTTTAACACTTATAATTTCTATAAATTTCTATTAAATTTTAACACTTATAATTTCTATAAATTTCTATTAAATTTTAACACTTATAATTTCTATAAATTTCTATTAAATTTTAACACTTATAATTTCTATAAATTTCTATTAAATTTTAACACTTATAATTTCTATAAATTTCTATTAAATTTTAACACTTATAATTTCTATAAATTTCTATTAAATTTTATCACTTATAATTTCTATAAATTTCTATTAAATTTTAACACTTATAATTTCTATAAATTTCTATTAAATTTTAACACTTATAATTTCTATAAATTTCTATTAAATTTTAACACTTATAATTTCTATTAACACTTATAACTTCTATTAAATACACTCAAAATACTTTGGTTAAGCCTTTCATTTGTTACAATCTTTATGCATTCTCCCTTCTAAGAAGTTTTCAAAGCGTGTAAGGAAAGTAGGTTTAACTAATAAATGTATATAGTTCTTTAAAAACGAATTAAAGGCGTACTTCCCGCATTGATTTTGCTTTGATGAAACACATAAACAGAAATTGAAAGTGAAGCATAAACAAGACAAATAGCAAGGAGGAGAATAAAATCCATTATGCAGAAGGCATTCCAGTCCACTGTAGCGTAAATTTTCTCTTAAAATTTGAATTACCCGCCATAGCGAGACAAGAAAGGATAGACTGTTGAAAAGAAACGGAAAAGGGTTTTAGGAACAGGAAAAGACAAAAAAGATACGTCAAGTGCTTTTCTATGACAAAACATAAAAATAAATAAACTTTCTGTGGGAAACAAATTTTCTACGTGGGATGTCTGCATAAATGGACCATTTTATCTTGAGCGTAAAGAGAAGTAAAGGATCAAGCAATATGAACAGTTAAGTTTTTTTTCCCTAGACAATGAAGGATGAATTTCTTAAAAAGAAAATATTTAGAATGAACACTTTAAGAGGAAGGAATAACACTGCATAAAATATTAATGACCATTAAAGTTTTCCAGAACAATTCAAATTATAACAAATCGGATTGTAACAATTTCTAATCAAAATCATTCGATTGGAAATCGAAAGTTCCAGTTCACTTTTTAATAGTCAAAAGAGATCGGAGAACAACTATCCCCCCCCCAAACCCTTTAGCCTATTTCCAAGCCCCTCGGCAAAAAATAATTGAGATAGCCATTTTGTTAAGATAGTTCAAAGGTTAGATAACAAAAACTTTTGTGTCAACACTACCCCCCAGGGCCCAGGGGCAGGAGTTGTAAGTTATGCCCTAAAAAAATATTTGATTCTTATGGAAGGGATGCTCGTCTAAACTTCATATAGGACTCTTTTGACTGGAAATTGAAAGTTCTAGTCAAACAGTTCCTGGTAACGAACTGCAGTAAGAAGCGACCCGGCTCAATATTAACTAAAACTCTAAAAAATTGAGTTTTGATATCAATAGCTACATAAAAAGAATCGCATTTTAATGCTGATTTTAAATGTATAAGTTTTCAAGTTTAGTCTTACCCATCAAAAGTTACGAGCATGAGAAAATTTGCATTATTTAAGAAAATAGGGGGAACACCCCCTAAAAGTCCTAGAATCTTAACGAAAATGACACCATCAGATTCAGCGTATCAGAGAACCCTACTGTAGAAGTTTCAAGCTACTATCTATAAAAATGTGGAATTTTGTATTTTTGACAGAAGACAAATCATGGGTGCGTGTTTATTTGTTTTTTTTTCTTTCTTTTTCCCAGGGGTCATCGTATCAACCAAGTGGTCCTAGGATGTCGCAAGAGGGCTCATTCTAACGGAAATGAAAAGTTCTAGTGCCCTTTTTAGTGACCAAAAGAATTAGAGGGCATCTGGGCCCCCTCCCACGCTCATTTTTTCCCAAAGTCAACGGATCAAAATTTTGAGATAGCCATTTTGTTCAGCATAGTTGAAAACCATAATAACTATGTCTTTATGGATGACTTACGCCCCCACAATCCCTGGGGGAGGGGCTGCAAGTTACAAACTTTGATCAGTGTGTACATATAGTAATGGTTATTGGGAAGTGTACAGACGTTTTCAGGAGGATTTTATTTTGTTTGGGGGTGGGGCTGAGGGGAGGGGGCTATGTTGAAGGGTCTTTCCTTGGAGGAATCTGTCATGGGGGAAGAAAAATTCAATGAAAAGGGCGCAGGATTTTCTAGCATTACTATAAGAGAACAATGAAAAATAAACGTGAAAACGTTTTTCAAATGAAAGGAAGGAGTAGCATTGAAACTTAAAACGAACAGAGATTATTACGCATATGAGGGGTTTAGAAATACTTTAGCATAAAGAGCGAGGTATTTAGGAGCAGATAAATACCTCGCTCTTTATGCTAAAGTATTTTTAGCAATTTCAACTATTTATTCTCTGGGCTTTCTGATTCAGGGGATATTCTTAAAGAATTAGGACAAAACTTACGATTTAGTGTAAAGAGTGAGGTATTAACGAGGGTACAAACCCCCTCGTATACATAATAAAAATATAAGATTATAAAAGTTTGTTACGTAAGTTAATTCTTGAATTACGTATATTTTTTACTAATAAAAACATTCGTTAAAAATTAAAAGTTCTAGTTGCCTTTTTAAGTAACTGAAAAATTGGAGGGCAACTAGGCCTCCTTCTCCACCACTTTTTTCTCAAAATCGTCTGACCAAAACTAAGAGAAAGCCAGTTAGCCAAAAAAAGAATTAATATACAAATTTCAATTTAATAATTTATGTGCGGAGAGCCAAAACCAAACATGCATTAATTCAAAAACGTTCAGAAATTAAATAAAAAAACTATTTTTTTAGCTGAAAGTAAGGAGCGACATTAAAACTTAAAACGAACAGAAATTACTCCGTATATGAAATGGGTTGTCCCCTCCGCAAATTCTCGCTCTTTACGCTAAAGTTTGACTCTTTGCCACAATTCTATTTTTTAAAACAATTAAAAGCTTTAGCGTAAAGAGCGAGGAATTGCGGAGGGGACAACCCATTTCATATACGGGGTAATTTCTGTTCGTTTTAAGTTTTAATGTCGCTCCTTACTTTCAGCTAAAAAATTATTTTTTTCTATTTAATTTAATTTTCAAGATCAAAAGAGACCAAAGGGCAACTAACCCCCCGCCCCAAGCCCTTATTTCTCCAAACCCATCCGATACAAATTGCGAGATAGTAATTTTTCTTAGTATCTCAAAGGTAAGATGTCAATAACTCCGATGTCAACACAACCCCCAGGGCCAGGGCAGGCGTTGTAAGTTATTTCCTGGGGTGTATATGGCTCATATAAAGTTGATGCTCGTACAAACTTCAGAGAGGGCTGTTTGATTTAGAATTGAAAGTCCTAATTCATTTTTTTAAGAGTCAAAGAAATTCAAGGGCAACTAAAACTCCTCCTCAACTCCATTTTAAACCCATTGGATAAAATTTTGACATATTCATTTTGTTAAAAATTCTTCAGAAGTCAGCTGAGCAAAACCCCTGTGTCTTTGCGATTTGAGATAGCATTGAATTTTGAGATAGCATTTTTTTTAATAGTTCAAACATCAGATAACAAAACTCTGGGGCCGACACAAACCCCCAGAGCCCGAATGCAAATGTTTTAAGTTATGTTCCGGAGGCCTCTGAGGTTTTTACTTAAGAGGTGATTGTATGAACGTGGCTCATTTGATTGGAAATTGAAAGTTCTAGTTATCTTTTCATGAGTTAAAACTTAGCGAAAGGCTATCTCTCTCGCCTGACAAGAACACCCTCTTTTCTCCAAATGCATAAAATGAAAATTTTGAAATAGCCAGTTAGTTTGAAATTATACAATGATAACATAACAAAATGTTCGTTGTCAAATAAATCTCTCCCCCTCCAGGGCCTGGGGAAAGGTTGTAACTTATGTGGCAGAGCCATATAAGCATGTTTTGGAAGAGTCGGTCGTGTGAACTTTGGATGGGACTCAAATAATCAAAACTTGAAAGTTCGATTCATTTTTAAAGAGTCAAAAGTGATCTGAGTATAACTAGCCTATCTCCTCCCTTCCAACTTCTTTTTCCCAAATGTATCAAATCGAAATTTTATATAGCCATTCTGTTCAAAATAGACTGAAGATAATATAACAAAACTAGTACTGCTACTACCAACAACTTACCGCAGCACCAAGCCGCCTGAGGCCAACACAGCTACGCACGCCCCTCTTACAAACTAATCTATTCAAGATCTCCCTTTTTACATCCCCCCGGGAAGCTCCCATTTCCTTTAAATCTTTTTTATGACATCCGTCCACCCAAGACGAGGACGACCTGTTTTTCGTTTAGCCCCAGACGGTTGGCCAAAAAGGACAATCTGCGGTAATCTGTCATCCTAAATCCACAGAACTTGGCCTAGCAATCTTAATCGTCGCGTGCCTAGAACAATCCATAGCAACATTCTCTGGGAAACATCTAGTAAATTTTCACCCGTTTTTCGGAGGACCCATACTTTAGAGCCATATTTGACCGGTGTCACCACTGTAGCTTCCTATATTCTACTAGACTTAGACTACTAGAATATTCTACTAGACTCTAAGACTTACCATCTTATCCTTCCAAACTTTTTTTAACTGTGAAAAAAAAACCTGAACCTTGGCTATTCTTCTTTCAACATCTTCACTGCTCCCACCGTCTTTACTAATAATACTACCAAGGTAAGTGAAGCTACCCTCCTGATCAATCTTTTCGTTACCCAGCGTCACCTTTTCATCTTTAATTATTCCTAGCCTTAGTGACTTAGTCTTCTTAACATTTATTTTCAAACTTATTCAAGCACCCTGAACTCACAAAACCTCAAACTCATTTATTTTGCTCATACTTTCATCTAATATGCTTGAATCATCAGTGTAATCTAAGTCCAGGAGAGTTTTTCCTTCCCATTTGATTCTGTGGTCTCCAATTGCCTTTTCTGTGCTCCTTAAGACAAAGTCCATCAAAATGATCCATATAGAACACAACCCTGATTAACTCTTGATTTAATACAAAAACAGCTACTAACCTCATTTCCTACCTCAACCACAGCAATATAATTCTCGTACATAGTACAAATCACTTTAATGTATTTGTCTGATATACCGTATAAGGATAAGACCTTTGCTAAAGCTATTCTATCAATAGAATCGAACGCTTGCTCATAATCTATAAAACTGAGGACCAAAGGTGTTTAACAACGAAGGCACTTTTCAATTATTAACGTAAAACTCAAAACTCGGTCGACACATCCTCTACCTTTTTTAAAACCGCACTGTTCTTCTCTTAAACTGTGTCTACATCATCTCTCAATCTAAGGAGTATCATATTGTTCAGTAATTTGCTACCTACAGAGACCAGACTAATGCCTCGATGGTTACGATACTCACTCTTTTCACCTGCCTAATAAAGTGGTTTAATAAAGGTTTTCCTAAAATCCTTTGGTACTTCCCCTTTTTCAAAAATCATATTCATAATCTTCAGTAGCTTGTTTCTAACCTCAGAGCCACCATATTTAAGAAAGTAAAACAGTTCACAGTTCAAAATAGGGATGATACCTTTTTATTGACAGTGAATAGATATAAAAAATTTTAACTGGATATTTCGAACACAGTGTTCATCATCAGCAGTAAAACAATACTATTCGAAATATCCAGTTAATAAATTTTATATCTATTTACTGTCAATAAAAAGGTATCATCCCTATTTTGAACTGTTTTACTTTCGTCATGGAAAGGCAGTGTGGTCTTTGAAGTTATCTATATTTAAGAAACTCATTTATCACACTATCAGGACCTGGAGCATCAATATTTTTTAATCCATTTAGTACTGTCGCTAATTCCTCCTCACAAAAAAATCTTCCTTCCCATCCAAGGTATCACAAACTTTTTCATTTCCATCTATATCTTTTCCTGCAACTGTATCTCAGTTTAGCACATTCTCAAAATGTTCCGCCCATCTCTCTTTAACTCTTTCCTCATCACTAATTGTGGCCCCGTTCCTATTTTTAACTGGGAATAGTTCAGACTGACTGTTCCTTCTCAATTTACTAACATGCCAGTATAATATTTTACTATTATTCCGTCTAGCTCCATCTTCCAGATCCTCAGCAAATTTATCCATGGCCTCCACTTCACATCTCCTTAGTTCATATTCTTATACTTTCTCCACTTTCTTTATATTTTTAGAGAGAGAAAACACTTATTTTTAAACCAATACAAAACAGTAATAACCAGCCACCCCGAGAAGTAAAAACTTGTTCGAGGGGGTGGCAAAAATAAATTAAAAAATAATATAGGACAAAGAAAAAAAAAATTATAAAGTCGATTGTACGACCTAATCGGTACCATAAGCCTTCCAACAAACAAATTCAACAATACTAATAAAATAATACCCCTAGAGGCCATAACACACTACTGAATTATTTATTTACATTTAACCCCCCCCCCCCCAAAAAAAAAAAGAAAAAATAATAAACAAAAGAACTAAAATTCATGCTTAGTAAAAAGGATTTCTTTTATTTCACTCTCGAAAAAAGAATTATCACTATAATTTTTTAAACTCTGATCTATATGCGCAGATCGTCACGGATTTCCACGTGCATATCTTCACATAAAAAGGCGTCAAGACCCCCGTGCTGATGTAGTTTTCGGTTACGTGTAAATAAAATGTATCCCAGTATATCCAGAAGAACAGAGTTATGGTTACCCAGCCAATTAAAGCTAGAACATGGAAGAAATTAAGAGCAGCTAAATTAACTAAGAAATCAAAAGTTGTATTAAGGCCCTAAATCCTTTTGTTTTCATATGATCTATCACTAAGATAATTCCTGCACATACCCCTTCTACTCTCTATTAAACATAAAGCTTTTTCACTAATATTCCTTGCTGCAGTCTTAACGGTCTTCCCTAAGGCAACATCAGCAACTTCACAAATTGTTTTTCTAAAATTATTCCATCCATCTTCCCCATTGTCAAATTTTAGATTCTCAAGTTTATTATTCAACAGTTCCTGGAAAGTTTCTCTCAAATGTTCATCCTGGAGTCTACCAACATCATAACTTCCCGGTAGGTAGTTACCATTCCCAAATTTTTGCTTTAAATTAACCTTAGACCCTAATAGATGGTGATCTTTTCTTTTAACATCAATTACAGCACTCCTATATACCCTAGTATCTTGTTGATCCTACTAGTCTTCGGTTTACAATAACATATAAAATAAAGTTTGCTGTCTTACCATCACATGATTACTATATCAACGTAGGGGCCATTTTATGACCAAACACCGTATTGGTTATAACTAGATTGTTATACCTACAAAATTGCAAAAGTCTCTAGACATTACTGTTTTCTTTTCCCATACCAAATTTTCAAATTTACTTGGGCGTTAAAATGTTTTAATAAAAACACTATATTTTTACCTGGTACCCTGTCTCTTTGCTCCTGTAACTATAAGTAAAATTCATCTGAGTCACAAGTATCTCTGTCAGTGGGTTCAACGGGGGCATATACTGCTATAACTTATACCCTAAACTTCTTAGTCATAAAAAGAGCAATTAGTATTCTATTATTAATACCTTCCCAGCTTAAACAAGACTTAGCAGCTTCCTTATTCATCATGAGCCCTACTCCCTGCCTATGTACACCATCCTTCCTTTCTGAGTAAACAAATTGTATGTCACCTAATTTTATGCTTCCTACCCATGGAATATGAGCTTCTGAAACTCCTAATAAGTCCAGTTCAAACCGTCTGAATTCGTCAGTTAAAATTTGTCGATACGACGGTCTTTTTTTTTTAACATCGTGACATTCCGAATTCCAATTTTAATATTCTTTAAATCAATGAAATTGTTTTGGCCTCAGGAAAAGCAATGATCCCAGATACCAGTGCAGGACGGGGACCAATATATCTTCTCAAGTCTTCACCGAAGTGCTTAAGCCGGCTTTGAACCGTACAGCAAGATGTACCTGGGACCTCCAGTATAAATGGAGGCTTTGTGCAATCCTGGGCCCATTTTGGTCACTACATGGTTTTCAGCACTTGGCGATGCTCTTCTATCAGCAAGAGTCGAAATTTTGCACAGACAATCCTAAGCCTATTGCCCCGATTCATTGTATAAATATATAGATAGGTGTATTTCAAAAACCCATGGGCCATATACACACGAAAATATAAATAAATAACAAACAAGCAAGGAAATTAACAACAGTACGAATTACAAACATGCACAAAAAACAGAATTCAACGCAAAAAGTACCTAATCGAACAACAAAAGAAAATAGTCGTATAAAACTTTTTCTTCTTATCAAGGATTTATCTATATATACTCCCACTTGAAATACTGTGGTTGGGTTACTATTTTGTAGAATACCCGGAAGCATCAAATTAATCCCATGTAAATAAATTTCCCGTAAATCCAAGAGCACCGGGCATTTCCGGAGAAAATGATCCAAGTCTTCATCATCATCATTATAAAAGGGACAAAGATACCGCCTATCAGGACCAACTATCATTTTATTTTTGTCGAAAGTTTTTTGCCTGTTCTAGATTGGAAGACAATTCGCCCTAAGCTGAATCCAACGACGTAGAATCACAGCCGGTAAATTAAATTTAAAATAAACTTCCTCTCCAAAACTAGGTTTTGCCTGATTATAATGTTGTAGGGTTGTAGAATCTAAAACCAGCCCTTGCCAATGCTGGATTTCCTGACTCTCTAATATAAATCGTACTAATATAAATTGTATATTCATGCCTGCAAGTATTATGCTGCTAAGTTAACTAATAACTATTAACTAACTTAACTGTTAACTAATAATGAACCAACTAATTCAACTCTTGAATAGTTGCAGTAAATTGCAGATTTTCGTTTATTTTAGACTGTAAAATACAGAAAAAATAAACAAAAACGCTAGGGATAAAACAGCTTCCCCTCCCGAGTCCAGGGGCAAGTGTCCTAAAATGTGCCCTGGGGGCATATATGGTTTTTATGGAAGGGATGGTCGTAATAACTTCGGAGGGGGATTTTTCGATTTTAAATCAGAATTTATAGTGGCCTTTTCAAGAATAAAGAGTGATCGGAGGGCAACTAACACCCCTCTCCAAGGTCCTTTTTCCCCAAATGCATCCAATCAAAATTTTGAGACAGATATTTTGTTCAAAATAGTTTAAAGATTAAACAACAAAATCTCCAGGGTCTACACATCCTCCCAGAGACCGGGGGCAAGTGTCGTAAGCTATGCCTCGAGGACACATAAGCTTATATGGAAGTGGTGGTCGTATAAACTACAGAGATGGATCGTTTGATTGGAAATCGAAAGTTCTACTTATCTTTTTGAGAGTCATCAAAAGTGATCGAAGCATATTTATCCCTTCACGTCATTTTCTTCAAATACATTTGATAAAAATTATAGATAGCCCTTTTGTTCAAATATTTCAAAATTCAAAGTGCTGTAAATTAAGGGTTGAGAAATCCTCCATAGCCCCTGGGACAAGGATTGTAATTTATAAAAGTTGAAAGTTCTTAAGAATCATAAGTGATCAAAAAGTAACTAGCCCCCTCTCCCTTGTGCTTTTTTCTCCAAATGCGTCTTATCAAAATTTAAAATAGCCGTTTTGTTAAAAAATATCCCAAAATTCAAATTATCACAACTTAGGGGGGATTAAAAATCTTCTCTAGCCTCAAGGGCAAGGAGTGTAACTTATGTAAGTTCCATTTTATCAGAATATAAGGTTATGTGGAAGGGATGGATGTATTGAATTCGTAGGGGGCTCATTCATTCGGAGATTCAAACTTCTAGCTCTTTCTGAAGAATTAAGAGTGATCAATGGCCAACGAGCCGAAGACCCACTTTCCCAAAGGGCATCCGGTCAAAAGTTTTGTTTTGCATAATTTTTTCCGAAATAATTGGGGTTACGTACTTCTAATGAATGGTGTCTTCACTACAAACAAGAGTATGGCTACTGCCCATTTCTCAAACGGTAAAAGTATCATCCGCTTACTCAAATAATCAATCTTCTTACTTAGAATTATCATTTTCTTACTTAAGTGGCTTCAAAGTTGTGCAATTTAGCTTTTTTTTTATTATAGTAGTTAGGAGAACAGAATTTAAAAGTCAAGTGAGAATTGGATTTAGCATTGGTTGAGACCGCGGTCGTCTTCGGGGAGTAGGGGTTATGTACTTCTAATGAATTGTGTCTTCAGTACAAGCAAGAGTATGGCTATTGCCCGTTTCCCTAACGGCAAAAGTATCATTCGCTTACTTAAATAACCAATTCTCTTACTTAGAATGATCATTCTCTTACTTAAGTGGCTACTTAAGTTCTTTAAATTTAGTTTACTTTTTTTATTATAATAATTGGCAGAACACAATTCAAAGACAGGGGAGAATTGGATTAAGGATTGGTTGTTAGACAGCAGTAGTTTTCAGGGAGTAGGGGTTGTATACTTCTACCGAATAATATATCTACTATAGAAAGAGTATCGTTACTGTCCGTTTCTCGAACGGTAAGAGTATAAGGCCTACTGCGTATATGGCGCTTTACTTAAAGGAATTATTTCACAAATATATTTTTTGTTCTTATTACAACATTGAAAGTAAAAGGAAAATTGCAATGAAACCCGACCAGAATTTACCGTTACACCCACTAGGCCCTGCAGCTTTTACAATTCCTGACGTTTTGGGGATTTCCCCAAAATCTTGGAAAACGGAGCAACAAAAACACTTGAGACTATAATCGTCAAAGCTTTAAATCCGGCCTGGGTGAATCAAAACCTTGTGCTGGTGATCATTCTGCAAGTAATATCAATATATATCTTATTTTCAGTTTCCTTTGTGAATTTTTTTCAAAACTGTTGACCTATTTGGGAATAA
This sequence comes from Artemia franciscana, assembly GCF_032884065.1. Lineage (NCBI taxonomy): Eukaryota > Metazoa > Arthropoda > Branchiopoda > Anostraca > Artemiidae > Artemia > Artemia franciscana. The sequence continues at coordinate 33,350,027 of NC_088868.1, forward strand.
AAAAAATTATTTTGAAACAGATAATTTTGAAAAGCTTGAAACTATGTTAATCAAAAACGAACAGAAATTAATTAAAAAAAAAACTTTCAGAAAAAAGTTTCCTAAAGAAAAGTAAAGGCACTATTAAACTTAAGATAAGAAGAAATAGAAACCTACTTTAACTCAAACTCAAAAACAACCAAAATTTACTATTAAAGAATAAATGAAACACAAAACGAACGGAAATTAAATAAACAATCATAGCAAAAAATATCCATCAGGCATTAAAATAAATGAATAAATAAATCTCAAAACGAGTAAAGCTTAAGTTGAATATGCAAATGAAGCTTAAAACGCACAAAAATATTTTACTGTTCAGGCATAAACAAAACCCAAAACGAACAGAAATTAAATGAATAGTAAACAAACAATACTTAGGAGTATAAATGGGTAAATAAATCTTGAAACGATTGACTTCTACTGCTACTAGCAATTCACCGCAGCACCAAGTTGCCTGAGGCCAACAGAGCTACGAAGACTACTTCTCTATCCCAATCTATTCAAAGCCTCCCTCTTTACACCGTCCCAGGAAGTTCCTATTTCCTTTAAATCTTTCTTTATAATATCTTCCAACCCCAGATGAAAATCTCCTGCTTTCTGTTTAGCCCAAGACCGCTCTCATCAGAATACCTTCCAATATTCGAATCTTGGTTTGCAGACCTATCTTTCTATTCTTCCAGACTTTTTTTTAAACTGTGAAAAATAAACCCCGAGCCTTGGCTATTTTGTTTTTAACATCTTCACTGCTCCCGCAGTCTTTACTAATAATACTACCAAGGTAAGTGAAGCTGTTCACCTGATCAATCTTTTCTTTACCCAACGTTACCTTTTCATCTCCACTTATTCCTAGCCTTGGTGACAGTCTTCTTAACATTTATTTTCAAACTAACTCTAGCACCCTGAACTCGTAAAACCTCTAAAAGTTCATTCATTTTACTCACACTGTCATGTAGGATGATAAAATCATCAGTATAATGATTTGCTGACGACAATTTCATGGAATAAAAAGTCCAGGATGGTTTTTCCTCCCTGTCTGACTTTGTGGTCTCCCGTTGCAATCTTGTGCTCCTTAAGACTTCTCCTTTTGTTACTGCTTAAGACATGTGACATTGTGAGGTACCTATTCTGTACTTTCCCTGTGGCTGCTCAATTTTGAACTAGAGGGAATTTCTTATGTGGAGAATTATTACGGGAAAATTATCCCAAGAAGAAAAATTCCCGCGAGGGAACTATCTGGGCTGATCAATTTTCGGCGGATGGGAGGGGTTTCCTTTGGAGAATTTTCGGGGCGAATTTCCCCGCGGTCGCGGGAACTTTCCAGGGAAATTTTCCGTGGGAATTTTTTTGGAGGAGGGGCTATTTTAAAGCTACTTAAAAATCTGCTTAAATGTCATTTCGAAATAAAACGGATTTATGTCCTAACTTGAATCACAATTTCACCATGTCAGTTTCTGTGCCGCAAAATCGATTTGAGATCCTCAAGATTTAATAATGAAAAGCCGTCTGATCCTTCAGCTTTGTCTCCTTCGGAGCACGAAAATTAAAACACGAAAATTAAAACTCTTCGTCAATTTATCAAAGACACTAAAAGACGAGTAAAGTCTCTGGCAGCTTAAATGCAGCATATTCAATCTGTTACTCAATATTTTTTGATACTTCAACTCACAAATGAACCCATACTATTATCAATATTGGACAGACTACACTTACATCATAATGAAAATCGCGGCTTGGGTAGTCATTAAACGCTTTATTAAAATTTATCAGGTCGCTCTCCAGTCTCTCCACGTTATTAAAACCTATAAATTAACACTTTTGATTTAGATATTGCCATTTTATCGATAGCTAACTCATCACTACCACAAGCTATACAAACGAATAATGGCTGGAGTTTACCTGGGTCACTCTAAAATTCCGCTTTCAGAAGTAGGAATTCTGAATGCAAGACTAACAAAATTCTAAAATTTCCTGCTTTTCTAAAGAAATACAGGCCTAAAGTCACGGATAAAACAAAAATCAAAACAAAGTCTGTTCTCATTATTCGTTGAAATTCATTGTCAATTGTTTGTTTCCTGCTTGGGAAACTGCTCCAGCACGACCAAGAATACGTAAACTTGTTACATCAACGAACTCATTTATTTTCGTATCTTTATTGTATATGCCCCCCCCCGGCGTCCCCGTTGTAGTTGTGTCCCTGTGTCCCAGTCGTCATTTATAATAGATATCTTGGGGTACTCTGGGAACGGTCTTCGTTTATCCTGGAAGTCGTTCAGGTCACTTATCCGTTATTTCACATTTTTGGTTTCTACTGTTGAAATTCAGTCAATGACCTTGATAATTCTAAAATCTGATAAATCAAGGATTTTTCATTACTATTCTGTCTGTACACGGGTGTAATTTTAGGAAACAAAAAACTATTAATATTTGAACTTTGGGAAATTTTAAAGCAGCTACCAGCTTTGAAGACCAATTTAATAAGGACAACTTAATAAAATTCTATTTTATAAAATGTCATTTTATGCTAGGTATGTATTTTCATAAAACACATCTTTTTTTATCGACTCAAGAGTATAGTTCTGCTAGTCGTGGAATATTCTGTAAAGAATATTCTGTAAGAAAAAATTGAAATAACAAAAAAAAATGAAATATTCAGAGCACAAGTATTCGAAGTGCAATTTTAGAGTTGATTCCTTGGGTTTTCCCTGAGAGAGCCTGAGACAAAATTGAAGACACTAAAATTTTGAATTTATTTTGAAGCTATCATTGAGGACACGGGTGTCAAATTTGAAAGAAAAAGGATCTTTTTACCGGTTCAATTTTCAAAGTTTGAATAAAAATCAACGCTTTCCAGTGAGAATGAAATAGGGAACAACCCATTCAGGCTGATTATTTGTATATCATTTTATGTCATGTGAATACTTCACAACATAGGTCTTCTTTCTAGCTTACGGTTTAGTAAATTTAATAAGATTTTGGCTTACTAGTAATGCACTGATGAAGAATAGAACCGATGTACAAAATAATATATCTACATCAATGTTAGAACTCCAATTTCAAAGTTGAACTTCCCAGTTTTTCTTACGGAAAAATCAGACCAACTGTAGACTAGACTTTTAGGTACTCATTGGAAATCTTTCCTGCTAGGAGGGAGGAAACTGGTGTGAAATGGTAAAAAATACAAGACGTTTTTGCAGATTAATTTTAGGACTTTGTATAATAACTGGTAACTTTGTGAGAATTTGAAGTATTTGAATCAACTTGGAATTTGGTTAATAAAATAATTCCAGTTTTGCGATCAGGCTGACAATTATAGAGATAGCAAATGTTGAAAAATCTAATAATATGTCAAATAATTTTGCATTATCTCAGGTAGACTTCATTTGAAACTAAATGTACAAGTCCCTCTGTTTCTTGAGTACATAAATCACTATAGCAAGGCTCGTCAGTTTATTTTAACATAAATATAAAACATATGCATTCCTTTAACTTACTAAATACAATAAAATTTAATAGCTCAGCAGTAAAATTTTGAAATCTCAGCCATTTTATTTCTCTTTTGGGTTAAAACTATCTTACAACCATTCATAAAAGGCACTGAAAATATAAACGCAAAGAAGCATATAAAATAACATGAAAACCACGAGTCAGAGACAATTTACGGCCATCGCTAGAGATATTGCCAAGCCAACCGTACTCAATTTTAGTGGTAAGGTCCTCTTCATAGATCATATCTGGAAAAAAAAAATGAGAAAATAACAAACAAAAGTTTACTTCATATAAACGGGGATGTATTTTTTTGTGAAATGAAAAGAAACTTCATTACTTAGATAAGGCATAAAAATACAAAACTGACAAAAAAGCATGTTGACAAAAGCTCGTGTTCAACTAGTATAGTATAAATTATGCAACTAGGTATATGCGCTTTATGTTAAGTTCATTTGGACAAATTTTGTTTAATTTTAAAAAGAAGTACTCTGGAAATAATTATCTAGAAACAATAAACATAAATAACTCTAAAACAGAAACAAAAGTAAAACAGTTCAAAATAGGGATGATACCTTTTTATTGACAGTGAAATATAAAATTATTTCACTGTATAATTTTTATAATTTTATATTTCACTGTCAATAAAAAGGTATCATCCCTATTTTGAACTGTTTTACTTTCGTCATGGAAAGGCAGTGTGGTCTGCGAAGTTATCTAAAACAGAAACAGATTATATAGTTGATGTGTAATTACTAAATACAACGTAAACCTTTTGGTTACTTATTAATCAAATAGTAAGAAAATAAAAAAAAATATACTGCTTGTTTAGAATTGGATTACATCCCATCTACATGGACGCGTATTCCATGCCAAAAAGCCCCCCATCAACAATACGGACTGCTCTAGAAGAATTTTCGAAGTGATCAGATCCCAGCTGCAAGAAGAGAAAAAGACAAAACAAAGTGAACCTTTGTGAGGTTAGAAAGCCAAATAGACATCCTATATCATCCAGAGTACGGGTATAAAATACGAGTTTACTATCTAAGAAGAAAGCTTTCTTGGATTTAGATTATACTGATGATTTAAGCATTATACATGAAAGTGTTAGCAAAATGAATGAACTCTTAGAGGTCTTACAAGTTAAGGATGCTAGAAAGGGTTGGGAAATTAATTTAAAAAGACTAAGTCGTTAAGGCTAGGAATAAATTAAGACGAAAATATGACGTTGCGTAATGGAAAGACTGATTAAGTGGATAACTTCAGTTACCTTGGTAGATTTATTAGTAAAGACGGTGGGTGCCTTGAAGATGTTACAAGGACAACAGAAAAGGCTCCGGGTGCTTTTTCTTAGTTGAAAATTTTTTGGAGGAATAGGGAGATAAGTCCGGGAACAAAAATTAGAATATTAGAAGCTACAGTGATGACAGTGATCAAATATGGTTCTGAAGCATGAATGATCCAAAAATAGAGGAAAGTTTGCTAGATGTTTTCCAAAGAAATTACCTACGGACCGTTTAGAGTACTCCACTAACTGACCATATTTAGAATAGCAGGTTGTAAGAAAAGGTTTGACAACTCCGCTTTCTAGGACTATAATGGGAGAAGAGTTGAGATGAATAGGGTACCGGATTTTCCTTTTCGGCAAACTGTCTTGGGCTAAACGGTAAGCAGGTCGTCCGCGGTTGGGATTAGAATTTGTCTTAAAGAAATATTTAAGGGAAATAGAAACTTCCTGGGAAGTTGTGAAGAAGAATGGTTTGAATAGATTGAGATGGAGGAGGAGCATGCGCAGCTGTTTTAGCCTCTAGAAGCTTCGTGCTATGGTGAGTTGTTAGTAGTGGTAATAGTATCATCAGGAGGATAATGGAGCGCAGGGGCATAAAAAGAGACTGAATATCAATGCCACGTTAACCCTTTTCTGTTAAGAAGAGCTTGGCAGATGGTTTTTGGTCATTGTCTTAAAATTGTGGACATGGCAGTTACGATCTTCAGATGTGACAGAGACGATATATTAAATTTTTCTTTGTGAATTATAGTACTTTTCCAAATTTAAGAGGTAATAAAAACGACAAAAAACGTTGTTTTCTTAAAAAAAGAAAATCTCTTAATCACTCACCAATGACATTTTCTTTTCTGTTGCGTCCTGGATTTGTCTTTCCCTCTTTCCACTTCTTTCTTTTGGACTTCTTCTCAATACTTTCGTCTTGACCTTTGCTAACTTCATGGAAAGTAACTTCAGCAGTAACAAAGTCTTTCGTAGTAGAGGGTTGTGTCGGTAAGATAATTTCTAAAAATAGAGTGGGGTACTACAACTAATGAAAGTTATATTTTATTCTATAATAAACATACCAAACTTGTGCAGTTAAATCGAGACAAGCGTGGGCTTTATTTCACTTTATAAAGTTTAAAGCAACCCCGTTCACAAAGATCATCTAAAGAGGAAGATAAAAGAATAGTTTTTTTTTCAGTTAAAGGCAATATCACAAGTTTCTTGTCAGAAAACAAACTTGCAACAACAAACCTTGGTTAGTAGCTCTCATTCATAACATAATCCTCATAGTCCATACCAATCCTAATGCCTATCAATCTTTGAGGTTAGTCTTCCCAAAGACAAATTACAAACGGGCCAGGCATAGGCTGGATCCTATGGGTTCTAACTGAAGTCAAGTTTTCAGTACCAAGGATGAGTATATTTGGGATATCATCGGGATAGACTGGGATTACAGCTTGCTAATTTTAGCATATTGGAATAATCATCCAATTAAACGCATTAGAATCTTATACCCCCTCATATAGGCTGCCCCTTGCACCTCTAGGGAATTATATTACTTAGATAAATTTTACTTTGGACAAGCTATTTTGGTTCTGAAGAATGAGGCTTCTGTAAGCTGTTTTCCTTCCTTTGTTTTCTTTGATTTAAGCAATTAATTGTAATTTATAGCAAAACTAATTTTTAGGCCTTATAAAGGGGGTTTCACATTTGGAAACTATATGGGTAGACCTTTCAGGAAGGGAGATCCTTAAACTACAGCACAAATAATTGCTTTTTGTTCCTGGTCACCCCGGTGGGTCTAGATCCAAAGCTGCATATCGTTAATTTCATTTCCATTGAAACTATAAGTATTTAAAGTCAAGGATAAGGATTGTCGTGTGTAGCATATATAGCATAATGATGCCTCTATATACGAAGGGTGCTTATCAAATTAGTTTTACAGGAAAACAGAAGTAAATTTTTTCTGCACGTCTCTTCTGATGCACTTTTGCGACCCCTTTATTAGTTAATTTATAAAAATAGATATTGAAAAACAACACTTGAACGAAAGCTCTTCAATAAGACAGAAAGGCAAACTTAAGCCACTACTTTGGCATTTGATGTTCTTGTTAAACAAGTCATGTAGAAAGTGCTTTCAAATAAACCTACCTTCCATGCCTGCTTAATAGTGTTTTTCACTTTTTATTTATAATTGTACATTTTCAAACTCAACTTAGATTAAGACAAAATAAAATCACAAACTACAAGCTAAACTGAGATAATTTCTTTCCAAAATGCCTTTTAATGTTTTCAAGATATCTATATTTAAAAATATTTCCTATGAATCATATTCTTTTTTCAGATTTTGAAACTCGCGGGCTCTAATAGCATTCAAAACTGCTGTCATGCATAAAAAAAAAAAAAAAAAAAAAAAAAAAAAAAAAAAAAAAAAAAAAAAAAAAAAAAAAAAAAAAACTGGCTATTGATGATGGAAAGTACGGAAACAAAAATCCGTCGTGAATATGGTACAATTTTTAGTTCTCAGTTTCATTTGAATAGAGCCCATCTTGCCAGGATTCACAATAGTGTCGTCCTGCCACATATTCTGTATTTAGTACCGTTTTACCCTCTATTTAGTGAATCTGACCATCTTAGGATGAAGCGCGTTTTCTTCAAATTTGCTAAGTTTCTGTTGCGAGTTCCTCCGTGGACCCGCAACTCCTAATTGATGAAAAAACATAGCTTGTCTGACCCGTGTGCTAAGTTAGCTGGGCTGAATGTACACATGTGCATTAAGCAAACCAGCCATGAATGGCAAAATGTTGTTTTTCGACGTGGAATTATTTTTATTTGTATTTTAGAATGTAATTACGATATGTTGTTTCTTTCTTCTTTTTTTTCAATGTATTTCATCACATCATTATTTTGTATGATGGGTTATAAATAAATACATATATACATACAAAATGCAACAATAATTTATTAGGTGTTTTTCTAAGTTACTTTTTGTTACATATACTTTGCGCACATTGTATAAGCCGAAAATTTTAAGATCTGAAGTTCTTTCCGGGAGACAGGAATGATAGGCTGATGTGAGTGAGTTTCTGAGCCAATGTGAGCCCACATTAACAGTCGCTTTTATAAATAGCTTTAAGTGAATAGGATGACCTTTACCTGCAAAGCTAGGATAGAAGAATATCCTAATAGCTAGGATAGCTAGGACAGAAGCTAAGATAGAAGTCTAACAGGATAGAAGAATCTTGGTTAATGTCAACATATTTGTTATGTAGAAGTTTCTTCTGGAGGATTTTTTTTTTCAATTTTTCCAGCTAATGTTAGGGGGGCATGGCCTGAACAGGACAATATTTGACAGCTTTAACCGAATTATAAAGAAGGTAACATGACACGGAAAAAATAAAATTAAACTAAAAGATCCTTTAGATAACTTGAGCCAACACTATGAACAATTTTTGTACCGAAATAAAGATATTTTTATAAGCCAAGTTCTAGGCACCCCTGTATAAGCCTATTCTGCAATCCAAATAATATTCTAATAATTCAAATATTTAATTAAAATTTTCTAAAAAGGTTTTACATCACCTACAACCATCAAGTTTAAATAAAAATTGATTTGCCATTTAACACTCTCATAGAGTTCAATGCTACCGCTTTTTTTATTTGCCGATACGACGACTAAGCCTTTTTTTAAAGTCAGTATAAGAAATGGAAGTCTGAAGAAGTATGGACCGGATGCTTTGAAACTGAGATAAGAGTAGTTAAAGCTGAGTACCTAGGGTCTTATTATTAACCCTATGAAACCTATGAAAGCGACCGATTTTAAACACATTGCATACATGAGCAATAATAGTAATTTAGTTCCTTCTGCACTATACCGATGTGAGTTTACAATCTCAAAGTGCCCAGGGGCACTGCCCCCAGAAAAGAAAAAATCCCAAATATTTCAAAAATTTCTGGCACTTTTTATTCCAATTACCAATAAATGTTTTCTTTTAGGATTGAGCTCCTTTCCGAAACAAATCCTGATGTTTATGCTTCACTTCAGGGTTGGCCGTGGAAAGTTAAGAAAGCTCAGGGTATTTAAGTGCTATATGGAAAACAAATGGACAGCTCAACTTCCTTTGGGGACCTTATCCAAGCCCACTGTGTCTGGTATGCTGGAAAGAAGGGATGGTAAAGCATAAAACAATTGTTAGATAAACAGCCAAAAATGCAAGTCTTAGACATCAGGTATTCTCTGGAGTCTTATCTCCAATCGGAGTCTTTGTGTGTTTTTGGATTTCCAGTTTTTTTTTTCTTTGTTAATATTATGCACAAGATCTGATAGGACTGTCAAAATAAACCTTTTATTTATATTTGGTTTAAAAAATGACACAAACTGAAAGTTTTATGAATAGGACATACCATCTTACAGACTATCGTTAAAAAAAAAAGTTGAAGAGCAAGTAATTGCTGTTTTTACTATTCCAAATTCGATTTCGCCAATAAAAGATTTGTTGGGAGGAATAGCCTTTTATGTATTTTGTTGAAAATACCAGCAATAGACTTGTTCGTCAGGCTTTTGTCGAGTAAGTTTTTTACAAATAGATATTACGGTAAATTTTGAGTCCCCTCTTCCCTCTCTCATGGGCAACCTAAAAATATGTATGTATATATACATAACTCAAATGGTATATGCGAGTAACCTAATATGCAAAGCTGAGCGAGTAGTTCACTGACTAAATTAGAGGTCATCATTCTCAACGTTTTAAATAGCGTTGCGTATTTTCACGTCTAAAACAAATTTAGGCAACCTTCTCCAAAATTAAACTCCTGTATTTTTAATTGAAAACAAGAAAAGCCAAAATAAACAAGTTGGCAACTTAAATTAAAATCTATAAAAGAAAACATTGCTTAAAGAAAAAATATTTTTGAAATATTACTGATAAGATATTTTTCAAAGTAAAGAATATCCATTTTAAAACATAAAATGAGCATCTTACATCTTCATCATTTTGGTACCTATTTACCAAATTATTTATCAAGCAGTAGATCTAACTACAAGAAGTACTATGGAGTAAAAGTTTATCCGGGAATTCTATAGCATTTCCTCAAAAATAATTTTCTCAAATGAAGTTGGAATTTCTATTATTAGACTTACACATAAGACCTTCAAAGTGAAAAGAATAATCTTCTTACCATAAAGCTTTATCGCTCCATCGGATTCCCCTAGCGAGTTTCTTGCAACACATCGATAAGTTCCAAAATCACGATTAGTTATGTTTCTTATTTTCAATCTCATGAATATTGTATACATGTCTTCAATTTGAATGATTTCGTATCGATCACCTATAACAAAAAATGAATATGACTCGATGCTCTTAATAACGCTAATTCAATGCATAAGCATTACAAATTAGTTTGTTACCCCCTACCCAGAAAAGCTGAGCATTTTTATGACTACAAAAAATTAAGGGTGATGAGGACCTAAAGATTTGTCCTTTAACGGTTATATGCTAAGGCTGCTCTCCAAATTCATTTTGAGTCTTTTGGTTTTACTTCAGGTAATCCCAAAAAGAATACATTTTTAGTGCATTTGGACAAAACAAGTTTGGAAAAGCTTATTTTTTGTGTTATTCGTTTAAGTCTTTTGTTAGAATTCTAAGAGAGACAAATGAATATTATCAAGTTTCTTGGTAAGGATTGAGAGTCATGCCTTCCAATTGCAAGCAACAATTTCTTCTTGCCAAACGAGAAGATGAGACAACTCAGGCTTTTTCCTAAAACAACCAATATCTATAGCTACTTATATGCGAGGGATCCCTTATACTTTTTATCTCTTCATCTTATCTCTGAAGGAGGCCTAGACATTACATCAATGTTTTCAATTTATGTGTTGTTAAACAAATTGGATGTTTATAAGATTAAATAAAAAAAAGTTTTTTCAGCTGAAAGTAAGGAGTAATATTAAAACTCAAAACGAACAGAATTATTATCTATTTGAATTTGATAAAAAAAACTGAAAAAAACCAAAAAACAAAGGAGCAAATAAACACGCATCCTAGATTTTTCTTCTGACAAAAAAAAAAAAAAAAAAAAAAAAAAAAAAAAAAAAAAAAAAAAAAAAATCCACATTTCTGCTGATACGATCTTGAAACCAATAAAGTAGGGTTGTCAGATACGCTAAACCTGATGATGTGGTTTTCATTAAGATGACTTGACTTCTAGGGGGTGTTTTCCTTTTTTTTCGAAAATCAGGAAAATTTTCTCAGGATCGTAAACTTTGATGGGTAAGATTAAACTAAATGAAATTTATATATTTGAAATCAGCATGAAAATTCAATTCTTTTGGTATTAAATAAAAAAAACTATTTTTTTTTAACTGAAAGTAAGGAGCGACATTAAACTTAAAACGAACAAAAATTACTGTGTATATGAAATGGGTTGTCCCCTCCGCAATCCCTCGCTCTTTATGCTAAATTTTTTGTTTTGTTTTTTAAAACTAGAACTGTGTCAGAGTCAAACTTTAACGTAAAGAGCGAGGGATTGCGGAGGGGACAACCCATTTCTCATACGGAGTAATTTTTGTTCGTTTTAAGTTTTAATGTCGCTCCTTACTTTCAGTTAAAAAAACTAGTTTTTTTATTTAATTTCTAAACGTTTTTGAATTAATGCATATTTGATTTTGGCTCTCCGCATATAAATTATTAAAATAAAATTTGCATATTAATTCTTTTTTTGGCTAAATGGCTTTCCCTTAGTTTTGATCAGACGATTTTGAGAAATAAGGGGTGGGGAAGGAGGCCTAGTTGCCTTCCAATTTTTCGGTTACTTAAAAGGCAACTAGAACTTTTAATTTTTAACGAACGTTTTTATTAGTAAAAAATATACGTAACTTAAGAATTAACTTACGTAACAAACTGTTATATTATTATATATTTTTTATATATATGATGGGATTTGTCCCCTCGTTAATACCTCGCTCTTTACGCTAAATCTTAAGTTTTGTCCCAATTCTTTAAGAATGACCCCTGAATCAGAAAGGCCGTAGAATAAATAGTTGAAATTACTAAAAATAATTTAGCATAAAGAGCGAGGTATTTATCTCCTCCTAAATACCTCGCTTTTTATGCTAAAGTATTTTTAGAACCCCTTATATACGTAATAATCTCTGTTCGTTTTAAGTTTTAATGCTACTCCTTACTTTCACTTGAAAAAACTTTTTCATGTTTATTTTTTCATTGTTTTTTTTTTATAGTTATGCTAGAAAATCCCGCGCCTTTTTCATTGAATTTCTCTTCCCCCATGACATATTCCTCCAAGGAAAGATCCTCCCACATAGCCCCCTCCCCTCAACCCCACCCCCAAACCAAAAAAATCCCCCTGAATACGTCTGTACACTTCCCAATAACCATTATTGTATATAAACACTGATCAAAGTTTGTAACTTGAAGCCCCTCCCCAAGGAACTATGGGGGAGTAAGTCATCCCCAAAGACATAGTAATTATGGTTTTCGACTATGCGGAACAAAATGGCAATCTCAAAATTTTGATTCGTTGACTTTTGGAAAAAATGAGCGTGGGAGGGGGCCTAGGTGCCCTACAAGTTTTTTGGTCACTTAAAAAGGGCACTAGAACCTTTAATTTCCGATAGAATGAGCCCTTTAGCAACATTATAGGACCACTTGGTCGATACAATGACCCCTGAAAAAAAAAAAAAAAAAAAAAACCGCACCCGTGATCTGTCTTCTGGCAAAAATACGAAATTCCACATTTTTGTAGATAGGAGCTTGAAATTTTTGCTATAGAGTTCTCTGATACGCTGAATGCGATGGTGTGATTTTCATTCATTCGGCTCAGTCTTTCATTTAGGAAGCTTAAACCGTCAGCATAACCTAAGTCCAGGAAAGTTTTTTCACCTCGTTTGATTCCGTGGTCTCCTATTGTCTTTCCTGTGCTTCTTAAGATACAATCCATCAAAATGGTTCATATAAAGTGGGATAGAACCCAACCCTGCTAAGCTCCTGATTTAATACCAGACCAGCTGGTAACCTCGTTTCCTTTTTTAACCGCAACAGTCTTATTCCCGTACAGAGCACTACTCACTTTGATGTATTTGTCTGGTATAAAACTAAGGTTCAAAGGTTTTTATAACTCAGGCACTTCTCCATTTCTAACCTAAGTGTGAAAATTTGGTCGACACATCCTCTACCTTTTCTAAACCGCTCTGTCCTTCTTTTCAAACTTTATCAACACTATCTCTCAGTCTAAGAAGTGTCATATTACGAAGTAATTTGCTACCTATAGAGACCAGACTAATGGCCCAGTAATTAATAAAGATGTTACTGTAAATGCTATCTTCAAGAATTTTATGGATTGTGATGTTGAACATTGGGGTTTTCAAATATGGAGATTTCGGCAAAATTTAAATGTTGCAAACAAAACAGTCCAGCATTTCTTCAGGCTTAAAAGCATATAAGGTTTTTTTTTCTTAAGAAGAATAAACCTTTTTCGTTTTAAGAACTTCAAGATACCGTATGTGGCAGTATTTTGCCTTTGCTTGATTAAAAACGTGCACAATGAATTTTTATCGCTTATCGCTTTTACTTTTTATTGTCGCTTTTTACTAGGTTGCGGCAGAGAGTTTGAAGACGAAAATAGAAGCTCATTAGATAGAGGACCATTCACGTCACTTGAAATAAGCTGTATTCCGCATGTACCCAAGGTTACTCCAACCTATTATACAAATGAAAAAAAGCTTGCACAAATTTCTTAGGAAAATCTCAGGTTCTTAGATTTTTTGCGTTATAAGTTTCATTTTCTTTTGAATTCCAGTTTGGAATAGGTGTATAATTAGAAAATATTTGGTACGACTAATCTTAATTATTCATAAAGTTGTACCAGTCGTGTTTCAAGCCACCTGGTAGCTAAAATTTAGAGTTTTTACTTTGAATTTATTTAACTGTAAGCTCCCTAGGATCAAAGCTTAAATATTTGGAGATTGAGGAATATTAATGAATCCATTATCCCATTTATATCGATGAGAAATTTATATTTATGATTGTTCAAAAGAATATGAAAAAAAGCCAATGTTATTTTGTAGAAAAACAGAAGAACAAGAGAAAAAATTGAAATGTAATGGGAAATATTTGTAATCATTCCGAAATAGTCTTTGATGCTTTTATAGCTACGTTCCATCCCTCTTTTCTCGCCTAAGGCCTTAATGTAGACTTGAACTGCATAAAAGGTTTTTTTGGTATTGTGAACCACCTGTTGATGATCAAAATAAAAAAAAATAAAGAACATAAACAAACGAGCAAAATTTGCATATACCCAAGGGGTCAATCTGAAATTGGGGGGAGGTAAACACACTTAAAAAGTATTAAATATTCTTTGGCGTGTTCTAAAGTAGTTTAGTGGTGCTTTAGGTATTTCCATTGTAGTTTACCGGGTTTTTACCCGGTAAACCCGGTAAATATGTAGGAGTCAAGTTTGGTTGATGGGAAGGGGAGGTCTGAATTACCTGAAACCGTTAAAACAAGTGAACTATACAGAAGACATAAGAAATTATAGATAAAGCCGCAAAAAATAAAATTTTGGGGAAGGGGTGAGTCCTCTGTTAGATAAATGACCGGGGACAGATAAACATGACCACAGGCAACAAATGAGATTCAAAAGTAAGAAAATAAAGATTAAAAAATGTTGCCCTATTTCTCATTTAACTTTCGGATCATTTGCCTAGAAGAATTTCATTCCTAATTTCCTGAAATATAATTCTTAAATTTAATCTAAAGTAGTTGTTCAAAATAAATTCATTTGTTTTCAGATAAAGCATATTAACTAACGCTAAAGCTTAAATATTGTTATCAAAATAACACTTACTGCTTATAATCATATCTCCCCTTCCGTTAGTCCAGTAAAGTATAGCCTTTGGATAAGCTTCTACATGACATTCGAGTATTACTTCCCTCCCAAGAGGAACGCCTTCTAACTGACTTGGGACCATAACCATGGGGGGAACTGGAATAGACAATAGTGTTAGAAAAATGATTTTTCATATCCATTCCCCTCTTAGGAATAGCATCTTGTAATTCTTAATGAATAAAACAACTGAACTTTAAATGATGATCAGGTTAAACGAGTCAGATGAAAAGACACAGAGCTCCTTGCTTATAGTTCATGGTAGTGAAATGTAGGTAAGAAGTAACATATAGAACTAGGAGCTAGAGCTGTTGAGAATTGATTTTTAATGGCAATATACATCAATAGAACTAAGATTTCATGCTGGTTCCAAATATTTAAACTTAACTAAATTCAAAGGTATTTAATCAGTCGGTTCAACTAATTATTGTTAAATTTTAACCAAAATATTTTCCTTATACTTCTTGCCTTCTTGTATTGCTTTTGGGCAATAAGCTTTCTTTTTTTTACCTAGGAAAATATTTGACTTTTTTTATCTGTTACGGTTTTTTAATAATATTATAGTTTTTCAATTCATTGTTCTTTTCAAATTTTAAGCTTTTCCCAAATTAAGGGGTTTTTCTTTTTTTTTCTTTTTTATTTAAAATATTCTCATAAATACCTAAAAGATTTTTGTTCATTTTCATGTATGATTTCTTTGTTTTTATTTCTTTTAACAGCCAAAAAAGCTTATGCAAAAGTGATCAATTTTGAGTAAGGCCATTTAAGGGAAATGGAGGGATCTTGAAGCGAAAAATTGTACTTCAAATGAATTTTTTTTTTTAATTTGTTGCAATCGTGGAAGTAGTACCCTATGATGGAAAATTACCTCGTTAAATTGTTAGACAGGCTTTTCAAAATCACCCTCAGCGGTAGAATTCATCAAGATTAAGTCTGTTTGGGCTCCAATTTTTCAAATTTATGAATTTGAAAATGCAACAATTTTATATTTGAATACTGGTAAGTTAGTTCAGGCGCTAATAAAGAAATGATTTTCAGGACGGGAGCCTACTAATAAAAACAACTAACTTCATTTGGTAATACCCATAAGAAATACTCAGGAACTGGGGAATGCTCACTATTTTGGGGAGGACACTCAAGGTTCAGTCCAATTGCGTCAATCGTTGGTGCAGCCGTGCATATGTGCAGTCTTTAATTTTGAATTTTATAAATTTTAGTAGCACTGAAAGGAGAGTTGGAGAATACAAAAAATTTACTTATAAAAACTAGCATAAGAATACTTTAGACAAAGTAGGAAGCATCTCTGAAAAAGAAATAAAGAATAAAATTTCCCATCCGGCATATCTACAGATTCCGTATTCTGATCTACCAAATTTGAAAGTTTGACCCATCCCAAGAAGGATAGTTGTCGATATATATATTTTTTTTTTGCTTTTTTTAAAGATCCTACCAAATCAGCTATTATACAATACTAATAATGGGATCACTCGAATTGAAATTTCAGACTTAAGTCATGTTTGAGTTGAAAATTTCTTGTAAAAATAAAAATTTCAGGTTTTTTTTTGCTGCGAGGCAACAACTCAGATCAAATAGGGCAAACACACCGGTGGATAAAATCTTGGAATCGAACATAGACTAAAAGTTATAAAAAAGCTACTTATATAGCCCAAGGATTTGAGAAGTCACGCTGCCACACGGAGTGACGTTCATAACTTAATATTTATGCAGTCAAAACAACCTGGACGGCCATAATGGATCAGTTATAAGATCATAAACTCTAAGGTTTAGCCAGTCATGCATAGTTTAATATCAACCGGTAGCGGAGAAGCAATAGATCTTTGAATATTCCCCTCATTACCAGCTATAGAATCTTGAAGAGAAAAGGTGATAACTTTATTTTAATTCACATTTATTGGAATTTTTGATATAATGAATCAGTTAAGAGACCATAAACTCAAACGTGTAGGCAGTCATGCATAGTTTAATATCATCCAATAGCGGAGAAGCAATGGATCTTTGGATTTCTCCCTCTATTACCGGGTATAGTGTCTTGAAGGGAAAAGGGTGATGATTTTCTTTCTAAATTCAGATTTTTAGGTATTTTTGAAATAATGGATCTATTATGGATCATGTATAAGATGTAGTTAAATAATAAAACAAACAGGTTTTTTCAACTGAAAGTAAGGAGTGACGGCAAAACTTAAAACGAACAGAAATTATTGCGTATGCGAAAGGGGTTGTCCCCTCCTCAACGCCCCGCTGTTTACGCAAAAAGTTTTTATTGTTTCAAAAGTAAAGGTGATAGAAAGAGTTAAACTTTGGCCAAAGAGCGTTGAAGAGGGAACATCCCCTTTAATATATGGAATAATTTTTGTTCGTTTTATCTTTTCATGTCGCTCCTTACTTTCAGTTGAGAAAACTTGTTTGTTTTCTTATTTAATTTCCAAACGTTTTTGAATTAATATATGTATTGATTTTGGCTCACTGAGCATGAATAATCAAAACGAAATTGGGATTTCATTTCATTTTTTTTTTTTTTTTTTTTTGGCTAAATGGCTTTCTCATAGTTTTGATCAGACAATTTCGATTCAAAAACGGGTTGGGAGAGGAAGCCTAGTTGCCCTCCAATTTTTGGTTACTTAAAAAGACAGCTAGTACCTTTTATTTTTTTATGAACGTTTTTATGAGTAATAAATATGCGTAACTTACGAATTAGCTTATGTAACGAACTTCTATATTTGTGTATTTTTATTATGTATATGAGAGGGTTTGCCCCTCGTCAGTACCTAGCTCTTTACACTAAAGCTTGAATTTTGCCTCAATTCTATTAGAATGGCCCCCGAATCAAAGAGGCTGTAGAATATACAGTTGAAATTACTTAAAAATGCTTCAGCGTAAAGAGCGAGGTATTGAGGAGGAGACGAACCTCCTTATATACGTAATAACTTCTGTTCCTTTTAATTTTTAATGCTACTCCTTACTACCAGTTGGAAAAACGTTTTTATTTATTTTCCCATTGTTTTTTTTTAAATAAAGCTAGAAAATCCTGCACTCCCTTCAAGGAAATTTTCTTCTCTCATGATAAATTCCTCCATGGAAATATCCCATCATTTAACCCCTTCCCCTTGAACCAACCCCCCACCCCAACGCGAAAAAGTCTCTCTGAAAACGTATGTACATTTCCCAATAACCATTACTATATGCAGTGATAAAGTTTATAACTTGCAGCCCCTCCCCTGGGGACTGTGGAAGATTAGGTCGTCCCCAAAGACATAGTTACTAGGTTTTTTGTCTATACGAGCAAAATTGCGATTTAAAAATTTTAATCCGTTGACTTTGGGAAAAACATGAGCGTGGGAGGGGGCCCAGGAGCCCTCCATTTTTTAAGTCACTTAAAGGGATACTAGAACTTTCAATTCTCACTAGAATGAGCACTTTTTTGACATTCTTGGGCCACATGGTCGATACGATCACCCCTGGAAAAAAATAACAATAATGAACACGCATCCGTGATCTGTGTTCTGGCAAAAAATACAAAATTCGACATTTTTGTAGATAGGAGCTTGAAACTTCTACATTAGGTTTTTTGATACGCAGAATCTGATGGTATAATTTTCGTTAAGACTCTATGACTTTTAGGGGGTGTTTCCCCCTATTTTCTAAAATAAAGCAAATTTTCTCTGGCTCGTAACATCTTATGGTTAAGACTAAACTTGATGAAACTTATATATTTAAAATCAGCATAAAGATACAATTCATTTGATGTAACTGTTGATATTAAAATTCCGTTTTTAGAGTTTCAGTTACTATTGAGCCTGGTCGCTCCTTGCAACAGTTTGGTACCACGAACTGTTTGATTACATACTCTAACATTTAGGCAAGTCATTCAAAATTTAATATCAACCAGTAGCGAATAAGAAATGGATCTTAGCATATATCCCTCCGTTGCCGCCTATAGAGTTTTTAAGGGGAAAGGTGATAATTTTTTTTTAAATTCAGATTTGTTGGTATTTTTTAGTAAATCAACTCTCTACTTTAAATTATTCGTGGTAGTTGAGGGAGGGAGAACAACTTTCATGATAAAATTTTTGCGACAATGGCACCAATAATCAAGATCTATGGTGGGGGGCCAAACGTGACAAGGGTGCCAATAATTGATCAAATTGTCAAGTTTGTTTTAAAAAAGGTGAAAAACATAAAAAACAAGGATTGAGGGTGCCAGAAAAACTCTTGTTTTTTAGGAATGTTTTTAAAGCAAGTATATTGAATATTGATTGAGTCACAGCCCCTCTCTTATTGCAGAAATGTTCAAATTTGGATTAAAAAATTACATATATTTGCTTCAAATTCACAGAGGTGGAATGGGTTCTGGCATAACTTTATTTTATTTAAATTTAAATAAAATTTACCGGACAATTTTTGAATTAGATTCTAATCATAGAATATAATTCAAAAATTGGATTTAGATTTATCCTCGTCCAAAAATTTTTTAGAGGTAATCTTAATAGCATATTTTTTGCACTAACGACGGCATATTGTTATTACCTATTGTTTGTGAATTATTAAAGGACAAAAAAGAAAGTAATGAGAAAGCTATCGGTTAATATTAAATATGGAATTTGAACCGCCAAATATCAAATGTTATTATCAACTTTTTTTGCTACCTGGACCAACCAAACACATATTAATATACAAATACTGCAACTTTAAAAATAAATTATTTTGACAGTTTAAAGATTATCAAACAGTTAAGATAAAGAACTGTAGTAAGGAGCGACCCGGCTCAATTGTAACCGAAACTCTAAAACATGAAATTTTTATAACAATAGTTACATCAAGAGGGCCACATTTTAATGCTGATTTTGAATGTATAAGTTTCATTAAGTTTAGACTTCCTCATCAAAAGTTACGATCCTGAGAAAATTTGCCTTATTTTAGATAATAGGTCAAACAACCCTTAAAAGTCGCAGAATCTTAACGAAAATCACACCATCAGATTCAGCGTATCAGAGAACCATACAGTAGAAATTTCAAGGTCATATCTACAAAAATGTGGTATTTTGCATTTTTTGCCAAAAGACGGATCACGGATGCGTGTTTATTTGTTTGTTTCTTTAGTTGTTTTTTTTTCAGAGGTTATCGTATCGACCAAGTGGTCCTAGAATGTCGTTTGAGGGCTCATTATAACTGAAATTAAAAGTTCTAGTTCCCTTTTTAAGTGATCAAAAAATTTGAGGGGTACCTAGGCCCCCTACCACGCTCATTTTTTTCCCAAAGTCACCAAATCAAAATTTTTGAAATAGCCATTTTATTCAGAATAGTCAAAATACCTGTTAATTATTTCTTTGGGGACGATTTACTCCTTCCCAGTCCCCGTGGGAGGGGCTACAAGTTACAAACTTTGATCGCGTGTTTATACATAGTAATGGTAACTGGGAAATGTACAGACGCTTTCAGGTTTTTTTTTGGTTAGGGGGAGGATTTTTTAGCATTTTTTCAAAGAACAATGAAAAAATAAATATGAAAAAGTTTTTTCAACCGAAATTAAGGAGTAGCATTAAAACTTAAAACGAACAGAAATTATTACACATATGAAGGTTCAACTCCTCCTAATACCTCGCTCTTTACACTAAAGCAATTTTATTAATTGCATGTATTTATTCTACGGCCTTTGTGATTCAGGGGTCATTCTTCAAGAATTGGGACAAGATTTAAGCTTTAGTGTAAAGAGCGAGGTATTGACGAGGGCGTGACCCCTGTCATATACATAATCAAAACATACGAATGTAGAAGTTCGTTTCGTCAGTTAATTCGAAAGTTATGTATATTTTTACTAGTATTAACTTTCGTAAAAATTAAAAGTTCTAGTTGCCTTTTTAAATAACCAAAATATTGGACGTAATAAAAAACTCAAAAATAAAAGTTTAAAACTAATGCTTAATAACTAGAAAAGTAAAACATTACAGCTATGACTTTAAAACGAAAACCTTAAGCCAAAAATTTTTATAACTATTACCTTCAAACTAAAAACTTTTAAAAGTTAAACTTTAAACGTTAAAAACTTTAAAAGTAAAACCTTAGAAAAAACTCTTAAAACAGAAACTTTAAAATAGAAAATATATTTAAACTTAAAACTAAGATTTTTAAAACTATACACCTTAAAAGCAAATTATTTAAAACTAAAAATTTTAAAATAAGGGATTAAGAGATAAAAACTTTAAATTTGATAATTTAAAACCAAAAACTTTATCTCTAAAACCACAAAACTAAAGATTTTAAAACCAAACCTTTAAAACTAAAACTTTAAAACTTTAAGCGTAAGACTTTATAAATAAAAACAACTGTTAAAACTACCTTTTAAATCAGGAATTCGACTTAAAATTGATAGTTAGAAACTTCAAATTCTAAAACAAATCTTTAAAACGGAAACTTTAGAACTTAAAAGTGACAAATTCAAACTAAAACTTCTGAAACTAACTTATAAAATTGAAACTTTAAAATTATAACTTTAAAACTGAAATTTAACGCACAAAAAAGCTTTGTAGAACCTTAAAAAAATCTGAAAAACCAAAACTTTAAAATAAATGTTTACAATAAAAATTTTAAGGCCTAAAAAAAATACTTTAAGAATTAAACATTAAAAGTAAAATCTTTAAAACTATAAGGTGTAACCAAAAAATTTTTAAGTTAAAACCATAAAACCTATAATTTTTCGAAATGAAACAATGGCAAATTTCCACTGTTCAAACTAAAAACAAACAATTGTTTGTTTTTAGTTTTTAAAGTAATTTTTGTGGTGAAAAGGTTGACCAACCCTTGAGTGTGATAATGTGCGTCAGAGAATGTTATCGGGCTGATACATAGTGCCGCTCTGACCTCAATTGCCTGGAGTCATCGATATTGTTTTTTTTTAAGTTAAAGGATCATCTAGTGTAAACAGATGTTTTTTCAGTAAAATGCCTGTAAAATGCCATATTTTGTGATAGTGCTTGCCAGAGGATGCAGTTTGTCAGCCGCTGAGTGTCACAGGGTGAAAATTGCCATGGAACATTACAACCTAACAATGAAATGGCAAGTTTCCACCGCTAAAATAAAAACAATAGTTATTTTTAGTTTATGAATTATTTTTTGTGGAAAAAAAGGTTGAAAAACCCTTATTGTGATATTGCAGTCCATGAGGTGCCATCGAGCGGGTACACTGTGTCAGGCACGTTATTGGGTTTTTTCATTCAGTCAAAACGATCCATTCTCGTATAAATGGATATGTTTGGAGGAAAATGTCCAGAAAATGCCATATATATGATAATGGTTACCAGAGAAGGGGGGGCATGTGTCAGCCAGAGATTATCAGAGAGACAGCCCCATGCAAAATTTTGGAATCGGTGGGACTTGGAGCGGAATTGTTGGAATCGGAACTGAAAATCGGGGGGGGGGGGGGCAGAAGTGGGGAATCCGGAACTAATGTAAACGGATCTGGATTTGGAACTCTTACTTCCAAATTCAGACTCTTCAGAATTCATGACTTCGGGCATAGTTGGAACTGGAATCGGTTGAACTAGGGTGGAAGCAAGCAGAATCGGAGAGGGAACTGCTGTAACCAGGAGTCACAAATGGAGGAAGCGGAACTGTAAATCATTTTATGAAAAAATTATCTGAAAATCTCCTTAGGAATGATGAGGGGGCTGCCAGAAGGCCAGTGATAATGTGGCACAGTGGTGTGAACTGACATGGTGTACCATGGAGGCTTGGGTTGCGAAAACATTAACCTTTGGGATTTAATGCATTATTTTTGACAAATAATATCTGGAAGATGTCTTAGGAGTGATGAGGGGGTGCCAGGGGGCCAATAACAGTGTGGCATGGTGACATGAATTGACATGGTGTATCATGGAGGGTTGGCTTGCGAAAAAATGAAACATTGGATTTAATTTATAAATTACCAAATTGCAAATATCTGAAAAAATATTCTTTGGGATGATAATATGTATTACAGGGTTGCCAGGGGCCTGCCACATATTTTCATGGGGGTGTGAATATGCTTAGTCTTGTTTCAAAAAATCGTTGCATTTCCATTAAAACCTCTCAGAAATACCTCTTAATATGGATTAAATTTACCTCTAATAAAAACCCACCTACTCTGGAATTGTTTGCTTGGATGGGATAGGCAAATATTGGTACGGTGGCGAGGATATGCATACTCTTGGCTAAAAAATGTTGCATTTTCATTAAGATCTCTCGGAAAAACCTATTAATAGGGCTTTAATTTACCTATAACATCAAATCACCATCCTCTGAAATTGCTTGCTAAGGTTCCCATCGTCCTTCGGTTCATGGTCCTTTTTGCTGATATTTTATCATATGTCAGGTTTTTTTCATGTTTTTAGGTTTGTTATGCTTTAACTGCATTTTTGGTGTTTTAAGAAGACAAAAAGAACTTTTAATTTTGCGAAAGTTTTTATTTGTAAAAATATACATAACTTACGAGGTAACTGATGAAACGAACTTCTAAATTCGTATGTTTTTATTAGAATATGACAGGGGTCACGCCCTCGTCAATATCTCGCTCTTTACACTAAAGCTTAAATCTTGTCCCAATTCTTGAAGAATGAACCCTGAATCACAAAGGCCGTAGAAGAAATACATGCAATTAATAAAATTACTTTAGTGTAAAGATCGAGGAATTAGGAGGAGTTGAACTCCTCGTATGTGTAATAATTTCTGTTCGATTTAATTTTTAATGCTGTTCCTTAATTTCGGTTGAAAAAACTTTTTCATATTTATTTTTTCATTGTTCTTTGAAAAAATGCTAAAAAAAATACGGCGCCCCCTTCGTGAAAATTTTCTTCTCCCTTGACAAATTCCTCCATGGAAAGCTCCCCCGAATAACCACCTCCCCTCAACCCCTCCTCCTAACCAAAAAAAACCCTGAAAGCGTCTGTACATTTCCCAGTAACCATTATTATGTATAAACACGTGGTCAAAGTTTGTAACTTGCAGCCCTTCCCACGGGGACTGGGAAGGAGTAAGTCGTCCCCTAAGAAATAGTTAATATGTTTTTTGACTATTCTGAATGAAATGGCTATCTCAAAAATTTTGATCTGGTGACTTTGGGAAAAAATGAGCGTGGGAGGGGGCTTAGGTGCCCCCCAAATTTTTTGATCACTTAAAAAGGGAACTAGAACTTTTAATTTCAGTTAGAATGAGCCCTCAAACGACACTCTAGGACCGCTTGGTCAATACGATAACCTCTGGGAAAAAAACAACTAAAAACAAACAAACAAACACGCATCGGTGATCCGTCTTGTGGCAAAAAATGACAAATACCACATTTTTGTAGATATGAGCTTGAAACTTTTACTGTAGGGTTCGCTGATACGCTGAATCTGATGGTGTCATTTTTGTTAAGATTCTACGACTTTTAAGGGATGTTTCACCTATTTTTTAAAATAAGGCAAATTTTCTCAGGCTCGTAACTTTTGATGAGAAGTCTAAACTCAATGAAACTACATTCAAAATGAGCATTAAAATGTGGCCCTTTTGATGTAACTATTGTTATAAAAATTCCATGTTTTAGAGTTTCGGTTACAATTGAGCCGGGTCGCTCCTTACTATAGTTCTTTACCACGAACTGTTTGATAATCTTTAAACTGTCAAAATAAATTATTTTGGAAAGTTACAGTATTTGTATATTAATATGTGTTTGGTTGGTCCAGGTAGCAAAAAAAAGTTTATAATAACATTTGATATTTGGCAGTTCAAATTTTCTTTAATAGCTGAAGCAGAATTATGATCCAGCAGGTTGAGGTTAAAATCACCAATAAGGATTAGTTTATAGGGACATTTTTGGACTCAGTCCAAAACCTCTTCCAGAATTTTAAAATCGAAGAAATAGATCCACTGGGGGACCTATAAACCAAACCCACAGCTAAATACTTACACATTGATTTAATCTCAATAAAAAGGGATTCAAAGATTCCTTCCTCATTTCTGCTCAAATCACTTCGGACATTATATATAAGACGATCAGCAATATAAAGGACAAGGCCACCTTTCACCATCAGTTTTCTATTCAGCCTCTCCGTCCTATATCCCGGAATATCTAAAAGGATATCCTTTTTTGAATTTAGGAAAGTTTCACATAATCCTATAACATCAGGAGTTCCACCAAACTGACGATCAATTTCAGCTCATCAAAAGACGAGCAAAGTCCCTTAATGTTAAGCTGAAGCACAGAGAAAACATCATCACGTTTAGAGGAGGCAGAACCGCTTAAATGCGAAACATATTACTTTTATTACCCGAAGTAGAATCAATATTCTAAAATACAAGGAAAACAATAAAAAATAGTATAATCGAGGTAAGGATAAATAAGAAAAAGCAGGAAAAGAGAAGGAAAAGGAAACAAGAAAAAACCAAGAAATAAACAAATGATCTGCACTGGTAATTTAATCGCAAAAGAATCATGTATATGCCAAGATATGAAATTTATCACAGGAGTCATTGGCTCACGCTTTTACGGTTTTTAGGACAGTTAATGCTGTAGCCCGTATGGCCTGGAGCTTTACAACTAAGACAAAAAGGACTGTTCTTAAACGGGGATTTAGATTTAGACTTATGGTCAGTAGCTCCGCATTTTGAGCACAGGGTAGTGTTTGTGCAGTTTGCTGCAAGGTAGCTAGTCACATGGCAGTTAAAGCATCGATGAGGCAAAAACACAAACTCCTGGGTGGCAAGTCGCTCATAACCGATTTTCACTGATTCTTGAAGGAACTGATCTAAGTCTTTTCTTGATTTGAAAAACACTTCGAATGTGTGTGACGCACCACACTTAGCTGTTTTGATGCATTTTGGGATTAATTCCTTCTGTGACAAGTCGACTAGTTCGTCCGGTGCTTGTTTAATAACAGCAACAAAAGCAGGCTCGTTAAGTTTAGCATTTAGAGTGGGGTCAGAACGCTTTGCCTTTTCAACAGTTATACTAACGAATGTTTAGACGAGACTACAGTTTTCCATTCATTCTTGCCACGGCGTAGCTCAGATACATCGCTGCCAGGACTAGGACAAAGACTGTCTAAAAATGCTTGGCACTCCGTTGGGCCTTTTAGCTCTTTTGGAGGATTTTTTAGTATTACAGCATTCGAGGGTTTAGGCATTGAATCATGACTTTGGGGCAAGACCAGAGACTGGTCAGAGAGGCTACTTGAAGGGTGAGATATGTTTGCCAGAGCGCTGTCCAATTTACGCAATAACTCATTGACCTTGGATACAACTGTGGCATTTACGGCCTCTCCTATAGTTGGGACTTCACATGGACTAGGAATAATAAATTTAGGAATTTTTAAGTTTTGCTTGGCAGCAGCAAGTAAGGTTTTACACATGTTAAGAATATTATCTTCATCTTTAGAGTGAGTCACCATTCGGGTTGTAACACTTAGTTCGGCATAAAGAACTTTCTTTGCTTGGATGATGGTATCGCGATCAAACAGTTCGTGGTAACGAACTGTAGTAAGGAGCGACCCGGCTCAATAGTAACCAAAACTCTAAAAAATGGAATTTTGATACCAATAGCTACATCAAAAGAATTGCATTTTAATGCTGATTTTAAATATATAAGTTTTATCAAGTTTAATCTTGCCCATCAAAAGTTAGGAGCCTGAGAAAATTTGCGTTATTTTAGAAAATAGGGAGGAACACCCCCTAAAAGTCATAGAATCTTAACGATCGGATTCAGCGTATCAGGGAACCGTACTGTAGAAGTTTCTAGCTCCTATCTAAAAAATGTGGAATTTTGTAATTTTTGCCAGAAGGCAGATCACGGATGCGTGTTTATTTGTTTGTTTGTATGTTTTTCTTTTGTTTTTTTTCCAGGGATGATCGTGTCGACCCAGTTGTCCTAGAATGTTGCGAGAGGGCTCATTCTAACGAAAATGAGAAGTTCTAGTGCCCTTTTTAAGTGACCAAAAAAATTGGAGGGCACCTAGGCCCCCTCCCGCGCTAATTATTTTCCCAAAATCAACGGATCAAAATTCTGAGATAGCCATTTTATTCAGCGTAGTCGAAAAACCTTATAACTATGTCTTTGGGGACGACTTACTCCCCCAGTCTTACTTACTCATATATGTAATAAAAACATGAGAATAAAAAATTCTTTACGTAAGCTAATTTATAAGTTATGTATATCTCTTACTAATAAAAAGATTCGTAAAAAATTAAAAGTTCTAGTTGCCTTTTCAATTAACAAAAAAATTGGAGGGCAACTAGGCTTCCTCCCCCGCTCTTTTTTCTCAAAATCATTCGATCAAAATTATGAGAAAGCCATTTAGCCAAAAAAAATATGCAAATTTTGTTTTAATTATTCCTCTGCGGAGAGCCAAAATCAAAACATGCATTGATTCAATCACGTTAAGAAATTAAATAAAAAAAACAAGTTTTTCAACTGAAAGTAAGGAGCAACATTAAAACTCGAAACGAACAGAAATTACTTCGTATATGAAAGGGGCTGCTTCCTCATCAACGCCTCGCTCTTTACGCTAAAGTTTTTAGCTGTTTTAAAAAAAGAGTTGAGAGAAAGAGTCAAACTTTAGCGTAAAGAGCGGAGCGTTGATGAGGAAGCAGCCCCTTTCATATACGAAGTAATTTCTGTTCGTTTTAAGTTTTAATGTCGCTCCTTATTTTCAGTTTAAAAAACTTGTTTTTTTTTTCATTTAATCAAAAAAAGCGACAGTTGCCTTTTGGGTTAACTGTTGCCTAACTCTATCAGTTAGAGATCGGCTTAAAAAGTTCAAAACAGGATTCAAAATTAATTTATCTTCCATTTTACAATGACCAAATGCTTTCTAAAATTAACCTGCCTGACTAATTTACTCCACCTTCCCTCTCTTTTCTTTTCTTTTTCTTTCCTCTCCTTCTATTCCCTCTCTCCTTACATTCAATTTAAGTCCACAGAATATCAAGTATGTGAAATCAATAGATGTTGACCCCTTGATAAACTGTCACACAAGTTTTAATTAAAAACTGGTATTTTGCCAAATACTGCGAGATCTAGCAAGTGGGATTAAAATTCATACCTCAGACTCTCAGGTATGTGAAATGAAAAATAATGCGATTAGCTCAGATGTTGGCACCATAAAAGCTAGTTCAGTACTGAACTATTCAGTTACCATTCAAAAGGGTGATTGTAATGAATTTTTTACTGAAACTATTATCAAAAGGGTTTTGGATACAAAAATAACAATTTTAGAGTCAAAATATAAGGTTTGATTTCATTTTATAATAATAATTTATATATAAAATAAAATTTATTAAAAATTGAAATAACAATTTTAGAGTTAAAATATAAGCTTTGATTTCATTTTATAGTTACTCTTAGTACCTGCGCAGTTGGCACTTTGCATATTTTTTACAAGTATTGACAGTTTTGGAAATCTAAGCGTGAAAAGGAATGTAAAAATTGATTAGGAATATATTTACAATAGGAAAATAGAATTTTACTTATCTGGTTCTTAAATATTAGTTTTGAAGTTTTATTTTTGAATTTCATTTTGAAAGTTTAGTTATAAAATTTCAGTTTTGTAGTTTTAATTTTGAAGGATTTAGTTTTAAAAGTATTGGTTTTAAGGGTTTAGTCACAAAGTTTTTGGATTCAAGCTATCATTTTTAAATTTTAGGTTTTAACTTCTATTATTTTACAGGCTTTAGCTATGAAAGTTTTTCCAAAATTTTCAGTATAATAATTTTAGTTTGAAAGTTTGAAATTGTCAGTTTTGAAGTTAAGGCTTTAAAAGTCTTTTTTAATTTAAACAATTTTAATTAAAGTTTTCTTAGATTTAATGAGTTATAAATTTAAAGTTTAGGTTTAAAAAGTTTTATTTTTAAAGCAATAGTTTGTGAAAGTTTTTGGTTTTGAGGTTTCACCTTTGTAGTTGATGTTTTAAAAGTTTATTTTTAAAGCATGTGGTTCAGCAAAGCAAAGTTCAAATTCAAGCAAAGTTTATTTTAAAGCAAGTTTATTTTTTAAGCATATAGTTGAAAACTATATAAACTTAAATATATATATATATATATATATATATATATATATATATATATATATATATATATATATATATATATATATATATATATATATATATATATATATATATATATATATATATACATATATATATATATATATATATACATTTTAAGTATTTCACTATTATTTATATGTATTTTATTCATGTTTTAAAATTAATATTGTTATACAGTATTATACTTACATTGGACCTTAAGCACCATCCGTTGACTAACCATGGGGGGTACACCATTCGAAGCTATACACAAAAAAGCACCCATATGAAGTCGGCTAACTTTTTGAATGGTTAAAGACTCGCCATCTATTGAGGTAACTGTAAGACAAATTAACTTATTGATAGTTGTCAGATTGATTGAAATTCAGATTTTTTTTTTTTTAATAAAAAAGGGATTTATAAAAATAATGTTTTTAGAGATGAATATAATTTTTATTTCTTAGGTCTGTATTGCTTTTGACGTCAAATACAGATAACTCAAAATTTTAGGCAGAACTTGAAGTTGGGACTTTTTTTAAATAAAAGAAAGGAATTCATAACGAATTTCAATTGGAATTTTGGTAAAGTTTTGAGAATTCAAGAAATCTTAAGATACATTTTACACTCTCTAATGGAAAAAAAGCCTTGCGTAAGGAGAGCATTCACAATAATTTAAGGATGTATCTAAAATAAAACACTTTTTTTTTACAAAGTAACCATATCTTGGCTCAATCATTTCAGAGCCTTACTTAGTCTCTTAAAAACCTACTTTATTACTTCCTTAAGACCTAATGGGGAGTCTGTATATTTAAAAAGACACAATTTAGAATATGACAATCGTGCAAATCAGAAACTTCGTAGTATTTTTCAATCCATTTTTATTTATTCTAAAAATGCTAACTTTTTAGCTCTAATTTTATTTGAATTCGAATAAATGCCATCATAAACCACTATTTAGATAGATTTCAATAAAGTTGGATAGTAATTCTTGCGAAATACTTTGTGGAATAGCTCTCGTATTACAAAGACAGGACCTTAAACTGAACCAAATCAAGATTTTGTGAAAAACGTGAAAAAGCTAAATATTTTAAGAGCTTTAAAATCCAGACTTTAAAAAATTTTCGGTTGTTCACTAGATCCATATACTTATTCAATTTATT
Source organism: Artemia franciscana (assembly GCF_032884065.1). Classification (NCBI taxonomy): domain Eukaryota; kingdom Metazoa; phylum Arthropoda; class Branchiopoda; order Anostraca; family Artemiidae; genus Artemia; species Artemia franciscana. Next base: position 33,379,933 of record NC_088868.1, read on the forward strand.
GAAAAATTCTTATAAGAAGAGACAAATGAGAAAAAACATCTATTCAAATTAGTGTATCTTTAATGTTGTCTGACTTTCAAAATACTGCTCCCAGTTATTGATTATTAATTACAAGCTCTATAGATATGTTTCTGAAACCTGAAAACATAGATTATTCGAATATTTGACATTAAAAAAATAAATGCTGCATAGTTAAAAACATTTTATGGCAGTAATAAGACCGTTTTCAAAGTGTTAAAAAGTTTAAAGTGTTGTGAGTGCTGAATATGATCTTAAAAAAGAAATTTAGTAAGAATTTAAAGTTTCAATTTGAAAAGAGAATTAATACGGTGAAAGTGAGTAAACCTTAAACAAACAAAATTTGTAATAAAATACAGTTTTGATATTAAAATAGACAAAGATCAAAGAGTTAGCAGTAACGAATTGTGAGTAAGAAGCAATTCTGCCAAATAGTAACCGAAACTAAGAAAAACGGGAATTCTGATAAGAGCTATTACATTAAAACAATTGGCTTTTTATGATGATTCCAAATATATGAAATTCATTAGATTGAATTTTATTCCTCAGAAACTACAGGGCTGGGAAAATTTGTATGATCAAACAGTTCGTGGTAACGAACTGTAGTAAGGAGCGACCCGGCTCAATAGTAACCAAAACTCTAAAAAATTGAATTTTGATATCAATAGCTACATCAAAAGAATCTCATTTTAATGCTGATTTTAAATATATAAGTTTCATCAAGTTTAGTTTTACCCATCAAAAGTTACGAGCCTGAGAAAATTTGCCTTATTTAAGAAAATAGGGGGAAACACCCCCTAAAAGTCGTAGAATCTTAACGAAAATGACACTATCAGGTTCAGCGTATCAGAGAACCCTACTGTAGAAGTTTCAAGCTCCTATCTACAAAAATGTGGAATTTTGTATTTTTTGCCAGAAGACAAACCACGGGTGCGTGTTTATTTATTTTTTTCTTTTTTTTCTTTTTCCCAGGGGGTCATCGTATAGACCAAGTGGTCCAAGAATGTCGCAAGAGAGCTCATTCTAACGGAAATGAAAAGTTCTAGTGCCCTTTTTAAGTGACCAAAAAAATTGGAGGGCATCTAGGCCCCCTCCCACGCTCATTTTTTCCCAAAGTCAACGAATCAAAATTTTGAGATAGCCATTTTGTTCAGCATAGTCTAAAACCATAATAACTATGTCTTTGGGGATGACTTACTCCCCTAAAATCCCTGGGGGAGGGGCTGCAAGTTGCAAACTTTGACCAGTGTTTACATATAGTAATGGTTATTGGGAAGTGTACAGACGTTTTCAGGGGGGGGGGGGGTTATTTTGTTTGGGGGTGGGGCTGAGGGGAGGGGGATATGTCGGAGGATCTTTCCTTGGAGGAATCTGTCATGGGGGAAGAAAAATTCAATGAAAAGGGAGCAGGATTTTCTAGCATAACTATAAGAAAACAATGAAAAATAAACATGAAAACGTTTTTTCAAATGAAGGGAAGGAGTAGCATTGAAAATTAAAACGAACAGAGATTATTACGCATATGAGGGGTTTTAAGAACACTTTAGCATAAAGAGCGAGGTATTTAGGAGGAGATAAATACCTCGCTCTTTATGCTAAAGTATTTTTAGTAATTTCAACTATTTATTCTACGGCCTTTCTGATTCAGGGGTCATTTTTAAAGAACTGGGACAAAACTTACGATTTAGTGTAAAGAGCGAGGTATTAACGAGGGTACAACCCCCCTCGTTTACATAATAAAAAAATTAACATTATGAAAGTTTGTTAGGTAAGTTAATTCTTAAGTTACATATACTTTTTACTAATAAAAACATTCGTTAAAAATTAAAAGTTCTAGTTGCATTTTTAAATAACCGAATAATTGGAGGGCAACTAGACCTCCTTCTCCACCTCTTATTTCTCAAAATCGTCTGATCAAAACTAAAAAAAGCCATTTAGCCAAAAAAAGAATTAATATACACATTTCATTTTAATAATTTATGTGCGGAGAGCCAAAACCAAACATGCATTAATTCAAAAACGTTCAGAAATTAAATAAGAAAAAACTAATTTTTTTTAGCTGAAAGTAAGGAGCGACATTAAAACTTAAAACGAACAAAAATTACTCCGTATATGAAATGGGTTGTCCCCTCCGCAATCCCTCGCTCTTTACGCTAAAGTTTGACTCTTTGCCACAATTCTACTTTTTAAAACAATTAAAAACTTTAGCGCAAAGAGCGAGGGATTGCGGAGGGGACAACCCATTTCATATTCTGTGTAATTTTTGTTCGTTTTAAGTTTTAATGTCGCTCCTTACTTTCAGCTAAAAAAAAATTAGTTTTTTTTTATTTAATTTTTTATAAAGAGGGAAACACCCCAAAAAGTCAAGGGACTTTAACGGAAATAACACCGTCAGGTTCAGAATATTAGAGGTTTCAAGAACCTTACAGGATTCAATCTCCAATCTAAAAACAATGGTGAATTTTGCTTTTTTTTTCCGAATGAAAGATTTTGGATGGGTGTTAATTATTATTGATTTATCTTCCCATGAGTGGTTGTATCAGACCAATATTCATAGAAGATCGATAGAGGGGTGGTTCGAATAGAATTTATAAGATCTAGTGACATTTTTAAGTGACAAAATCAATTAAAGGCCAACTAGACCCCTCACAAACACTTTTCCCCCAAAGGCATCCATCTGAAATATTGAGGTAGCCGTTCGATTCAGCATAGTTGAAAAGTAAAAAAAATATGTCTATTGGGCTGCCGCAAACCCCAGGGCCTCTGGGCAAAGGATTGTACTTTAACAGTTTTCTCCCTCTTTACACACAAGATTTGCTATTAGAAAATATACAAAATTCTTCGGTTGGAATTTTCTGTTGTTGGAGTGGGGATATTCCACAGGGGAATTTATCTTGGCGAGGAAAGTTTACAGGGGGAATTTTCCATGGGACCATTAAACAGGGGAAGGGGAATTCCTGGCAGTATTTGAAAAGTTGTTGGAAATTAGATACAAAGGAATTATTTTGAGTTGCAAGTAAGGAGCAGTATTAAAATGAGCCCATCCTCATATAAGGAAGAAATTTTACTTTTTCTAAATTCTAATGTTTTTCCTTACTTTCAGGTGAAAAACTTCTTTTTATTTTAATTACCCAAAAATAAGAACATCATAAAAATGTCACTACTGCTAGTACGACTAGCAAATCACCATAGAACCCAGCCACTTGAGGCCAACACAGCTACGCACGCTCTTCCTCCATCCCAATCCATACAAAGCTTCCATCTTTACATCCTCCCAGGAAGTTCCCATTTCCATTAAATCTTTATCTATGACATGCTCCCACCCCAACCACGGAAGACCTGCTTTTAGTTTAGCCATAAAAGGAACGTCAAAAATGACAATCTTTGGCAATCTGTCATTCTTCATTCGCAGAACGTGCCCTAGTGATCTCAACCTTTCTCTCATTATAGCCTTAGAAAAAGGGATTGAACCACAATTTTCATACAACCTACTGGTAGAAATACGATAATTCAGCCGGGTACCCTGAACAATTTATAGGCAATATCTCTGGAAAACATCTAGCAAATTTTCAACTGCTTTTGGGGGCGGTCATGCTTCAGACCCGTACTTGACAACTCTCCTCACTGTAGATTTTAATATCACAACCTTGGTTTGCGGGCTGATCTTCCTATTTTTCTAATTTTTTTACTCTAAAAAAAAACACTGAATTTTGGCTATTCAACTCTTGACATATTAACTGCTCCCACAGTCTAAACTAATAATATTATCAAGGTAAGTGTCCACCTGATCAATTGTTTCGTTGTCCAATGTCACCTTTTCATCTTCACTTATTCCTAGCTTTAGTGACTTAGTCTTCTTAATAAATATTTTCAAACTTATCCAAGCACCCTGAACTTACAAAACATATCAAAGTTCATTCATTTTGCTCACACTTTCATCTAGGATGCTTAAATCGTCACTATAATCTAAGTTCAGGAGAGTTTTTCCTCCACATTTGACTCCGCGGTCTTCCATTGCCATTCTTGTGCTTCTTAAAACAAAATCAATCAAATCTACCTAAAGGGCGATAAAACAAATCCTACTTGATTCCTGATTATGAAAACAAATAACATCCTTATTTCTTACCTTATTACAGCAATATTTTTCTCCTACATGGCACTGATCGCTTTAGTGTATTTGTCTTGTTTACGATACAAGGATAAAACCTTTTTTCTAAGCTCTTCTGTAAACAGAATCGAAAGCTTGTTCATAGTCTATAGAACTGAGGAACAAGGTGTTTAATAACTCAGACACTTCTCAGTTTATAACCTGAGAGTGAGGATTTGGTCGACACATCCTTTACCTTTTCTAAAACCACACTGTTCTTCTCTTAAAAATTTGTCACCAGCATCTCTCAGTATAAAAAGTATCATATTACTAAGTAGTTCGTACTTACAGAGATCAGACTAATGCCTCGATAACTACCACACTGACTCTTATCACCTTTCTTATACAGTAGATGATTTAAAGTTTTCGAAATTCGCTAAGTACTTCTCCTTTTTCAAAAACCGTATTTATAATATTTAAAAACTTATTTTAACCCTCAGAGCCACCGTATTTAAGATTCATATTTAAAAATCTATCAGAACCTGGCTTATTAAATTTTAATCCTTTTAGTACACTCGCTAGTTCTCCCTCACAAAACAAATAATATTTCAGATCCAAGGTATCACAATTTTTTCATTTTCTCCTATAGCTTTTCTTGTAGCTCTATATCGGTTTAGCCGATCTGCCCATCTCTCTTTAAACCTTTCCTTATCACTAATTGTGATAAGATTGACTACTACTTCTCAATTTATTAACATGATAGTACAATATTTTACTATTATGCCGTCTAGCTGCATCTTCCAGATCCTCGCCGATTTTATCTTTGGCCACCACTTCACATCTCCGTAACTCATATTTTAAAGCTTTCTCCACTTTCTTTGCATTTGTTTTTATATGACCTATCACTCAGATAATTGTTGTACGAGCCCTTTCTCCTCGCAATTAAATATAATGCTTTTCAATAATATTCTTAGCTGCAGTCCTATCTTTCTTCCCCAAGATACCATCAGCAACATCACAACTTGTCTTCCTAAGGTTATTCGATCCATCTTCCAAATTGTCAAATTATAAACTCTCCAGTTTATTATTCAACTGTTACTGGAAAGTTTCTCTCGAATTCTCATCCTAGAGTCTATCAGCATCATAACTTCCCGGGAGCTAGTTACCCTTTCGAAATTTAAGCTTTAAATTAACCCTAGACGCTACCAGATAGTGGTATTTACTTTTAACATCAATAACAGCACTCTTGTATACACTAGTATCTTCAATAGATCCTGTAAGTCTTCGGTTTGCTGTCTTACCATCAAGTGAAAACCGTATTAACTTATTGGCTATTTTTTGACCAAACACTGTAGATAAAATAAGATAAATTTAATTTTAAAATGTACACAAAATACTTTGCAGCGCCTGCTAAGAAAACCCCAAAGGGTTTGTTGGCAGTAGGTGGCAGTCTGCTCTACTCTACATAGTACTACATACAAACATACAAACTATTATACATATACATACAAACACACTATTCTTTGAAAGGAAAAATCTCTTAACTGCAGTCGAATTTCTTATTTCAATTGGAATAATATCCCATACAGAGGGTGCAAAATTTCTAATTACAAAGGAAGCTCCTACCGTATTTCTAAATGGGTGTACCAGATTTCATGCCACTCGTGTGTTATGGCTATGGAGATCATTATTAATGGAGAAAAAATTTCGAAAAAAGAGGGAAGAATATTACTGATAAATTTGTATGTGAAAATACTAACTTGGTAATCTTTTGTTTTTGAAATATCAAAAAGTTGATTCTTAGTGTAAAGTTCATTAATAGTATGAGTAAACAAAGTTTTAGGTGACAAAAGCTTAACGGCTTTATTGTGGATTTTTTGGATTTTTCCATAACAGGACACAAAATTACTAGCCCATACAGAGCAACCATAAAAAATATACGGGTAAAAAATAGCGAAATAAAGCAATCGAAGAATTTTCTGGGATACTAGGTTTCGAACTCGGCGAAGCATATCCAGAGATCTGGACAACTTGGAAACCATAATATTTAAATGTGTTTTCCATGATAGATTTTCATCAATCATAAACCCAAAATATTTTATTACCTTTACTCTTTTTATTTGATTTCCATTTATTATTAATTATAAATTAGTTTCAATACTAGATATCCTAGAAAATAAAAAGTAATTAGTTTTAGTATAATTTAATGTCACAAGATTGAAACACATCCACTCAATAAACTCGGTCATAGCCTTTATCATATTATCAAAAAGTAGATGAAATGATGGAGCAGCTACGAGTAAAAGAGTATCGTCTGCAGAAAGGATTATACCAACTTCTGACAAATAATACTTTTTTCAAACTATAAAAATTAGAAATAGAAGAGGGATCAGTATCGAAACCTGTTGTATTCCGCAAGTTATGCCACAGAAGTAAAACACCCATTCACCACAATTTGCTTCCAGTCACTTAAATAAGATTCAAACCAAGACAAACACTTTCCGGTCACATCGATTTTTTACGGCTCAAGTAATAACTGTTTATGGTCAATCGTGTCAAAAGCCTTCTTCAAATCCAAGAATAAAGCAACAGGAATCAAACCCAATTCAAACGACGTATTTACCCTGTCAACAAATTAAATAGTTGCCATTTCTGTAGAATTATTTTTTCTAAAACCCAATTGAGCATTTATAAGAATTTTATTGTTTTCAACGTAATCAGTTAGCCTGGATTCAATCACCATTTCATATTTTTTTTTTAATAAAGGAAGGATGGGTCTTTTCTTTGAAGGTTCATCTCTCTTACCTCCTTTGTGCAATGGTATTATTTTAGCGACCTTCAAAACTTCTGGGAAAATTCCTTTTTCCATAGATTTATTAATCAAATTACATGAAACTGGTGTTATAACTGATTTAACTAATTTAGTAATCTTAAGAGAAATCCCGTCGACACTGCTTGACTTTGATTGCATTCTACTGATAATTTTACTCGCTTCATTTATAAAACAAGCATAGAAACTTGGAAAAAGGCTTATTCGGTTGGAAATATCTTGGGTTAGTGCCATTTTTCATAGTCAAAAGGAATTGGAGGGTAACAAGCCCTCCCTCCACACTCATAATTCCGAAAACATGTCTAATAAAAATTTTGAGAGAGCCATTTGTTTCAAAATAGTTAATAAGGCTTGAAATTATGTCTTTGAGGATGATGAGCCCCCCCCCTCAGAGCCCTCAGCGCAAGAGCTTTAAGTTATACCCTGAGGGCATATAAGGTTATTATGAAAGGGATATTCGTATAAAATTCGGAGGGGACTCATTGGATTGGGAATCAGAAGTTGCAGTGCCTTGTTTGGGAGCCAAAGGGATCAAACTTCAGCCACACACACCCCCCACGTCTTATTTTATCCGAATGCATCCGATAGAAATTTTGACTGAGAAATTTCGATTAGAAATCGAAAGGGCTAGTGCCGTTATTAATAATCAAAAGTGATTGGAGGGTAACAAGACCCCCCCCCCGCATAGCACGGCCATCATTTCTCCAGACACATCCAATCAAAATTTTGAGATAGCCATTTTATTCAGCTTAATTGAAAAGTGAGGAAATTCCTGCTTTGAGGATAAAATTCTCCCTCCTCCCCAAAGCCCACAGCGCAAGGATTTTAAGTCATACCTCGAGGGCTTATGAAGTTTGTTTTTGGAAACTTTAATCGTACAAACCTTGTAGTGGGCTCATTGAATTGGAAATCAGAAGTTCCAATGCCACTTTTAAAAGTCAAAGTGATCAAAGGGTGGTCAGGCCACCCCTTCCACGTCGTATCTTCGTAAAACGCTTCAGATGGAAATTCTGAGATATTGCTTTGTTCAAAAATAGTTAAACAGCCATATATCAAGTCTTTTTGAGGTTGACAGAATCACCCCAAAAAAACTGGGAGTAAGGGATGTAAGCTATGCTCTAGGGGTATATAAGGTTTTTATGGAATGGTTGGTCGTGTGAACTTTAGAAAAGGCTCATTTGACTGGGAATTTATAGTTCTAGCTCACTTTAAGCGTCAAAAGTGATAGAGAGAAGTTAGCTCCCAGCCTCCTTTACATCCTCTCTTCTCAGAACACATTCAATTGCAATTATGAGACAGCCATTTTGTTGCTTATAGTAAAAAAATTTATATAGCAATGTCTATATGGTGGACATAACTCTCCGGAACCTAGGGGCATATATGGAATAATTTATATCGTTTATTATCGTTTATATCATATATTATCGTTTATTATTAAGAGTTTATTCGGTATTAAAAGTTCCACTGCCCTTTCTAAGAGTCAGAAGTTATTGGAGGGAATTTAGCCCTCCTCTTTATCTCATAATTTCCAAAAACTTCCAATTAAAATATTAAGACAGTAATTTTATTCAGCATAGCTAAACGGTCTAGTAACTATATTTCTATGGTTGTGGGGTTGGTCAACCCCAAACAGTTATGCAATTTTACTAATTAACAGTTATGCAATTAGGGACCTAGGGGCATATATGGAATAATTTCTGTTCGTTTTAATATTGCTCCTTACTTTCAGTTGAAGAGCTTGGTTTTTTTATTTAATTTCTGATAATATTTTAAATAAGGTTGGTAAGTGTGGCTCCCCCTTCATGGAAAATTCCATTCCCCCATAACAAATTCCTCCATGGAAAGATCCTCCCACGTAACCCCCTAGCCTTCCTCCACCAGAGAAATACCACCAGAAAACGTCTGTATACTTCCTATTAACCAATACTATATGTAAACAATGGGCACATTTCACAACTTACAGCCCTTTCCCCAGGGACTGTGGGGGGTTAAGTCATCCTTAATAACATATTTATAATATTTTTCGACAAAGCTGAACAAAATCTCCATATCAAAGTTTTAATTGGTTGACTCAGGAGAAAAATGAGCGTGGGAGGGGACTAAATGTCATCCAATGTTTTTGGCCACTTAAAAAGGGCACTAGAACTTTTGACTTTAGAACAAATGGAACTTCTCCAAATCTTCTATGATTACTGCTTCTATTTGATCACCCCTGGGGAAAAAACAACAAAAAGACGCATCCATGATCTTTTCTTGTGGCGAAAATTCAACATTTTCCAACATCTTCAACATTTTTGTACATAAGAGCTTGCAATCTCTACAGTGAGGATCTCTGGTATGCTGAATCTGATGAAGGGAGTTTCATTAAGATCATTTGCTGTTTTTGGGATAGTTCTCCTCTTTTTCAAAACTTCTGCAAATATTCTCAGGCTCGTAACTTTTGATGGGTAACATTAAATTTGTTAAGTTTTACATATTTTGAATAAGCATCAAAATTTGTTACTATTGCTTATTTACAGATTTTACCACGATCTGTTTGAAAAATCGAGAAGATATAAACTTTTTTTTTCATGAAAAAGACTATGTCAATACAAAACAACAGAAATTAATTTGAAAAAACCTTTTCGACAAAATAATTTTTTTTCCAAAAAGAGTTAAATAAAAAAAGTTGAATAATCTTACAAACGTAAAACTACCAGAAGTCACTATCAATAAATAAGTGGAATTCAAAATGACAGAAATTACAATCAGTAGCCAAGTCAAACTCAAAACGAGCAAAAATTAACATGAGTGGGGCTGATAACCCCTCTGCCTTCTCAAGACAGAACATAATTTGCGCTTTATTAAAAACAAAAGATGTTTTAAGCGTTTTCACTTTTTTACTTTAATAAATACAAAATTATTTAAACTTTAAGAAAATAATATCGTATATGCAGATTAAACTGACAATCCACCGTCGTTTGTTCAGTTTTTTTTTCTTAAGTAAAGCGTTTTTAAATTAAGCTTTTAATTTAATCTTTATATAGGAAAATGGTCTTTTTCTCATAAAAACAGAGATGTGAATGTATAAGGCTAAATAACCCTAAGTTATGTCTACGGTTTAATTTAGATCAAGTCATAGCTTATCTTGCCTTTCAGTCGCCCGGGAGCTATTACTAAAATAGTTATTATCTTTGTGGAAAAAATCTCAAAATTATAAATGCCAAATTAGTAAAGATTGAAGATAGAACATTGTTTAATCCAAAAAATTAGTTAGAGACAATCGGAAGGCTAAGAAAAAAAAATCAAGTCATACCTGGAACTCCATTGTACATAAAAGCAGTATTGTCTTCTCGCTTCCAACTAATTTTAGGTTCAGGTTGCCCGTGGGCTTTGCATATTAAAGTTGCATTCATACCTTCTCGGACCGCAGTTTCTGCACCAGTTTCTCCTGGCAAAATCTTTGGTGGAACTGTAATATGAATCAAACTAAAATTATGGGAAATAGAAAAAAATGCAATGGCCCATCAAAGGAGTTAAGTGCTTTAAATTGGGAGATCCTGGCTCAAAGTATTTTGTGCTTATGTTTTTTTGTGAAATGACACAACAAGGCTTATTTTTGTCAGCTTAAAAGTAATTATGCCAAAATCTTTAGGTAAGAAATTCATCACTAGAGAATCATTATAAATAATTTTTTACCAACCAGAACCAATTAAATAAAATTGAAACTTTCGATACATATAAGATCTCTGTTATGAATCTCCGTGACTCCAGATTTCCTTGGGTCTGGTAGATAATCAGAAGAACAAATTTGGACAGGAAAGCGAGCCTTAAGACTTTAACAGCACAACGTATTAGGCAAACTTCAACTTAATTACTTTTAGAAGTTATCTAAAATATTCAAAAAGAATATGTCTTCGGGAAGGTATTTTTGAAAAGATTTAAACCTATTGCCTTTTTGTCCCAACGAAAAGTGTTTCCATAAACCTAGAAAAACTACCTCTTAACTTATATTTTTTTTGGAGGGGGGGGGGATTAGTTGCCATCGGATCATTTTTGACTCTTAAAAAGGAAATTAAAACTTTCAGTCTCCAATCATTAGAGTTCTCTTCGGGTTATACGGCCGCTTATTCCACAAAAACCTTACACACCCCAGTGTATAAGCTACAAACTTTCCCCGGGACTTGGGGGGGGGGAGTTTGTTGACGTCAAAATTTATGTTATCAGATCACTTGACTATTTCAAACAAAACGGCAATCTCAAAAGTTTTATCGGATAGATTTGGGGAAAAGAGGGTGCATGTATGTGGAAGGGAGGGAATAGGTGCCCTCGCATCCCAATTTACTCATAAAAAGGTAGCTGGAGCTTTTAATTTACAATCAAATGAGCCACTTCCGAAGTTTATACTACCACTCCTTACACAGAGACCTTATATGCCCCGGGGCACAACTTAAAACACTTGAACCCAGGCTCTGAGGGTTTGTGTCTACCTCAGAGTTTTTTTTATCTGATGTTTGGCTATTTCAAATTTTTTGCTATCTCAAATGGCTATCTCAAATTTTTTTCTGATGGATTTGGGGAAAAAAGAGCTTTGTGGGGCTTGGTGCCCAACAATCTCTTATAAATCTTAAAAAGTGAACTTGAATTTTCAATTTCCAATCAACTTGGCCCTTTCTCAATTTCAAACAAGCATCCCTTGCACAAGAACCATATATGCCCGAGGACCTAACTTATAACGTCTGCCCCTAAGCCCTGGGGGGCTGTGGTGACGATCGAATAAGCCCCCTCCAAAGTTTATACGAACACCAATAGCCACCCCTAACCAGACCTAAAGCATTAGGAGTTCAATCTTGTTTTTTCAAAGACACTTAATATGGAAGAGATGGTCCCGTAAACTTGGGCGGGGGTTCTTTGATTGGAAGTCGAAAGTTATAGTGCACTTTTATGAATCAAAAGTGATCGGAGGGCAAATAGCCCCCCATGCCTTTTCCCAAATGCATTCTATAAAAATTTGGTAAGTAGTTTAAAAATCAGATAACAAAAATTCCAGTGTTGACACAACCCCCCCCCCCCCCCAGGGTCAGGAGCAGGTATTATAAGTTATGCCTTGGTGGCATATATGATTCTAATGGAAATTCTGTTTGTATAAACCTCAGAGGGGGTTTTTTGGATTAGGAATTTAAAGTTCTTTTTCAATTTTTAAGGGTCAAAAGAGATCGGACGTAATCTAGCTCCCTCCCCCCTCCCCCACACTATTTTTACCCAAACCCATGCGATAAAATTTTGAGATAGCCATCTTATTGAAAATAATTCAAATATTAGGTAACAAAACTCTTTGACACAACCCTCCAGAGCCCAGTGGCAAGTGTTTTAAGTTATGCCCTGAAATATATAAGGTTTTATGTAAGGGGTAGTAAAAAAATCGCAGTGGTAGCTCATTTGATTTGAAATTGAAAGGCCCAGTTACCTTTTTAAGAGTCAAAAGTGATCGGAGGGCTTAAATATCTCCCCCATCCCCTCTTTTTGAGATCAATTCGACCAATCTTCCGATCAATTCGAGCAAGCTATTTTTTTTTAAATAGTCCAACAATCAGATAACAAAAATATCGAGAGTAACATACTCCCCATCCCAGAGCCCGGGTGAACTAGGGGTTGTAATTTGTGCCCCAGGAGCAAATAAGGTTTTTTATGGAAAGGGTGGTCGTATAAACTTCGGAAGAGACTCAAATGATTAGGATTTCAAGGTTCTAATTCCCTTTTTAAGAGTCAAAAGTGATCCGATGGCAACTAGCCCCTCCCCTCCCACTAATTCTCTTTTCCTAAAGTGTGTCGGATCAAATTTCCTAAATAGCCATTTTGTTCAAAATAGACAAAAATCATATAACAAAACTCCAGATATAACACAGTCCCCAGGAGCTAGGTGCAAATGTTGCAAATTATGCCCCCAGGGCATATAAGGATTTTAGGCAAGGAATAGTGTTTGAAATGCCGTATGGGGCTCATTCGATTGTAAATTAGAATTTCTAGTGCCCTTTTTAAGAGCCAAAAGTGATTGGAGATAAACTAGCCCCCCCCCAGAGCCCCGAAATGTATCCGATCAAAATTTTGAGATAGCCATTTTGTTCAAAATAGTTTAGACATAATATCAAAACTCCGGGCTTGACGCAGCCCCACAGATCCCAGTGGGCAAGTTTTTTAAGTTATGCGCCGGGGTATAAAAGGTTTTTATCTAGGAGTGGTCAAATTAACTTTAGAGGTAGCTAATTTGTTTGGATGTTGAAACTTCTAGTTATTTTTGTTTAAAGCCAAAAGTGAACAGAGTGTATCTACCCCCCCCCCCCTTACACAAACCCCCTTCTCCCAAAATGGATACAATCAAAATTTTCAGATAACCATTCTTTTAGATAGCGCAAAGATCAGATTACAAAGCTTCGAGGTCAATATACCCACCCCCACAAAAGCATGGGGAAGGGTTGTAACTCATGCCCTTGGGCTTATAAGGTTTTTATGGAAGAGATAAACTTCAGAGGGGGCTAAAAAGACCAGACATTCAAACCTCAAGTTCTCTCTGTAAGAGTCAATTGTCATCTTATTGTCAAACCTTACCAAACATCTTTTCTCCAAATGCGTGCAATCAATTTTCTGAAAATTTCATTCTGTCCATAATAGACCAAAGGTAATATATTAAAAACTCTGGAGTTTAGACAACTCCCCCCCCCCAGAATCCGTTCACAAGTGTCGTGAATTATTCCTGGGTGTATAAGGTTCTTATGGAAGGAATGATCGTATAAATTTTTGGAGGGGGACTCCCTACTCTCTTTACCCGAAATCCATCTGATCGAATTTTTTAGATAGCCATTTTGTTAAAATAATTCAAAAGATCAAATAAAAAAAACTCCCTGGTAGACACAAACCCCAAAGCCTGTGGCAAGTGTTTTATGTTATTACCAATTCCCACCCCTACTCAATACGCTTATGAACGATAAATTTATTCCAAAACTTATGGGAGCTGCCAATGGTCCTCCACGACGCGATACTCCTCCTTCTCCCGAAAAAATATCAGTCATAAATCATGGGAGTGGACGCCTGGCCCTCCGACGTGATCCAACCCCCCCCCCCCAAAAAAAATTCAATGATATTTTATTCTAAAAATTATGGGAGCGTACCCTTAGCCCTCCTTTCATGGCCAAAACGCTTGGGTCTAGAAGTGTCAAAGCTTTCAATCCGGCCCTAAGTGAAACGACTTCTTGAGCTGGCAAGATATCATTATACATCAAATGCTCAGTTTAATAACAGTAGTTCTTGCCAAAACTGTTAATTTATTTTTGAATAAAGAAATATTTCAAATAGGGAATTTTGAAAATTTTGAAAAAGAAGATTTTTTATAGAATAGTAAAGGCCATATTAAACTTACGGATCAGGAACTAAACAAATAGATTTGGAGAAATTGAGCTTACAAAGAACAAAAATGTTGTATAAATAATTTAAGTATAATTATTGAAGTATAAATGAAACTCTAAATGACGCAGTAGGTTTTCGACTTTTACAGAGAAGGAGGCAAAACCCAAACTCTTGTTAGTAGTGATTTTTGTTCGTTTCAAGCTGGATTTGCATATTCACTTTAAGTTAAACCCTTTTTAATGTTTATTTATTCATTTATAATAGTACTTATTGTATGTTCGTTTACTATAATTTTTATTTAATTTTTGTTCGTTTTAGTTTTAATTTGTTTTTTGATAGTAGTTTCTGGTCGTTTTGAGTTTTAGTTATTTTAGATTTCTATTTTTTCTGATCTTAAGTTTAATATGGCCTTAACTTTTCTTTAAGAACTTTTTTTCGGAAAGTTCTTTTTTCAATTGACCGTAGAAAGAGACAAGCTCACCACAAAAAGTTAGTGACTCTCATGAAATTACATTTTTAGGGAAATCCTATTTCAGAGGTTTCAGGTTAAATGAGAGTGCCATTATTTGGATTATTCTTATCCGTCATAAATCAAACAGTTCGTGGTAACGAACTGTAGTAAGGAGCGACCCGGCTCAATAGCGACCAAAACTCTAAAAATGAAATTTTGATATCAACAGCTAGATCAAAAGAATCGTATTTTAATGCTGATTTTAAATATATAGGTTTAATCAACTTACCCATCAAAAGTTACGAGCCTGAGAAAATTTGCCTTATTTTAGAAAATAGGAGGAAACAACCCCTAAGTGTCATAGAATCTTAACGAAAATCAGACCATCAGATTCAGCGTATCAGAGAACCCTATTGTAGAAGTTTCAAGCCCCTATCTACAAAATGTGGAATTTTATATTTTTTGCCAGAAGGCTGATCACGGATACGTGTTAGACGTGTTTATTGGTTTGTTTGTTTTTTCTTTCCAGGGGTGATCGCATCTACCCAGTGGCCCTAGAACCTTGCAAGAGGGCTCATTCTAACGGAAATGAAAAGTTCTAGTGCCCTTTTTAAGTGACCAAAAAAATTGGAGGGCACCTAGGCCACCTCCCACGCTAATTATTTTCCCAAAATCACCAAATCAAAATTCTGAGATAGCCATTTTATTCAGCGTAGTAAAAAAAACCTTATGAATATGTCTTTGGGGACGACTTATTCCCCCACAGCCCCGTGGGAGGGGCCACAAGTTAAAAACTTTGACCAGTGCTTATTTATAGTAGGCTAACAGTTATTTGGAAGCGAACAGACATTTTCAGGAGAATTTTTTGGTTGTGGGGGGGGGTGATAAGAGGGGATATGTTGGGGGAACTTTCCTTGGGGGAATTTTTCATGGGGGAAGAAAATTTTCATGAAGGGAGTGCAGGGTTTTCTAGCAATATTTAAAAATAAACAATGAAAAAATAAATATGAAAAAGTTTTTCAACTGAAAGTAAGAGAAGCATTAAAACTTAAAACGAACAGAAATTATTACACATATGATGGGCTCACCTCCTCCTAATACCTCGCTCTTCACGCTAAAGTATTTTTAGCAATTTGAACTATTTATTCTGCGGCATTTGTGATTCAGGGGTCATTCTTAAGAAATTTAGACAAAATTTAAGCTTTAATGTAAAGAGCGAGGTGCTGACGAGTGGGTGAACCCCTTCATATACAAAAACATGAGAATACAGAAGTTCGTTACGTAAGCTGATTTGTAGGTTACGTATATCTTTTACTAATAAAAACATTCGTAAAAGATCAAAAGTTCTAGTTGCCTTTTTAAGTAACCAAAAAATCGGAGGACAACTAGACCTCCTCCCCCGCTCCTTTTTTTCTTAAAATCATTCGATCAAAATTATGAGAAAGTCATTTTGCCCCAAAAAAAAAATACAAATTTCGTTTTGATTATTCATCTGCGGAGAGCCAAAATACAAAGATGCATTGATTCAAAAACGTTCAGAAATTAAATAAAAAAACAAGTTTTTTTAAAGGAAAGTAAGGAGCGAAATTAAAACTTAAAACGAACAGAAATTACTTCGTATATGAAAGGGGTTGCTTCCTTATTAACGCCCCGCTCTTTACGCTAAACTTTTTACTGTTTTAAAAAGTAGAGTTAAGAGAAAGAGTCAAACTTTAGCGTAAAGAGCGGGGCGTTAATAAGGAAGTAGCCCCTTTCATATACGAAGTAATTTCTGTTTTTTAAGCTTTTATGTCGCTCCTTATTTTCCGTTAAAAAAACTTGTTTTTTTTTATTTAATTTATATTTGAGCTGACTTAAAAACAAGTCAGCTGTAAATGGACTGACATTGTTCTTCGAGGACTTAAAGCAATTTAAGGGTATATACTACCGTGTCTGGTGTTTATTATTAACCTTTCTCTAGAAAAAGGTAAGTTCCCTGAACATCTTAACGTCGCAAAGGACATACCCCTCCAGAAGGGTGGCTGAAAAAGCGATATTGAGAACTGGCGACCGATTTTTATTTTACCTCTTCCTAAAAATGTTAGAAAAAGTTGTCCATCAGCGTCTATATGATTCTCTCCAGGTTAATGAATTATTAAGTGAAACCCAATTTGGGTTCCGAATGGGAAACTCAACAACTCATGCCTTGCAGCATCTGGTGGAATCTGTTGGTGGTAGGGTGGATAAAGGATACTTACCAATGTCAATTTTCATTGATATAAGGAAAGCATTTCGTAGTGTAGATTTCAAGATTTTGCTGAACCGACTCAAGTGTCTGGGAATTCGCAGCATTTCTTTAAAATGGTTTGAAAATTATCTCCTTGGAAGATCTCTGTATGTAGTACTTAATGATGTGACTTTATCTTCTTATCGATTAAAATGTATAGTTCCAGAAGGTTCTGTTTTAGGTCCCTTACTTTATCTTGTGTACGTATATGCGATACTTTTTATCTTCAAGATGTCTATATAACAACTCTTGGATGATACAGCTTTGACAATGTGTGCTAAATCGATCAAAGAGATTGTGCTGAAAGAAAATGATGCGTTGAGAAGCTTGCAGGTTCTTATGAACCTTAGTTTGTTGTATTTCAACGTGAAAAGGTCATTTCTAATGACTTTCTGTAGAGTAGGCACAACTCTTGGATGATACAGCTTTGACAATGTGTGCTAAATCGATCAAAGAGATTGTGCTGAAAGAAAATGATGCGTTGAGAAGCTTGCAGGTTCTTATGAACCTTAGTTTGTTGTATTTCAACGTGAAAAGGTCATTTCTAATGACTTTCTGTAGAGTAGGCATGTCAATTGATGCTAGAGATCTAGTTATTTTATACAGAAAGCCTATCCAAAAATTTCATATATTGCAATAAAGGATTTCTTATTGATTCAAACCTTTCATGGAAGCATCAGAGTAATGTTATTTCTTCAAAAATTGCCCGAGGAGTTGGAATGCTTCGTAGATTGAAGCATTTCTTGCCAAAGCAGATTCTTCTAACGATTTATCACTGAATTGTTTACCCATATATTTATATGGCTGTCTAATTTGGAGCAGCAATTTTTATTGTAATTTCAAAAGAGTCCAGATTCTTTAGAACAATGCCGTGAGGATCATAGACAATTATGTCAAGGATGTGAATGACACAAATATTGTTTCAAGTCTCTAAATCTGTTTAATGTGGGCCAACTGCAGGATTTTCAAGCAGGAGTTTTCGTTTTCCAGTGCATAATTTAGCTAATTATATTTAATTTAGCGTGCATAATTTAGTCCAATGTGTTTTTCGTGACAATTACCGTGCTAACAGCGATATTCATGAATATGATACAAGGAATAGTGATAAATTGATGATTGAGCTAAAGAGTAGCACATAGTCTGGATTTATATTACAGTTGCTTGGAACTGAAGTTTAGATTCTCTACCAATGAGCATCAGGGCGGCCGAGCCTCTTCTTGAGTTTAAGAGAAAGTTAAAAGATTATTTAATACAGAATGGTTGAATTTGTATTTATTTGTGAGGTGATAGAAGTGGTAGGGATGACTGGTTGGTTTTGGGTGCTAAGGAGGAGTGGGTGGATGGGTGGTATTGAGGGAGAAGGGTTGTTGGTTTTTTTTGAGGGGATATTGTGAAGGAGATTGATCTTTCTTTGTGGCATGTTTTTTTCTTTTTTTGTTAAATATTTGTTATGCTATTTTTTGGTTTGTTTAGAAAACGGTTAAGTTTTGCTACTGCACGCCATCAAAAACGTATGTTTTAACATAAGTGCAGTAGATGTGTAATTTAAAGAGTTATAAATGTGTTTATTAATAACGTATCGTATCATATTACCCCCCCCCCATAGGGCATACAATTTTGAAGTTTAATCGAGATCCTATTTTCTGGGTGTAAGTTCATCTACATTTCTCTTTCCATTGGTGACTATTTCATCGTAGTATCTATAGAAGAGTTTTTTTCGGAGAAACAGAAAAACTATGACACTGTAAATGACATTTTTGCCATTGTGCCTCAAAACAGCAATTTTAAACCAACTGGGGCCAAAATTCCATCGAGTTTTGACTATAGGACAGCCAATTGGCTTAGAACTATCAAAATATCACACTCTTGGCACCTAATTTAAGAATTCATACACGTGAGTACATTCCACTGCAGAAACATTTGTGGATTTTGTATAGAACTTCTGAGAGGCATTGCATAAGGGCATGCATAAGGACTCTACAGCATCACATAGTAGTAAACAGGCAAAGAGATGGAAAATAGATCTTACTATTTGGTGGAGTGATGAATAACTCTAAGCACTACTAGGGCATTTTTGAATATTTTCTAAGCTTTCATTCAAATTAATTTGGCCTCATTATCGCACGGTGAAAAGTTTGTCGTCAATCCCTTACACCCTATAGTCCAAAAAAAGTAATCGCTAATTAAGTAGAACTTGGGTACACTGTTGCAAATAGTTTGGCTTGGGGGCCAGAAAAGGATGTATCTCGAAACCTATGTTTTTTAAATTCATTATAAACAAACCCCTCTTTCTAATTAAATAGCATTAAGGAGCAATGACAAGCACCTGTCAGTTAGTAACTGACATAGATTATACCGATAAAGCTTAACTTCTAGACGAGTCCATCGAAAAGTCAGTATCTATGCTTGATGAATCCAGTAAGGATAAATTTGTAGAACTTGTTATTAAGTAGAAATTGTTATTAAGTATTGTTTTTAAGTAGAAATTGTTATTAAGTAGAACTTGGGTACACTGTTGCAAATAGTTTGGCTTGGGGGCCAGAAAAGGATGTATCTCGAAACCTATGTTTTTTAAATTCATTATAAACAAACCCCTCTTTCTAATTAAATAGCATTAAGGAGCAATGACAAGCACCTGTCAGTTAGTAACTGACATAGATTATACCGATAAAGCTTAACTTCTAGACGAGTCCATCGAAAAGTCAGTATCTATGCTTGATGAATCCATTAAGGATAAATTTGTAGAACTTGTTATTAAGTAGAAATTGTTATTAAGTATTGTTCTTAAGTAGAAATTGTTATTAAGTAGAACTTGGGTACACTGTTGCAAATAGTTTGGCTTGGGAGCCAGAAAAGGATGTATCTCGAAACCTATGTTTTTTAAATTCATTATAAACAAACCCCTCTTTCTAATTAAATAGTATTAAGGAGCAATGTCAAGCACCTGTCAGTTAGTAACTGACATAGATTATACCGATAAAGCTTAACTTCTAGTCCATCGAAAAGTCACTATCTATGCTTGATGAATCCAGTAAGGATAAATTTGTCAACCTTCATTTTAGTCATCAGAAGAAAAAATTATCGAGGACATCTGGTTTTGAACTCGTACCCACCAGATTCGCTAAAGATCTCAACAGTGGTGTTAACTCCAACATTCAGGCTTTCTTATTCATCTCTATAGCACTGCAACAGACGAAACCAAAGTCTAGATTTCTTTTGCTTGGCCCATTTTATCCGTCCAAGGACAACTTTCCGGAATAAATGCTAGGTGATATGAAAGACAAATTCTAATATTTGAGGCCAAGAGGGCCTCTTCAGCAGATTTTAGCTGCAAAGCCTGTCGGTTAAAAAACTTGGATGGCTTGGATCTGGATTCTGTTAAAAATACCTTCGAGATACTTTAAACGTCAGGCAATCTAGTATGTACCCTTTCCGCTACTTACGCTAAAATTAGACATTTTGCCCTAATTCTTAAGGAACGACTCCTGAAACGCAAAGAGCACTTAATTAGAATAAGGAACTTTGACAAAAGTGCTTAAACAATTTAGTTTGAAGAAAGGGTATTGAGGAGGAGGCAACCCCCCCATAAACGGAACAATTTCTGTTCGTTTTAAATTTTAATGCTGCCTCTGTTGAATAAACTTGTTTTTTTTTTATCTCAATAAGGAAGGGTGAAGGTTTTCAATCTATGATAAGAAAATTAGTATGCTGAAACTGACAAGTTGCAACTAACATTGAGTTTCAAGCTCTGACGTTGATATTGCAATTTTTTAGAAGTATGCCCTGCAGTATATATCTTAACAGAAAACTTTATGAGAAATATTTTTTTTCTAATGTAGGGAAGATATCAAAAGAAAAAATTGTCGTTCACAGAAAGTCTTAAGACTTTCTAATTAAAAAAAAATCATGAAAGTCTTAAATTTCCACAAAAGGCGGAACTATTGCATTCTGAAGTTCAACGACACAGCAGCTTGAAACATTAATATGGTTTAGATTGGCTACACGGAGTTATTTTGGTAATAAATTATCAATATTGTTAGCAGAACCTGAAGCAGGCGAAAATTCTTATTCTTACTAATGTTTGAAAAATAAATTTTTTGAGGGAATAGTTCTTAAAGCTGGTAAGAGAAAATTAACAGAAGATCGTAGACACTCTTGAAAACAAAAGGCAAAAGCACGAGCCTTGAAGTTGCAATGCCCTGCAACTTGAAATAATACCATTATTGAATGTTGATAGAAAGAATTTTATTATAATTATGATGTAATTATTATTACCGTGAGCTAAATTAAACAAAAATGTTTATTCCTAGTGTTCTATGAAAATTTTTTATTTAAGTTTATCGTTTTGTAAACTTCATAAGAATCTCTTTCATAAGCTGCTTAAAAACACAATGCAAAACCATTATTTAAGTTGTTTTGAGCTTCACTATGATCCACTCCTTAACTTTATGTATCTTTAAAAAGTAAATATAACACACCTTTAACTTCTAAATATCCAAGGGATGACCGAATAGGATCAGTGTTAATTTGACACATATACCAGCCTCGATCACTTTCATCAACAGATTTTATTTTCAGGAACCAATGTCGGTGACTTCCGTGAGCCAGTGAAATTCTAGGATTCCTAGATATTGTTTTTGAGTGAATGGTTAGAATTGTTTGAGTATCTGCTCTTACCCAGGCAACCTGAAAGTAGTTTTAATTAAAAAGTTAACTACAAAAATTGTGACAAGGAGATAATAATTTTTCAACAGAAACTTATTCCATAATTTTAAACCTCGAAAATTTGTACGTTGTTTTAGCTCAAATATAAGGTATCTTATTACACGGGAATGTTTACAATAAGAAATTCTACAGAATAGTGGTTCTTTACAGGAGCATCAAAAGCGCACTAGATAAACTCCTTCATTTTTGTTTAGCAATAGTAGTAGTTATAGTAATTTAATGTAAAAAAAACACACATATTCAGTGAGTATCATACCAAAAACGTCACAAAAAAAAATAAATATGCATATTCTATAAGAAGCAGGATACTTACATAAATACCTCATGCACAATAAAACTACATAATATCATGATACTGAAGCAAAAACAATAAACAGTTATTATCATTTTTAATTCCATTAATCTCAATATGTTTCAAGGGTATACCCACGAATCAGCCCCACACGTATCTCAGATTTAAAGTGGCAATTGGGTTATTTCTTGGTACTTGGAATAAGCTTATTCTATAGCTTAGACCTCCTATAAACAACTAAAAAAGCAGTTTTACTTGAAACTATGTTAGGAACCTCAGTATCTCCACTTATACGAGTTCCGTGACAATGATCATTCAACCTTTTCTGAAATAGGCCTATTTATAAGTTACGAAGAAAAAATTATACGAGTTTTTAGAATTCCGGGTAATAGAAATACTTTTTGCGAAAAATAATTTATGTTTCGATGGTAAAGAAACAGAGATATGAGTACCTTATAATTTCCCAAGTTATCAACGACACAGGGAAGTGAAGCATCTCTTCCAACTGAAACAGTTACATTCGGAACTTGTTCCTCAAAAGTAGGAAGAACAAAAACTGAAAGAGGAAACATACTGTAAGCATAACATATACTGGTCTGGATATCAAGAGTCATTCAATTAGCGGTTTTTTTTTTATTAATACTATTTAATCCCGACTTTTTTTCTCGCTATGCAAAAACTTCTTGAAAGAATTTTGAGACAACAAGCAAAAGAACCTATTGGACGACAGATAAAAAAAAATGACACAAGTTGTAGCCTATAATCTTTTATAAGAACCAGAAAAAAAAAACTTATCCAAACAAACAATATTCAGTCACCTTAACCTCCTACCCCCAAATACCCAAAAGGAAAGCCTGAAATGGCTGGGTGATAGACTGGGAATTAATGACAAATACATATATATATGTATATATATATATATATATATATATATATATATATATATATATATATATATATATATATATATATATATATATATATATATATATATATATATATATATATATATATATATATATACGTAACATATCTGAACATTTTTTCCACTATTATGTTTTACGTAATTACGGCTTAGAGGTTATGAATGAAATGAAAATATGTATAACAAATTATGAATAAAAAAAACTACAATGCTTCCAATAAAAACATTTAACGAAATAAAAAATAAAACACAATTTATTATTTTGTATCCCACAATGCTTATTAACTTGATATTTAATTTTAAGCTGTTAATATACAGTTCTGACTAACCGTATTTCAAATAGAAAGTTCTATGAATCATATGATTTGATTCCATTTTATAGGGCTATAATGAGAAAAAAGTTGAGATGGGAGGGACATATTTTACAGATAATGAATAAAATATTTTCAAAGATTTAGCATTTTGGCCTCCTTCTGTAAAAAAAAAAAAAAAAAAAAAAAAAAAAAAAAAAAAAAAAAAAATCGAATGTAGATAAATGGTCTGCGTTGTGCAGGTACCGATCTCCTGATTCAATGCCTTCGACCGGGATCGCAATGTGTGGTTGGGTTAAATTAACTGACGATTCCGGTGTTTCCCCCCCCCCCTAGATTTCCTCAGGTACCCATTTAAAGCTAGGTCAACTCTGTCTGAGCTTGTACTATATTTCTATTTACTATTTTTGAAAATGTTGGTTGTCTTTTTTAAGGTGTTTGAATTGTTGTAAACCCTTGTCAAAATAAAGAACTGTCATTTGTGATAATTGCAAATTTTGTTTTTTGGGCCTTTCTATTGACATTATACAACTGGATGCGTTCAAACCTGTAAGCTTAATCACGTATCAAGTTTATTTTATCAAACCAAAAAAATAGCTTAAAAATTTTCGTGTATTTTTCTAATATGAGCTGAAACATTAAAATAATTGATCAGGGACCGTAAGTATTTTAGAAGTTTACATAATAACTTTAGCGATTCTGAACTGAGTTACAAATTTTTTTTTCAAGTTTTTTATGTCTTAAAAAGACATTACTTATACTTAATTAGGAAAGAAATTCGGTAATGATGTTTTTCTAACAACGTTTTCTACTAAGCTTCAAACTTTTGCTTTTCTTTTTCTAGGTTTGTGAATTGTTGGAATCCCTTGTTAAAATGTATATAAATATTTTTGTAATTACGAGCTTTTTAATAGTTACGCAATTTAATTTCTTTTCATTCTAAAATATATATATATATATATATATATATATATATATATATATATATATATATATATATATATGTATATATATATACTACTACTACTGCTACTACTACTACTATCAACTCACTGCAGCACCAAGCCGCCTGAGGTCAACATAGCTACGCACGCTCCTCCTCCTACCTAATCTAATTAAAGCCTCCCTCGTTACACAATCCCAGGAAGTTTCCATTTCCTTTAAATCTTTATTTATGACATCCTCCCAACCCAGAAAAGGACGACCTGCTTTCCGGGTAGCCCCAGACGGTTGGCCAAAAAGGACAATCTTCGGTAATCTGTCATCATTCATCCGTCGAACGTGGCCTAGCCATCTCAACATTTCTTATTAGCCCTAGAAAGCGGGATTGAACCATATTTTTCGTACAACCTACCGATTGAAGTACGTTTGAAATACTGTTGAACTGTGAAATATTGTTTAATATATATATATATATATATATATATATATATATATATATATATATATATATATATATATATATATATATATATATATATATATATATATATATATATATATATATATATATATATATATATATATATATATATATATATGATACAAATACTAAATAATTATATAGAAATTAAGTTCTTACCGGAATTCTCTCTTGCATTATCGTCACTAGAACGATGTTTTCTTTTCGTTCCAGCCATAATTGAACCTAAAAATGAAATAGAAATATTCTGAAGTTTCAGTAAATGCCATAGTGAATGGTACACAGTAAAGAACCATATTTAACAATGAATTACATTAAAAGGAATAAAAAATTACTTTGGTTGAGATTTGATGAAATTTTTGAGCGGTAATAAAAGCCATTTCCAATGTGGAGAATTATGTTGGTCTACTACAGCAGAATTTCACTTAATTATGGCTGAAGGAGTCAACGGCTTTTGATTTATTGATCAGTGTGTATTACTAAAGTAAAACATGTTTTACTGTATTAGTACTATTAGTAGTAGTATTACTACTATTACTGCTATTAGTAAATTCATTTTTAAAGAAAATATAACCATTCAAAATAGGGATGAAACCTTTTAATCGACTGTGAAACAAATATAAAATTTTTAACTGTATATTCCGGACACATATACAGTGTCCATCATCAGCAGTAAAACTAAAAGACATCAATAAAAATAAACTAAATTTATACCCCATAAATTAATTACATATAGTTAATTGCTCTATTTTTTTCAATGCAACAGTGGAAGCAAATCTCCATGGCCTTTATGAGTTCTAAGCAAATCTTGCAAAATTCGGGCACCTTAAAAGAGTCTGTTTAAGTTAGATAAGAGACTTTCAAAATTGATTGATTTTAATATTTCTGACCCTGAAAAATCATAATTGATTCTAAAATGCACTGGTTTGTACGAAATACGTCACAAGTAATTAAAAGTAAGTCGTCCCCAAAGATATAGTTATAAGGTTTTTCGACTACGCTGAATAAAATGGCTATCACAGAATTTTGATCCGTCAACTTTGGGAAAATAATTAGCGTGGGAGGGGGCCTATGTCCCCTCCAACTTTTTTGGTCACTTAAAAAGGGCACTAGAACTTTTCATTTCCATTGAAATTCGCCCTCTCGCAACATTCTAGGACAACTGGGTCGATACGATCCTCCCTGAAAAAACAACAACAAATAAACAAACAAAAAAACACACATCCGTGATCTGCCTTCTGGCAAAAAATACAAAATTCCACATTTTTGTAGATAGGAGCTTGAAACTACTACAGTAGGGTTGTCTGATACGCTGAATCTGATGGTGCAATTTTCGTCAAGATTCTATGACTTTTAGGGGGTGTTTCCCCCTATTTTCTAAAATAACGCAAATTTTCTCAGGCTCGTAAATTTTGATGGGTAAGACCAACCTTGATGAAACTTGTATATTTAAAATCAGCATTAAAATGCGATTCTTTTGATGTAGCTATTGGTATCAAAATTCCATTTTTTAGAGTTTTGATTAAGCCAGGTTGCCCCTTACTAAGTGTTATAACCGAAGTACAACCGGAGTGTTCCGAACTAAGTGTTACAACCCGAATGGTGACTCACTCTAAAGATGAAGATAATATTCTTAACATGTGTAAAACTTTAGTTGCTGCTGCACCTTCAAAACCTAAAAATCCCAAAATTTGTTATTCTTAGTCCACCTGAAGTCCCAACTACAGGAGAGGCCGTAAATACCACAGTTGTATCCAAGATCAATGAGTTATCGCGTAAATCGGACAGCGTACTGACAAACATATCTCACCCTTTAAATAGCCTCTCTGACCAGTCACTGGTCTTGCCCCAAAGTCATGACTCAATGCTTAAACCCTCGTATGCTGTAATACTAAAAAACCCTCCAAAAGAGCTAAAATGCCCAACTGAGCGCCAAGCATTTATAGACAGTCTTTGTCCTAGCCCTGGCAGCGATGTATCTGAGCTACGCCGTGGCAAGAATGAATGGAAACTTGTCGTCTCGTCTAAAGAAACCGCTAGTCTAATTGTTAAAAAGGCAAAGCGTTATGACCCCACTCTAAATGCTAAAGTTACGAAGCCTACTTTTTGTTGCTTTTATTAAACAAGTACTGGACGAACTAGTCGACTCGTCACTGAAGGGATTTATCCCAAAATGCATCAAAACAGCTAAGTGTGGTGCGTCACACACATTCAAAGTGCATTTCAAATCAATAAAAGACTTAGATCAGTTCCTTCCAGAATCAGTGAAAATCAGTTATGAGCGACTTGCCACCCAGGAGTTTGTGTTTTTGCCTCATCGATGCTTTAACTGCCATATGACTAGCTACCTTGCAGCAAACTGCACAAACACTACCCTGTGCTCAAAATGCGGAGCTACTGACCATAAGTCTAAATCTAAATCCCCGTGTAAGAAAAGTCCTTTTTGTGTTAGTTGTAAAGCTCATGGCCATACGGACTACAGCATTAACTGCCCTAAAAACCGTAAAACTGTGAGCCAATGACTCCTGTGATAAATTTCATATCTTGGCATATACATGGTTTTTTTGCGATTAAATTACCAGTGCCGATTATTTGTTTGTTTCTTGGGTTTTCCTTGTTTCTTTTTCCTTCTCTTTCCCTGCTTTTTCTTATTTATCCTTACCTCGATTATACTATTTTTTTTTCCTTATATTTTTCGTTATACCTTTGGTCTGGTGGGTTTGGTCATGGAGCGGAACTGCCATCCACCATGAGTAAATCGACGATTTCTGTTGGTTACCAGGTTGGTATCACCTCTCTGGGGAAACGCTTAATTGAATTATAAAATAACCCTTTAGATATTAAAAACATAATTAATAATTCAATTGGAAGCAGAAATCTGAAGAATATTGATTCTAATTCGGGTAATAAAAGTAAGTATGTTTCGCATTTAAATGGTTCTGCCTCCTCTAAACGTGATGATGCTTTCTCTGTGCTTCAGCTTAACATTCAGGGACTTTGCTCGTCATTTGATGAGCTGAAATTGATCGTCGGTGGTGGAACTCCTGATGTTATAGGATTATGTGAAACTTTCCTAGATTCAAAAAAGGATATCCTTTTAGATATTGCGGGATATAGGATGGAGAGGCTGAATAAGAAACAGATGGCGAGGGGTGGACTTGTCCTTTATATTGCTGATCGTCTTACATATAATGTCCGAAGTGATTTGAGCAGAAATGAGGAAGGAATCTTTGAATCCCTTTTTATTGAGATTAAATCAATGCGTAAGTATTTAGCTGTGGGTTTGGTTGATAGGTCCCCAGTGGATCTATTACTCTGTTTTTAAAATTCTCGAAAAAGTTTTGGACTCGGTCCAAAAACATCCCTATAAACTAACCCTTATGGGTGATTTCAACCTCAACCTGTTGGATCATAATTCTGCTTCAGCTATTGATTTTTTGTCGATGATGCTCTCTTCGGGAACTCTACCTTCAGTTTTTATGCCAACCTTAGTTACTGACATGCAAGTGTCTATTATTGATAATATTTTTTCGTCACTAGATGTCTTAGATAATTTGGTGCTGGTTAGTGATATTTCTGATCGTTTTCCCGCTATTTCCAAATATAAGAGTGATGATCAAGCGCAGCGTATAGCATCACCATTTAGTCTCTCATTTTTTCGTTATGGTGATACTCAGCTAAGTCTACTTAATTCTCGTCTGGCTGATCTACCATGGGAAAGTTTGTTCCTTTTATGATTTAGTGAAAGAAGGAATCCTGGAAATTTGCAATCAGGGTCCAGCGCCCCATACTTCGAAAAGGATAGCACCACTGAATCCATGGATGAGTTCAGGTCTCCATAAAAGCTCGAAAAGGAAAAATTATTTTTGGAAGCTTTACAAAGCTTCATCATCTGTAGCTCATCATGAAAGTTTCAAGACCTATAGGAGTATTTTTAATTCACTCTGTCGGAAGGCAAAGTCTCAGTATTATCATAGAAAATTTTCTGAATGTGGGAAGGATGTTAGGAAGACATGGTATTTAATTAATTCAGTTCTTAGGCCTACTCCTCCTCTGCCTTCTGTTCCATCAATGCTGATACTCGATAGTAAAACTGTTCAAGGAGATGCAGATGTTCAGCTAGAGCTTACCTCTTATTTTGCTAATATAGGGAAGGCAACTGCTTCCTCTGCAAGCTCTGCAACTTCTCATTGCGATTTCAGAGCCTTTCTTGGACACTTATGTTTAAAGTCAATGGTCTTGAATTCTGTTACTGAATTTGAGGTAGCTCGTATCGTGAATGCTCTTAAAGGATCATCCTCTTCAGGACCAGACAAAATTCCTACAAGGGTTATCCGTGCCAATCTGCCAGCCATTATGTCACCACTGACTACGCTCGTCAATCTGTCTTTCGAAAGAGGAATTTTCCCTGAATCTCTCAAGCGAGCTAAGGTTATATTGCTGTATAAAGGTGGTTCTCGGAGTGATCCTGCTAATTATAGGCCAATTTCCCTCCTATCTGTTTTCAGCAAAATTTTTGAGAAGGCTATGCTATCCAGGCTTCTTAGTTTTCTGGATGCAAAAGAATTTTTGCATGATTTCCAGTTTGGATTCGGAGCGAGTCACTCTACGGAGTATGCTTGCACAGCTTTCTTGAATTTCATTCATTCGCCAATAGATCCTGGTCATATCCCGACAGATTTATTTTTGGATGTTCGTAAAGCTTTTGATTCCTTGACTCATCGGATTCTTCTTTGGAAACTATCTCTTATTGGTATAAGATCAAACTCTTTTTCTTGGTTTGATTCACATCTTTCTGGTAGGCTTATTTCAATTGATCCAATTTTCTGGAGCCCTTCTGAAGTATATTATGGCGTCCCTCGGGGATCTGTTCTTGGTCCCATTTTATTTCTGCTTTATGTTAATGATCTGATTTCGGCGGTAAAAAGCACCAGGCCTCTGGCATGCTGCAAGCTGTGTCATCCTGATGCTCGGTCGTGTTCCAATACTACTTCTAACGAAGATTTGCTTGTTGCTTTTGCTGATGATATCACTCTTGGGACCATTGGGAGGACGGAATGTGATATCAAGTCTAATCTTGTGGCATTATTCGAGAGAGTTATTTCATGGTTTAATGCGAATTACTTGATCCTGAATGTTGATGAGTCACAGTTTCTTATTTTTTTCTCGAATTGGTATAGCTTTCCCTCAACTTACACACCTTCAGGTGTCACAAGGCTCCTTGTGTAGACCAGAGAATCGGGTGGTCCGGTTTCCTGGTGTCCTGCTTGATGAGAATCTTTCATTCAGAAGCCATGTAGCCATGATTAGGGTTATGGTCTCACGGAGTTTGGGTATCATTCGAAAACTTAGACACACATTTCCTGGATCTATTCTGTAACTTCTTTTTTATGTCTTGTCCAGTCATATGTTTCTTATTGCCCAATTCTATGGATGCCTACTTTTCCCTCTACGCTGCGGTCACTTTCTGTCATGTATAATAAAGCACGGCTTCTGGTTATGGACACCAACCGTTATTTTCCAACACCGCTCTTAAGTCTACGGTCTATTTACATTATTTCTTGTGCTTCTTTTGTCTTTCGTCAGCTTCACGGCAATCTTCCAAAATCTCTTCGGAAAACTCCTATGTTTATTTCTGATTCAGCTCCATATACCCTTCGTTCTTCGAATAATATCTACATTCCGCCTACCCCTACTATTCGATCAGATTTCAATCCCCTCATTGCTTGTCAACAGGTCTGGAATTCACTACCTTCCTCAGTACAGAGATGCCACTCATTTGGGACTTTTAAAAGGATTCTTAAGGGTCATTTAATAAAGAATAAAATAGAATAATTTTTTTGCCCTCTGAGGAGTTGTTGTCCCCTGAGTTCTGTTCATGGTGTATGGTTGTCTTCTCTGCGCTTTGACTCCCAGGCCTCAGGTATATTCTCTATGTTCAGGTATGTTCTATTGTTTTTGTTTTTTTTGTAGTTGTTGCTTATATTATATACCACTTATATATATTGCTTATATTGTATTTGTTATTTTTATTTTTTTGTACCCCCCTTGTATCCCTGGCCATGGAGCCAGGGATACAAATAAGTTTATTGTAATTCCATTTTAAATTGTATTGTATTGTATTGAATAATTGTCAACTGAAGTTCTACAAATTAGAATATTCTAATAGTTTTTCCTGAGCATATTTTAAAGTATATAGTTCTGAAGCTTTATATTAAACATAGACTGTCTGTTTTTTGTGTTAATGCATATTTTGTAATTCCTCATATTACGGTTATATGTCTATTGGAAAGGATCCCTATAACATTATAATTTGTAACTACGAACAGTTTTGTCCAAAGCTCTGTGAATATGATGAATTTTGTGAATCCCCTCTACGCAAGGTTTTTTAATTCAAGTTTAACATTTATGCAACAATTTTTCAAATATCACTGAATAATGATCATCCTTAAATAAGTGCCTCCCTGAAACAATTCCATTTTTACGAAAGGAACAAAGAAGAAAGTTTTTTCCCTTTTCTCAAAATTGTACCATTTCCCCTTCCATCCAACAAAAAGAAACAAATTTCCTGAATATTCCCCCTTTATCCCCGATTAGTGAGGCAAAGAATATCGTCACTTCGTATGGAAGGGCTAGTAACATAAACTTAGGAGGAGGACCATTCAATTAAAATTTGAAAATTTCTTATGCCCTCTTAAAGAGTCAAAAGAGATTAGAAGGCGACCAGCCTGTCTCCCTTGTCCTTTTTTCCCCAAAGACATCCTATCAAAATTTTTAGATTGCCATTTATTGAGAAAAAGGGGTCAATTTTAATCCTGGGTCTCTAAAAAAGCTTAGGGTATTAAGATGAAACTTTCAGTAAATCTTGAGGAGGATGTCAAATGCAATCAAACCACGCTGAAATCGGGATG
This sequence comes from Artemia franciscana, assembly GCF_032884065.1. Lineage (NCBI taxonomy): Eukaryota > Metazoa > Arthropoda > Branchiopoda > Anostraca > Artemiidae > Artemia > Artemia franciscana. The sequence goes on from NC_088868.1 coordinate 33,411,552, forward strand.
GTTGTCAGAAGGGCGTGATAAACATATCTAAAGAATGGCCGACGATATTAGGGTGTAACAATCAGGGCATATTGAGGAGGATGTTAAAGAACGATCAGAGAAATACCAGCCACTCACTCTTTTTAGATACCTCTCCCTCTACACTATTTGAAATATTAAAAAGTAATTATGTGCAAAATACTCAAAAGGTCTAACAATTATACCTCTGGAGATGTCATTTTCCTCAACATCCTCTGGGGCTAGAAATGTTAATTATGTAATGTTAATCATGTTAATGATTAACTGTTATGTTAAATGTTAATCCTTACACCTTAATGTTAAACCTTAAAAATTAAGGATATGTTAAATGTTAAATGTTAATTGATGAAATGTAAATCATGAAATTTGTTCACTTCTTGCATTCCGAAAATATCACTATGGAGGGGGGAAGCTTTATCCAGGGTGTGTCCAAGAAGGCTCAGGGTGAGAAGACAAAAGTGTCAGGGTAAGAAATGGGTACATTGAGAGACATGTTGACATAAACCAAAAGATATTATGTGTCCAAGTTATCAAAATGAGCTTCTGCAATTTCTGTGATATATTAGGAAAGGGTACGGTTTTTAACTTGAAACTTCCAGAGTTACTACTACTGCTACTGCTGCTGTGACTCCAACAGTTTGCGACCGTAACTACTTGCGACTGCTCTTACTCGCGACTAAGATGACTTGTAACGGCGACTAGCCGTCAGGGCCAATCCTACTACTGCTGCTGTTGTGACTGCACCTACAGGTGACTGTCGCTGCAAAGGCTTGCAACTGAAAATAAGTTTACTATTAGTGACTGTGATTTGCGACTGCTTGTAACTAGTAACTACTTATGACTGCGACTACTTTCTGCCGCTATTATTCTTGACTGTGACTGCAAGTAATAGCAACTGTGGCTATTTTTACTTTGGACTACTTTCAAGAAAGGGTTAGGAGGATATTAAACAAATTCGAAACCCACTATATGCACGTTGATTGTCAGAAGTGTGTATGAGAGAGTATAAAATATTGTTAAGTTAGGTTATAGATTGCCGAAACTTACAGATCTTAATGTTTGCCACAATACAAAATTCTGATTGATTCTCAAATACGCTGGTTTAAATAAAATACGTTACAAGCTATGAAAAAAAGCTTAATAAATCATATTTTGTATTCGTTTAGTGTTGCTTCCAACAAAATGAAATTATATTCCTAATATAAGTATATTCCTGATAAATTTTGATATTCCATTTAATACCATTTCATTCAGTTCCCACTTTATTTCACCCCATAAAATTAATGCCTTTTAATGATCATTTAAGGTATTGTCCTTTTGAAATTTACGCTTCTAAAACTGTAAGCACAGGTGAGAAACAAGTAAAGATTATAACTGCTTTGCCACTTTATCCAAACATAATAGTTGTCAAAAGGTTTATCAGCATTTTCTTAGGGACGGCTGGGGTTATTAGATTGAAACTTCCACTGCAGGTTCAGGGGAATATTTGAAAGTTACTGAGGGGCACCTAGTCCCTCCCCAATCCCCCTGAAAGTCTCCCTCCCAACACTTATCGATTTCGTAAACCATTTGTTTAAAAAAAGTCAAACAGTCTAATAACTATATCTTTGAGAATACAAGCCCTTAAATTAATTAGATATGCTATTTGAATTCAGTTTTGACAATTGACAGTTTTATTCAGTTTTGGATAAATTCTATTGTGCGAAGTAAGACATTTGACAAAAATGGAAAAAAAGTTGTATAATAGATTTAGTCCTTGTATTTTGATTGTCCTTTTGTACTCGTCCATATATACTCGAATCCGTAATAAAGGGGAATTGTCAAGGGAGAATTTTCCACCTTGTTGGGGTTAGGAGCTCTCCAAATTGCTAGGGACAGCAATTTTCCAGAGATAATTTTGTGTGGAGAGGGGGTTTCTGGATAGGGGGAATAATCTCTGGGAAGAATTGTCAGTGGTTAGACTTTTAGGTGGGATTTTTTTTTCAAATACTTTTAAATTAAAAAGTAGGTTTCCAACGCTCTGCATTTGTAAAAAAAAAACAACAAATTAAGTAAATAATTTATCAAAAATCCATTTTATAGAACAACTTTATTCAGCCTTGGATTAACTCTATTATGGGAAAAATGACGTCTGAAAAAAAAAATGATGTTCACGTTATGAATTCAGTACATTATCGTGTTTTTCGAGTAATAAACTCGAAATTGTCAGTAAGGAAATTGTCGTAGAATAGGAACATTTCAGGGAGGTGGAATTTTCCACTGGCTTTTTTTCTATAGGAATTTTCTTGGATGATGTAAATTCGCATGATAGTTTTTTTCTGGGGTATAATGTTTTAAATTCTTTGAAGTTGAAAATATGTGGGAGTGGGCATTTTCTGTGGCGAAGAGGATTTTTAGGGGAAATTCTCTCTGGATGAAGAGGTGACTTCAAAAAGGTGACTTTCCTTGGGGGGATTATTTGGTGGATTCCTCCTTGAGTTTCCTTTCGTTTTGGATTCCAGCAACGCGCAACGGGTATGTTTGTTGCATATGAAAAACGTTTGCTAAGTTTTTTTGCCAATCTTTATAGCCTCTGATGCTTCTCTAGGAAAAGAACAATCAAATATTTCTATTCTATACCAGGAATCTATACTTTATACCAGCAAAGTTTGCTGGGAAACTTCTTGCTGAAACTAAATCTACGTATATCCCATATATCTAACAGCTATTTGTGTTAACTCCAAAACATAGGGAGAGGTTGGGGTAAAATTGTATTTTCAAAATCTACCAGGCACGTTGGATGTTTTTACATTTTTTCAACGAGAATACCAAAAATAGATATTTTTCAAATTGGGGGCTGAGGAGAGGGGATTAAAAATACATGTGATATTGTCACCCTACCTCCACTGCCTATTTCAATGCAACTACCAGTAGCCTTTGCATTTCTTGCATACAAGGTATGCTATAAACCCATATGGAAACTCGGAGGTGATTTTCTGACCGTTAGATCTTAATCAAACAGTTCGTGGTAACGAACTGTAGTAAGGAGCGACCCGGCTCAATAGTAACCAAAACTCTAAAAAATGGAATTTTGATACCAATAGCTACATCAAAAGAATCGCATTTTAATGCTGGTTTTAAATATATAAGTTTCATCAAGTTTAGTCTTACCCATCAAAAGTTACGAGCCTGAGAAAATTTGCGTTATTTTAGAAAATAGGGGGAAACGCCCCCTAAAAGTCATAGAATCTTAACGAAAATCACACCATCAGATTCAGCGTATCGGAGAACCCTACTGTAGAAGTTTCGAGCTCCTATCTACAAAAATGTGGAATTTTGCATTTTTTGCCAGAAGGCAGATCACGGATGCGTGTTTATTTGTTTTTTTGTTTTTTTGTTTTTTTTTTTGTTTTTCCCAGGGGTGATCGTATCGACCCAGTTGTCCTAGAATGTTGCAAGAGGGCTCATTCTAACGGAAATGAAAAGTTCTAGTGCCCTTTTTAAGTGACCAAAAAAATTGGAGGGCACCTAGGCCCCCTCCCACGCTAATTATTTTCCCAAAGTCAACGGATCAAATTCTGAGATAGCCATTTTATTCAACGTAGTCGAAAAACCTTATAACTGTGTCTTTGGGGACGACTTACTCCCCCACAGTCCCCGTGGAAGGGGCAACAAGTTACAAACTTTGACCTGTGCTTACATATAGTAATGGTTATTGGGAAGTATACAGGCGTTTTCAGGAGGATTTTTTTGGTTTGGGGGAGGGGTTGAGAAGAGGGGGATATGCTGGGGGAACTTTCCTTCGAGAATTTGTAATGGGAGAAGAAAATTTCCATGAAGGGAGAGCAGGATTTACTAGCATTATTTAAAAAAAAAACAATTAAAAAATAAAAGTGAAAAAGCTTTTTCAGCTGGAAGTAAGGAACAGCAATAAAACTTAAAACAAACAGAAATTATTACCCATATGAGGGGCTCACCTCCTTCTAATACCTCGCTCTTTACGCTAAAGTATTTTCAGTAATTTCAACTACTTATTCTACGGCTTTTGTGATTCAGGGGGTCATTCTTAATGAATTGGGATAAAATTTAAGCTTTAGTGTAAAGAGCGAGGTACTGACGATGGGGCGAATCCCCTCATATATGTAATAAAAACATGAGAATACAAAAGTTCTTTACGTAAGCTAATTTATAAGTTACGTAAATCTTTTACCAATAAAAAGATTCGTAAAAAATTAAAAGTTCTAGTTGCCTTTTTAATTAACCAAAAAATCGGGGGGCAACTAGGCTTCGTCCCCCGCTCTTTTTTTCTCAAAATCATTCGATCAAAATTATGAGAAAGCCATTGAGCCAAAAAAAAAAAAATATGCAAATTTCGTTTTGATTATTCCTCTGCGGAGAGCCAAAATCAAAACATGCATTTGATTCAAAAACGTTCAGAAATTAAATAAAAAAAACAAGTTTTTTTAACTGAAAGTAAGGAGCGACATTAAAACTTAAAACGCACAGAAATTACTTCGTATATGAAAGAGGCTGCTTCCTCATAAACGCCCCGCTCTTTACGCTAAAGTTTTTTGCTGTTTTAAAAAGAAGAATTGAGCGAAAGAGTCAAACTTTAGCGTAAAGAGCGGGGCGTTGATGAGGAAGCAGCCTCTTTCATATACGAAGTAATTTCTGTGCGTTTTAAGTTTTAATGTCGCTCCTTACTTTCAGTTAAAAAAACTTGTTTTTTTTATCATCTAAACAGAGAGAGCTCAATAAAAAAGAGTGTAACAAACCTTTTAAAAACGAATTAATTTCTCAAGCGTGCTTAGAGAATTCGCCGTCCCGAAAAAATTATTCCCATTAGAATTTCTCAAGAGGAAGTTGTTCCTAACGTAATTCATTATGATTAGAATGAGTAATTCACTAAATGGACACTATTTACTCGTCAATTTAAATCTGAGATATTATTATTATGAGAAAGGCAAGTTTGAAATAGAATAATATTTGCCATGTCAATTTCCGCGAGTTGAAAAACACAATTTACTTTGTTTGGACTTCGAAGAGACAAGCTGTACAAGTAAAAGCATATTCCTTTTGTCCTCACTGAAATCAGAGCAACTCTCTTTTCTCTTTAGTGAATATAGGAAGCGCGATATCCCAAGGGAATTGAGACTAGGGAAAATAGAAGGCCTAAAAAAGAAAAAAAAGAACAAGATTGTGAACTTCAAAGCTTCAATTTCTTTCTCCCAAGTTGGTATTTGTGTATTATACGACAAACACTCAAGTTTACGCTGTGTAAAACTCGAGAACGATTTGGTTTCTTCGTTAGTTTCTTTCAGCTTAGTGTGAGATAAGACAGAGTAAAGTATTTGGACAATTCGAAGTTAGAGAACAATTCTTACTTCATAATATGCAGAATAATTGTACCTAACGCATTTTGCATGCAGACCCACTACATTTTACCCCCAGTCCCCAAATGTGCAAATGTGTAGCCCAAATTTGTTTCTAAAGCGTTATGTTTTCATCCTGTTTTGCGATATTTAATTAGGATTGAGCTTCTAAGAAACACATTCGAATCAAACGAATCACTTGAGTGTTGGACAAGTACCCCAAATTCCCGAGGCGAAAACCCTTTTCTTTTTATTAAACAATCATAATTAATAATCAGTAAATCAGAAATGCTTATTCATCATACCAACTGATCTTATCATGGCAAAGATAGCAAGTTTCAAACAGTACAACTTTCGCTAATTCAATTTTCCCGACTGGCAAAACACTTTACTTCGTGTGGAAGCCAGATAGGGAAAAGAATGGTAAATAGATTCATTTTTTTCCTTGCTTAACTCCGATAAAAGTTGGTGAATGACATTTTTTCTTTTTTTGAAATGGATATACGCAATATCTCCAGGGAATGAAATGTAGTGAAGACTAGGGGACCAATAGATGGAAGTGACAAAACTAAAGCATCAACTTTGAAACTCTATTAGAAGAGTTCATTGTTCGAATTACTCTGGAGAAAATCTGAGCAAATTGCCAGGTGCAGTAAAATGATAAACATACAAAAGGTCAATTAAATTACGTACATATTTCCTCGGTATTAATTTTTTTTACTCAGTTCACTTGAGCTTGTTTGTTGGGACACGAGGAAAAGGGTAGCAAAACTGTTTGAACAACTTTTGCATGTTTGTTCGATACATGTAAAAAATCCAAAAAGGAACTATGTTACAACCTTTAAGAGAGTGCAACACAACAAGTACTTTCAAATTCGTTACCTATTAACCTTCTACATGCAATTATAGTTAAATAGATCAAACATAGAGATAAATAATCCTGATATAGTTTAATAAATTATTCTTAAAACAAGCAGAAATTAAATCGGTCTATTAAGTCAAATTTAAAACGAACAGAAATTACCCCAAAAAGGATTTTGCTATTGCTACCTAGAGAAAGGCTAAAGTGTTAACTGTGCATTACAAAAAAAAAAAAAAAAAAAATTAAGGCTTTCCTATTTTATAATTATGCCGATGAAAAAAAAATAAATAAAAAAAGTTGCTGATAATTCCTGGAATCAATTTTACTATTTAAATTCCAACCATTCCCATACAACCGCTTAGGGGGAAGATTGGACTGACTACTACATTCTCGGCTTCCATTCATCTGATCACGAAATTAAATGGTTTTTATAATACGTCCAGGCTTTGTACTAACTTACTCCAGTGTTTGTGATACCATTATCAAAGTAAAAAAGTATTCAAAGGGAGATGATTATATGTGTTGCTTGCACCATGTAAATTTCACCATGGTGCTTGCACCATGTAAATTTCACCATGGTGCTTGCACCATGTACACCTTGTGTTCGGTGCTGTTTGAGCATTTAAATTTGATCTACCAAATAATATATTCGTGTGGCTTAGTGCACGATTTTTTTTTGTATCGGCATCACTACTCCGGTTATCAGGAGATTGACGCATTTCACGGCAGTTTGCATGAGCCAATTAGCCTGGTAAAATAAACCAAGTGTGTTACTCGCCCAGCAACCAGTCTGGTTTCAAAAAGGGTAGTATTGGTAAACCTGCATTTCAGCTTATGTGGAATATTTTCCTGGAATGGGATCGAAATGGTGAAATCTCTGCTCCTCATAGACAAGTGCTATTAGCGCATATAATCACGGTCTTGACAAGTCGATATCTTGCTTTCCGTAGTCTTTACTAAAACATGTAATAAAAAGTAGTCTACCGAGTGGGAAACTAACTTCTGTGACTATTATTGTAGTCTGAAAAGGGATCTGTCAAGTGGCTGTCTTTTAACTGCTCCTTGACTCTTAGAAAAAGTGTAGTTGAAGCTCAGAATGTGGTTACACTGTAGTTTCCATATCTTGGTCAAGATTTAACGATATTTTGTATTTAACGGTATTTTGTATTTAAGTCACTCCTTTTCACGTTTCGAAGATAATTTTGCGGCGTTGAAAAACTCATATAAGAAAAAATATAAAGAAAATATATAGAAAAAAAATATAAAGGATAAAAATATAATATTTATTTAAATATAAATAAAAAATATAAATAAAAATTTTTTTCTCATATAAAGAAAAAAAAGATATGAATTTCAACGAAACTAAAACAGAGCTGATTTTCTTTAATCGTAAAGGAAGTGATCCTGCACCCAAAGTAAAACCTTGTGAAAAGATAAAAATAACTTCATCAAGTATAGCACATATTGATCTACCGTTAAGTTAACACGTATTCTGTTAATAGACGATTTTGCATGTTAAGTCCGAAGGTAGGGACAGTAGGCTCAGAGTCTGATTGAATTTTCGAAAACTTTGTTTAGTCAACAGATTCAGGCCCAGCAATCTCTGGTAATGGCTAATATGTTTTGGCGCCATCTTCTTTTTGGGTTCTTTTATCTGATAGGAATAAACGTACGGTGCGTTTTTGCTGCTACTTATTTTGTAAATTCCTCCTGTATGTGTCTCTTTGGTAGTATGTGTCTCAGATATATAATATATCTGACCCGTGCATGGTTGTTCAGAAACGAAAATGTACAAGGTAATGAAGACACATGTTGTTCAAGTGGGGAGCCAGCATATTTCCCTCGGCATATTGCCCCTGGAAAAACCTCCCGGCGTATTCCTCCGAGGCAAAATCCCCCGAAAACCTCTCCCCCGCAGATAACACTCCCTGGAAATTCCCTCCACCACCTCGTGGGAAGCTCCCTCACGTCATTTCTCACCCTCAGGAAAATTTCCCCCTGATAATTCCCACCAATATTTCCCCCTGGATAATTCAAGATGTTCATTAGAAGGGGAATTGAAAGTAATTTATTGCTGTTAAGGTGCATGCTCACAATTGTAAATTTGTTTGTATTTTACCACGTTTTCAGTTTTCTTTATGAGAATTCAAATACTGGATTGTAAGTAAAGTGTTGGATAAGATTTGATTATTTAGTCAGAATTTTTGATGAACACTAGTTTTGTTAGACAAGTTCTTAATAATAATTTTAATTAAGAAATTCGAGTGGACAGAGACGGGTATTATTGTTAATGTGGATGGAAGTTATACAAGACTCGGTCTTCTACATGGCTGAGGTCATCAAGACCTCACAGTAGTGTTCTGTGATGTTTAAATAAATTGTGTACGTTTGTTTAAATACACTTATACATTTTATATATCAAAACAGGAAAAATACCATTAAAAATTGGGGAAAAAACTCCTGGGAGTACTTACTACAAACCATCCCCAGGAAATCTCTGGCAAGGCCCGTGATTTCCTGCATCACCTTTTTCCCCTCTGTGCTGGTAAAAATGTGAATGTAATAAATAAAGGTTTAATAGTTATATTTTGGGATGTCAACCCCCCACAAACCTTCAGGGGAAATTAGGCAATTCGTTCATTGTTTCTATATAGTATATGTTGTTGACACACACTACCACGACTACGGCTACTACCGCTACGGCTACTATTAGTACTATCACAATACTACATTTACAATATTGAGGGTAAATTTAAGCCTTGTCAAAAGACACTATGTGCGTGCACATTGTCAAAAGAGTGTATCTCAAGAGTGGATTTAAGTATTCAATTGAATTTTTCAGAGATTATGTATAGGGGAAGATCAGTTGACCAAAAGGCATTATGTGCACGCTGCTACCACTACTACTACCACCGCTACATTTACTAGTACTCCTACTGCTACTACCGTTAATTAAATTACTAATTCTATTGCAACTACTTGTAAGGCTAAAAGCATTAAGATGAAAATGTTAAGAAGTTAATGAACATATAGGCTATCGAAAAAACATATTACCGATTTCATAGCATCGGAAAATATACGGACATTTTTGCGATGGAGATTTCTATGGAAGGGGGATTTTTAGGGGGAATTTTAGGTGGGAAAAATTACTTGGGAAGAATCTCCATAAATTCTTCTACGGCATTCTTTCATTTGTCTTCTTTCTTCTTTGGATACATAATTTTACATATGGAATTGTCCAGGGTAATTTTCAGCGGGGGTAAAATTATATGGCAATATTTGTTCATGCAAAATGTGGGTAAAGTCAACTAGGGTAGTGCAAAGTGACACCTCCCTACTTCTTGCACAAAATATTTCTGGTGTCTATTTTAATCTTTTATTTAACTAAACTGATTTGTTTCTTAACACAGTTTATTAACGAAGGGTGACAGGTCTTTGTGTAGGGAGGGTGGAGTTAAGCTACGAAAAGATGTATGTTTCAATGGACTAATTTTTAAGACTCATTGAACTTTCAGATGGAAATTAAATGAGCTTTTGAGATTTGTTGTGTAATCCATCTTAGTTTTCACGTTTATTTTAATCTACGCCTTTATTATTGCTTTCGCGGTGTTAGTACCGAGATGATTCAGGTCATTTTTGATGCTATTGTGTACAGTGAGGTATAATTTCCTGTCAGCTGTTGCATTAGGAGTGTCACTGGGTTGTTACAAAGTAGGGAGAGGAAATGGGTGATTAATGATCAGAAATTAAATTCTACTAAAACTATTTTTTCAACTGTGGGTACAGAAAACTGAGAAAAAAGACAAAAAATCAGGTCAATGCACGCTGAAAAAAATCAGCTCAATGCTGAGAATCACCGAATCCTTCGGTGATTCGGTCGTCGTTTGTTTTGCATGACAACAAAAAAACAGCAGCACATTATTCGGATTTGATTATGACAGTTACATGCTATAAAAAAAATGACAATCTATTCAATGGCAGGAAAAAACGATGACACGTTCACCGACAGTCTCAGAAATGACGGAGAATTTTATTGCAAAAAAAAGATAACCAAATTGTTTATTGACTAAATGCTATAAAGCTAGATTAAAGTTTCACTGGAAATATATTGCCCTGCTAATCCTTCCTTTGGGAAAACCTTACAAAATTTCTTTAAAATTTATCTCAATTTTTTTCATTTGCTATGCATGACATTCAGGTATGATATCCGAAAAAAGTTTATAGCTTTTATGTCAAACATTTCAACACCTCATTGTATTAAGAGCACATTGTACGCAATCCAAGGCATTCTTTTAAAACTAAATTAAGTTAAGAGGCTGTACTGCTCTCTGACATAAGATCATTTTATCAAAGACAGATTTGCTTAATCTAATAAAAAAAAAGCAGGTACACATGTTGGTTTAGCTGAGAATGGATTGGGAATGAAAAACTTAGCCGTATTTAAATATAATCCTTGTAGCACTTTCGTTATATACGCTTGGACATGTATCAATATTTGTTTATATGAGACGTTTACATGTTTTCCAAGGGCTAGACCATATGTACATTCGAATCCACTGGAGCTTTTATAGGCTGCTCCTTAGAAATTTCAATTTTTAAAACTGTAATTTGGAACAAATAGTGACCAATCTCATCATCCTTGATATATATATATATATATATATATATATATATATATATATATATATATATATATATATATATATATATATATATATATATATATATATATATATATATATATATATATATATATATATATATACATATATATATATATATATATATATATATATATATATATATATATATATATATATATATATATATATATATATATATATATATATATATACACCGGCTATGATTCTAAGTTCTTGGATTCAGCTTAGGGCGAATTGTCTTCCAATCCAGAACAGGCAAAAAACGTTCGACAAAAATAAAATGATAGTTGGTCCCGATAGGAGGTATGCTTGTCCCCTTTGTAAAGATGATGATGAAGACTTGGATCATTTTCTCCGGAAATGCCCGGTGCTCTTGGATTTACGAGAAATTTATTTGCATGGGATTAATTTGATGCTTCCGGGTATTCTACAAAATAGTAACCCACCCACAATATTTCGAGTGGGAGTATATATAGATAAATCCTTAATAAGAAGAAAAATTTTTATATGACTAATTTCTTTTGTAGTTAGATTACGCACTTTTTGCGTTGAATTCTGTTTTTTTGTGCGTGTTCGTAGTGTTGTTAATTTCCTTTCTTGTTTGTTATTTATTTATATTTTTGTCTGTATATGGCCCATGGGTTTTTGAAATACATCTATCTATCTGTCTATATATATATATATATATATATATATATATATATATATATATATATATATATATATATATATATATATATATATATATATATATATATATATATATATATATATATATATATATATATATATATATCAAGGCTCTGCCGCTATACCTAGAAGTTCTTTTAAGCATGTCCTGTACAAATCTTTGTTGTTCTAATAGGATTACTTCGCTCAATAGTTATAGTGGAATAAATTTTTTCCATCTGCATATGATGAGGGCGACCATTTGAATCGATACAAGGTATAAATTTACCCTTTAAATATACATAACTTTACGTTCATAAGCCTGTCGGATTCTTGACAATACAGCTTTTGCTATCTTCTGTCTAAATTAATAGGAGGTATGCCCATATTACAGGCATTAGAAATTTATTTGCCTTCTTCTCTCTTCGTCTATCATCTTTTCTGTTTTATGTTTAGAGATTTTGACGATTAATTCACGAATGATCTTATTAGTTATTGCGTGACCCTGAAAGATGAAAAATTTAATATAGTCAAAGAATAATAAATTTTTCTAATTTTCTGGGAGATTAGCTAATCAATTTCCAGTTTATTTTCCTTTGCAGAGGGATGTCTTAACCAATAAATTAAATAGTTTTTCCCGTAAATCCATTCAGGAAATGAAGTTCAATTTGTTTCAATAGTTTTCCATGGGAAAAATGCTTAAACTAAAATTGAATAGCAAAAAACACATACATATAGCAGGACAAATTGCAAGAAAAATAGCACAACTATGTCAAGGGGAAATCATAGCAAATACCTTCATAGAACATTATTTATTGTAAGCATTCTTAGTACATTTTTCAATTTGTGTGATAAAACAAATTATGTTGAAATAATTTAATTTTTTTGAGATGTTAAAACACAAAGTTGCCTAAAATTATGCTGAAATAATAGATACGAAAAAAATAATACACGGCGAGGGAAATTTCTTAATATACTAAGAAAATCAAAATTAAAAATTATTTTACCCCCTTAACCACATTAGGTCTAATAAAATCCGAAAGCCGTAAGATTTTTCTCTTTACTACGTCGAAGTTACAAAAAAAATTTGGCCTTTACGAAATTTTCGTCAATTTTCCTAAGCTAAACCAAGAAAACAGATAAACAAAACCTTTTGTCTGTAAATATTCTAATATCAACCATTCGTGGATTCCAAAAAGCATCTACCCCTTTTTAGGAAACCTACAGCTTCTTAAGCTGTTTGGTGTTGGGTGTTTTTAGCTTTTGATTACTATTTAAAGGAGAAATGTAGCGTTCCGCCATACCAACTTGGTTTTCAGATTAAAATAGTGTGTGTTGATGCCCTAGTGTTTTAGCTAGTGTTCTAAAAGAGACGGAACTAGCCCAATAAAGTCTCGTTCTAACAGCAGACGGTGTTAGGCGTAAAAGAGCAACCATCACCAGGACTCGGTGAACTTTGTTGAAGTAAGGATGCTACGGATGTTTTAAAAAGTTTTTTAAAAACATTTTTAATTTTAATTTTCACATTTTGATATAAGTCCTTATATATATATATATATATATATATATATATATATATATATATATATATATATATATATATATATATATATATATATATATATATATATATACTAGCTGTTGGGGTGGCGCTTCGCGCCACCCCAACACCTAGTTGGTGGGGGCGCTTCGCGCCCCCCCCAAGCCCCCCCGCGCGCGTAAGTCGTTACGCGCCATATTAGTTACGCGCCATTGTAGTTGTGTCCCTATGTCCCACCTGTGAATATAGATAGATATATATATATATATATATATATAATATATATATATATATATATATATATATATATATATATATATATATATATATATATATGTTTTTAACTACGTAAAAGTTGCGAATATACAACATTCTTTGCTGTCCCATTGTCTGTGCATATAAATAGATTGTCAGGTTTACCGACTCTTGAACATGCAACATATAATGGTCCATGGGAAAACAATCCGTATTCAGATCTATACCTCATGATTCTAATGATTGCCCTTGAGCGTTGTTGATGGTGATTGCTAATCGACCATTCCCTGAGTCGCCATCGTCATTTATATATCCCCCTGTGCACCCCGGCGTCCCCTTTGTAGTTATGTCCCTGTGTCCCGGTCGTCATTTATATTCCCTGTGTCCCGGTCGTCATTTGTGTCCCGGTGTTCCAGTCTGTGATTTCTCTTTGAGTGTCCCGGGCGTCATTTATATTCCTTGTGTCCCGGTGTCCCGGTCGTCATTTATATCCCCCTGTGCCCCCCGGCGTCCCCATTGTAGTTGTGTCCCTGTGTCCCGGTCGTCATTTATATTCCCTGTGTCCCGGTCGTCATTTGTATCCCGGTGTCCCGGTCTGTATATACATTCGTTTTTTAGTTTTGTTTTTCTCCTTTATTTTTTTCCTTTTTTCTTTTTTTTCTTTTTTAGTTTATTTAGATTTTTAGATTTTTTAGTTTTTTTATTAGTTTTTAGTTTTTTTGTAGTTTTTACCATTTTTTTAGTTTTTTTAGTTTTTTTTTTACTTATGTCCTGGTCGTCATTTATACTCCCTGTGTCCTGGTCGTCATTTGTGTCTCGGTGCTTTGTTGATTGCTAATTTATATTATATTTATATTTATATTTTTTATATTTATTAATATTTTTTTAGTTTTCTTTTTCTCTTATTTTTCAGTTTTTTCCTTTTTTTTAGTTTTTTAGTTTTTAGTTTTTAGTTTTTTTTGTTTTTTACCTTTTTTTAGTTTTTTTAGTTTTTTTAGTTTTTTAGCTTTTTTAGTTTTTTTATTTGTTTTTAGTTTTTTTTTAGTTTTTGCCTTTTTTTAGTTTTTTCAGTTTTTTTTAGTTTTTAGTTTTTTACCTTTTTTTTAGTTTTTTTTAGTTTTTTAGCTTTTTTAGTTTTTTTTCTTTTTATTTTTTTTTGTAGTTTTTACCTTTTTTAGTTTTTTTTCTTCTTTTGTATTAGTGTGAAATAATTCAGACGTCATATGCGGACAAACACGACGTCACTCGACAGACAGACAGACAGACATAACCCACAAACAACTTATTTTTATATATATTTATTCATATTTTTTTAGTTTTCTTTTTCTCTTTTATTTTTCAGTTTTTTCCTTTTTTTTAGTTTTTTTCTTTTTTAGTTTTTAGTTTTTTTTAGTTTTTTACCTTTTCTTAGTTTTTTTTTAGTTTTTTTAGTTTTTTAGCTTTTTTAGTTTTTTTATTAGTTTTTATTTTTTTTGTAGTTTTTGCCTTTTTTTATTTTTTTCAGTTTTTTTTTTGTTATTAGATTTTTACCTTTTTTAGTTTTTTTTTAGTTTTTTAGCTTTTTTAGTTTTTTTTTCTTTTTAGTTTTTTTTGTAGTTTTTACCTTTTTTAGTTTTTTTCTTCTTTTGTATTAGTGTGAAATAATTCAGACGTCATATGCGAACAAACATGACGTCACCTGATCCACACACAGACAACTTATTTTTATATATATAGATATATATATATATATATATATATATATATATATATATATATATATATATATATATATATATATATATATTATAATTTATTTTATATATATATATATATATATATATATATATATAATTATATATATATTTTTACATTATAGTGTTTTACAGAAGACGGCCCTTGGACATAGGGTCGGAATATCCACTGAATTGAATTTCACTGTCTTGGAAAGAAAATTTTCCTATTGTATTTTTGTTTGATATGGAAAGGCAGTGTGGTCTTCGTTGCTATTTAAATTTACAAAATAGCCGACCCAGCAATACCTCTACCAAAATGTATTTTTAAGCACAATCGCCTTTCTTGTACAGTGATATTCAAATTTGTATTTATGTAAAAGTTGTTCGGTACTCTATATAGGTTCGTTATAAATTGTTCTTTTAGTTATGTTTTCTCTTTTTTCTCTTATTTTTTGTTTGTTTTTTTCGTTTTCTCCGTGTCTTCCGTCTCTATGTACTTTATATTGTATGACAGGTTAGAAAAAAATAAACAACAAAACAAAAAAATATTTTATTTTGTGCCTAAGATTACCAATAATTGCACATTGCCTAGTATTTTCGATAGAAATTTTATTTCTGACTTTGCTACTGCCTTGTCGATAAAAACTTCATTTCTAATTTTTGCTGATTGTTTAAGATACATATGGATGCGTAAATTATTACTTAGCCGTTTCTAAGAATCAAATTTTATTTCCGATTTTAATGTAAGCCGAGAACCTTGAAAGATAGTAAAATATTGCTGGATTAATAATAGAGTAAAAAATAGCATAATAGTATACAATGATTCACAAAGCTGCACAATTTTCACATCAGAGAACCAATCACGTATATTTTCTGGTTTAAGAAAGTTACGTGATTGGCTTTCAAAAATACGTCAAAGTCATAAACTAATGAAATTTAAGCATTCTTTTTACCCTGGGAGGAAATTGACACTCTTACAGCCTTACAGGGAAGTAAGGTCTTTGGTTTTTATCTTTTGTCTTTAGTTTTTGTCTTTTGTCTTTTCTCTTTGTCTTTGGTTTTACTTTGGAAAACAAGAACGTATGCTTGGAGTCCTGGAAGAAATTGACACTCATTTTACCATACAAGAAAATGTTTCTTTCTTTCTCTTTGTTCTCATCATAGAAAAGGAAAACCTATAGAGGGATACCACGGAGTCTCTTACCGTGGCAGAAAATGGAGACCAGTCCTACCATGTAAGAAGCCATTACCTCTTTCCCTTTCTTGTCTCATTATAGAAAATGTAAAAGTGCTTAGGGAGTATAGGGAGTCTTTTACCATGACATAGAACTCACACTCTTTCTACCATACAGGAAACTTTAACCTTCTTTTCCATGACAAAAATTAACCCCCTTTTTACCAATGAGGGAACAATTGCCTGTTTTTTTTCTCTTTGGTTTCACTCTGGAAAACAAGAGTTATAGGAAGTCTAGATATCCAACCGCAAAAAAACAAGGTTTTCGTCATCTTCTTGTAAATTCCCTGTCTTTTGTCTGACTACACTAACTTAGTTTCTGCTCCAAAAACTTTTTACCGCCGAAAATTACCTTGAAATATTAGCCCCGTGGTATAAGAAGAAGTTTTCTTCCACCTAAACAATTCATCTCCTGTCTTAATTGACCTGTTCAACTGAGAAATTCTATCCCTTTTATGATGTTGAGTTAGCCATATTTACTTTCAACACAGGAAAGACAGCAAATGCTCTGTATGAGTAAATATTATATATGCCATACATTCAGAATAGGCCATTACAGATAAAATAGGAATAAATATACAGAATGTCCTGGTGATAACAGATCATTCTTTGCTTGGTAATTGAGAACTTGAATATGCATAGATTTTACCCTGTTATAAATAAACATAGTTATGATGATTTTGACTGAAGTGCTTGCACTTTGTTCTAAAGTTTTAAGGGCGCACATATGATGAGCTTATAGAACGTAAATGATAAGCTTGCCTTACCCAAGAAAAAGTAACGCTTTCTCGACAAATTATTTTAAATTCCTAAAATATCAATTGTAAACAAATACAATGTTCTTGGTCAAGTGATCAATTAGTGTGCCAAGGAAAAGTAAAAAGTAAACACACAAATCTTGTATTAAACAAATTCCGACATACTGTGAAAACATGTCTAACAAAAAAGTCAGCCTAGAAAAAAACAACAACAACAACAAAACGCTCAAATGAAGTAATAACCTAAAACGAAATTCTAATTTTAAAACTAACGCAATATGCTCCCCAACTGAAAAAAGAAAACCTTTCTAACTTCAAAAAGACTACATGTATTTAGCTTCTTAATGTGCTTTAACGGTGTCTGTGGGAAAACTTTAGTTGAATCCAGAAGTAGTTCCACTCAGTTAAAGGAACAGTATGTTATTTATGGTGTTTTTTTTTGTAACCAATGATTTTCTAAAATACTAAACTGCGAAATCAAACAACTTCAGTTTGAAAAGCATCAAAGTTATATCTTAAGCCCTATCTTCTGACAAAGAAAAATGACAAGAGGTCTTTCCAAGTTTGCAACTGTAAGGTCAGTTCATGACAATCATTCGTTAATCAGAGTTTCAGGTTTTAACTACTGATTTAATGTTGTTGTTAGCATCAACTAAGAACTCAAACAATTCAGATTTTTATGCATTTAATTCACTTCATTTATATTACAGATTTTTCTGATGTTAGTACATAACAGAACATAACAGACGAACATAACAGGTTGAACATAACAGACGACACTAAAAAATAGCACCACATTACAGTGGTGCCGCTGAATGTTTTTTTCTATATAAGCTTGAAGCGATATTGTGCAAAAATGTGCCACAGTAGCCCTTAATGGGGATTTCTCACTTATGATTACCTTCTTCAACGTCTTTTATAACTCACTATCAATAGCTAAAACAATAAACTTACTAAACTTATTTTGAACCCTAAAATTATTGGAAAGATTTGAGTGTTTTTCCAGAAGAATCGTAAAACTATTAGTTTCTACCAGGAGCTGAGCAGAAATCCCATATTTTCAATAATATTCAATATAATATTGAATATTAATATAATATTCAATATTAATATTATAATATTAATGTATTATATTAATAATATAATATTAATATAATATTCAATATAATATAATATTCAAATAAAGCTATGTGTTTGCTTTGAAGCCTGCGGTTTTGTGAAAAGATTACAGCCTTAACTTGCATTAACTTGATAAGTTTATATTTTATTTAATTTTTATGCATTTATCAAATTATCTTTCCTTTTGCACTTCAGTTACTATAATTTAATAATTAACTGTTTCGGGCAGTTACGATTTTTCTAAAACACATAAAATCTTGACTTAGAACCTATAATTTTCTAAAACACTTAATAATCATGATGCAGATTTCTCGCCTGTGCCATTTTGAGAACCTGGATGCACTGACACTATTTTCAGTTAGTTGACAGAAGCAAAATGGGTAGTAATATTAGTAGCACTGAGAGATTCAGCTTAATACCCAATGGCATTGCTCGGAAATTGCTGATACACCGCTTTGATAGCCAATATGTACATAGTGTGTTTTGACTCAGTTTAGCATCTCGCTCAAAATATCCAGAAAGCTTCAAAATAAAGTTTTAATTCTTCCCTTAGATATTACTAATACGCCCTTTTGATAACCTGCTTGTACATAGTCTGTTTTGATTTAGTTCAAAAGCTCACTCATAATCCCCTAAGACATTGAATTTAATACTCTTAGGATTACCGATAGTAGTAGTGGTAGTAGCAGTAATATTAGTAGGAGCAACGGGAGTACTAGTAGTGATGGCAGTAGCAGCATAAGTTATCAAACAGTTCGTGGTAACCTTTTGGTTGGTTTAACATGCCCCCAACATGAACTGATAGTTTCAATTGTACGCTCTAAGCTTTTTCTGGGATACAGCTATTATGCTTACAGGGGTAAGCTTACAGCTTACCCCTGTTACAGCTCACCCCTGGTAAGCTTACAGCTTACCTAGTATGCTTACACACTTAGCTGCGATACAGCTAAGTGTAGCACTACCACAAATCACCATCAATAAATAAATGAAATTAAAAACAATCAGAAACTATAATAAATAACAGAGTCAAACTCAAGATGAGCAGAAATTACCATGATTAGGGCTCACATTTCCTATGCCTTATCAAGGCCAGAACTTTACCGAAAAACTACAAATGAATGTGCATTGTCAGTTTAATATACATATGCTCATATTTACTCCTTAAAATCTGACTAATTTTTGATTTTTATAGTTATAAAAGGGAAAATATTAATTTTTTCCCAGTAAAGTGCATATTATGTTCTGACCTTGAGAAGGTATAGGGTCTGTGTGCCCTAACTATTTCAATTTTTACTGGTTTTGAATATGACTCTGATATTTATTATAATTGTCTGGTCGTTTGCGTTTCATTAATTTATTGGTGCTTATTTGTGGTAGTATTACGTTTGATGGATTGTTTATTTTTATTTTGGGCTTTTTTGGTTTAATAGAGTTCTTTAATTTTCCTTGAAAAGCTTATTTTGTGCAGAAAATTGTTTGATTTATTTCTGTTTGTTTTATATTGACATAGTCTTTTTATGGGAAAAACAGTTGGAAGGTTGATTGCCCTCCGATCACTTTTGACTTCTAAAAAGGACACTTGAACTTTTATTTTCCAGTCAAATTTGAGATGTCATAAGTGATCTAGATTATTTATCGACTGGTTATATAAAGTAACGATGTCAATGATATTATTTATACACTCTATAATACTAGCTTGCATATAGTTTTTTCCTTTGATTGAAACTTCTCACAAACGTTCCCTAAAACTTTCTACTTATTGCCCTTTTGAAAGGTCTAACTTAATATTGTAAGCCGTTATCGTAATATTAATTTTAAAAACTCTTTCCGAAAAACAAGTTTTTCATAGAAAAGTAAAGAGCTCCATTAAGCCAAGAATGAGAAAAAATAAAGTAAAATAATCTTCCAAGTGTAAAATTACCACAAATAATTATCAATAAATAAATGAAGCTCAAAACGAACAAAAATTATATTAAATAGCAAAGTCAAACTCAAAACGAGCAAAAATTGTCGTGAGTAGGGCTCATAACCCCCCATTCCTTCTCAAGACCGGAAAACAATTTGTGCTTGAAAAAAAAACAAAAAAAAATTACCTTGGATTGTCAGTTCAATTAATATATACTGATATTTATTCCCTCCGAGTTTTGATAATTTCTTTTCTATGATAGTAAGAAAAGTGAAAACACTTCAAACGTATTTTGTTTTCAGTAAAACGCAAATTGTGTTAAGGGCTTGATTAGGCATGATGGTTATCAGCCCTACTCATGTTAGTTTTTGTTCGTTTTGAGTTTGGCTTGGTTATTTATTTGAATTTCTGTTCGTTTTAAGTTTCATTTATTTATTGATAGCGATTTATGGTTTATTTACGCTTGGAAGATTACTTGATTTTAATTCTGCTAATTCTTGGCTTAATGGAGCTCTTTACTTTTCTTTGAATAACATGTCTGCTGGAGAAACTTTGTCAATTAAATTTCTGTTCGATTTTTATTGACATAGACACTTTCATGGAAAAAATAATATTTTATATCATTCTAGTTTAACGAACTGCAATAAGGAGCGACTCGGCTCAATTGTAACCGAAACTCTAAAAAACGGAATTTTTACAACAATAGCTACATCAAAAGAATCACATTTTAATGCTGATTTTAAATATATATAAAGGGCATTTCATTAAGTTTAGACCTACCCCTCAAAAGTTACGAGCCTGAGAAAATTTGCCTTATTTTCAAAAATAGGGGAAAACACCCCCTAAAAGTCATAGAATCTTAACGAAAAATTACAACATCAAATTCAGCGTATCAGAGAACCCTACTGTAAACGTTTCAAGCTCATATCTACAAAAATGTGGAATTTTGTATTTTTGCCAAAAGACAGATCACGGGTGCGTGTTTATTTGCTTCTTTTTTTGTTTTTATTTTCTTTTTTTGTTTTTTCCCCAGGGGTAATCGTATCGACCCAGTTGTCCAAGAATGTCGTGAGAGGGCTCATTCTAACGGAAATTAAAATTTTCTAGTGCCCTTTTGAAGTGCCCAAAACAATTGGAGGGCACCTAGGCCCCCTCACACACTCATCTTTTTCCCAAAGTCATCAAATCAAAATTTTAAGATAATCATTTTATTCAACATAGTCGAAAAACCTAATAACTATTTCTTTGAGGACGACTTACTCCCCTAAAGTCCCTGTGGGAGGGGCTGCACGTTACAAACTTTGACCAGTGTATCCACATAGTAATGGTTATTGGGAAGCGTACATACGCTTTCAGGGGGATTTTTTTGGTTTGGGGAGGGGTTGAGAGACGAGGTTACGCGGGGGGAACTTTCCATGGAGGAATTTGACAAGGGGGAAAAAATTTCCACGAAGGTGGGGCAGGATTAGCTTTTCTTTAAAAGAACAATGAAAAATAGAATATGAAAAAGTTTTTTCAACTGAAAGTAAGGAGCGGCGTTAAAAATTAAAATGAACAGAAATTATTATGCCTATGAGGAGTTCACCTCCTACTAATACCTCACTCTTTACGCTAAAGTAATTTTATTAATTTCAACTATTTATTCTACGGCCTTTGTGATTCAGCGGTCGTTCTTAAGTGTTCTTGTGCTTGCATTGTGCCTGCGTCCCCTTAAAAGTTCAGTTTTTTACAGTAATATTGGTTTGTCTTCTATTGCATATGCAGATGACGTTCTTCTTGTTGCCCCGACTCGCCGTGGATTGCTTTTTAATTTCACTTTATTAACCAATGAACTATCTAAGATTGGACTGTCAGTTAATGCGTCTAAATGCGAGTTTATTTGTTTTAATAGCCCTCATGCAGTCGCCCCATTCGTTGCTGAGACTGCAGTTCTACAAGGTTCTTCTCTAGTTAGTTGGCTTGGTCTGTGTTTTGGCCCAACACTTTCCACTACCTGTTTATCCCTAGTGAATCAAGCCGTGAAAAACCTACGCGTCTCTTACGGAAAAATATCCCCAAACAAAAGCCGTTACAACCGCAACGGTTTGTGCATAATTTATAACGCTTATTGCGCCCCTGTGCTTTTGTTTTTATCAGGCATGGCTCATCTGTTCCGTAAGAAAGATCGATATACTCTATGTACGGCTTATTTCAGATATTGCAAATTCCTCCTCCGGCTTCCTAGATGGCACCGAAACAAAAAAATTATTGCTTGATTTAGTTTAATAGATGTGCCTTCTCGGATTCGGTCTTCCAGTGATGATTTATGTAAAAAGACTATCAACTTTTTTCACGTTCATGACCGCCTGCAGCCTTTTTTCCATATTGATACTGGTTAGTTAGTCCATGTTTTCTTTTGTTAGTTTGAATTTATTCTTCGCTGTTTATCGTTTTTGTTTCATTCATTTATTCATTCTTAAGGAATTAGGACAAAACTTAACCTATAGTGTAAAGAGCGAGGTATTGACAGGGGGATAAACCCCCTCATATACGTAATAAAAATATATGAATATAGAAGTTCGTTACGTAAGTTACGTATATTTTTACTAATAAAAATGTTCGTAAAAAATTAAAAGTTCTAGTAGCCTTTTAAATAACTTTTAACTAAAAATGCCTTTTTAATTGGAGGGTAACTAGGCCTACTCCCCGCTCCTTTTTTCCCAAAATCGTCCGATTAAAACTATGAGGAAGCCATTTAGCCAAAAAATAAATTCATATGCAAATTAATTTTAATTATTCATCTGCGTAGAGCCAAAATCAAAACATGCATTAGTACAAAAACGTTCAGAAATTAAATAAAAAAACGTTTTTTAACTGAAAGTAAGTAGCGAAATCACACAGTTCGTGGTAACGAACTGTAGTAAGGAGCGACCCGGCTCAATACTAACCAATAGTAACCAACTCTAAAAAATGGAATTTTGATAACAATAGCTACATCAAAAGAATTGAATTTTAATGCTGACTTTGAATATATAAGGTTCATCAAGTTTAGTCTTACCCATCAAAAGTTACGAGCCTGAGAAAATTTGCCTTATTTTAGAAAATAGGGGGAAACACCCCATAAAAATCATAGAATCTTAACAACAATCACACCATCAGATTCAGCGTATCAGAGAACCCTATTGTAGAAGTTTCAAGCTCCTATCTACAAAAATGTGGAATTTTGTATTTTTTGCCAGAAGGCAGATCACGGATGTGTGTTTATTTGTTTGTTTGTTTTTTTGTTTTTTTTTCAGGGGTGATCGAATCGACCCAGTGGTCCTAGAATGTTGCAAGAGGGCTCATTCTAACGGAAATGAAAAGTTCTAGTGCCCTTTTTAAGTGACCGAAAAATTGAAGGACACCTAGGCCCCCTCCCACGCTAATTATTTTCACAAAGTCAACGGATGAAAATTCTGAGATTGCCATTTTATTCAACGTAGTCGACAAACCTTTTAAATTTGTCTTTGGGGACCACTTAATCCCCCACAGTCCCCGTGGGAGGGACTACAAGTTACAAACTTTGACCAGTGCTTACATATAGTAATGGTTATTGGGAAGTGTAGAGACGTTTTTAGGGGGGTTTTTTGGTTGGGGGAGGGGCTGAGAAGAGGGGGATATGTTGGGGGAACTTTACTTCGGGGAATTTGTCATAGGGGAAGAAAATTCCCATGAAGGGAGCGCAGGATTTTCTAGCATTATATAAAAAAAGACTTAAAAAATAAATTTGAAACATTTTTTTCAACTGGAAGTAAGGAGTATCATTAAAACGTAAAATGAACAGAAATTGTTACTCATATGAGAGGCTCACGTCCTCCTAATACTTCGCTCTTTACGCTAAAGTATTATTAGTAATTTCAACTATTTATTCTACGGCTTTTGTGATTCATGGGTCAATCTTAATGAATTGGGACAAAATTTAAGCTTTAGTGTAAAGACCAAGGTACTGACGAGGGGGTGAACCCCCTTATATATGTAATAAAAATATGAGAATACAAAAGTTCGTTACGTAAGCTAATTTGTAAGTTACGTATATCTTTCACTAATAAAAACATTCGTAAAAACTAAAAGTTCAAGTTGCCTTTTTAAGTAACCAAAAATCGGAGGGCAACTAGGCTTCCTCCCCCACTCCTTTTTCTCAAAATCATTCGATCAAAACTATGAAAAAGCTATTGAGCCAAAAAAAAAAAAAAAAAAAAAAAAATGCAAATTTCGTTTTAATTATTTCTCTGTGGAGAGCCAAAATCTAAACATGTATTGATTCAAAAACGTTCAGAAATTAAATAAAAAAAAACAAGTTTTTTTTACCTGAAAGTAAGGAGCGACATTAAAACTTAAAACGAACAGAAATTACTTCGTATATGGAAGGGGCTGCTTCCTCATCGACGTCCCGCTCTTTACGCTAAAGTTTTTTACTGTTTTAAAAAGTAGAGTTGAGAGAAAGAGTCAAACTTCTTCTACTGAATAAAATGAATAAGTTCTCCTCTATTCTCTTCTACTGAATACGTTCTCCTCTACTGAATAAAATGACTGTCTCGTAATTTTGACTGTATTAGTATGGAAAATCAAGAGGCTTGAGAGAAGGGCTGCTAGCCTTTCAATAAAGAAAAATTGAACTTTGAAATGAATTGGCTCTTTTAAAAATTCAATTATATTTCTAGCTATTATAGAGTGGTGCTGGCTATGATCTTGCTTATATGCCCATTTGAATATGCTTATATACCATTTGCCCATTACAGCATGCATACTGTTCTTTCCTTTAATTGAAACTAATAAACGTTCCCTAAGAGTTTCACGTTAATACTCTTAGCGTCATGAGTTACATTAACTGCAGCGGTAGTATTAAAAGTATGAATACAGCGCCTTCTAGCTGATTCAAATTCCCCAGAGCTTACTCTTATAGGTCTAAATTAATAATATAAGTTTATCTTCAGGTGTTGCTTTCTCACCTTATTGAAAGTCTACCAGCCTTTATTTTTTTTATTCAATTCAACCTCTGCTTAAATATTCCTTAAAATATTCACCCTATTACCCTTAGCTTGCACAGTAGCAATAGTTGAATCAGCAGTAGTAGCAGTATGCGCATAGCCTCTTTGGTTTCTTCAATATCTTCTTCAACACACGCTGAAAATACCAGCTTAATACATACCATCAACCATTCCTGAAGCATTTTTGATGCGTCCGCTTGACACCCTGTGTGGGCATAGCGTGTTTCGATTTAGTTCCATACAGTTTCTATATATCCCAAATCTGTCGCTTTAATATCCTTAGTTTGAATAGTTTTAGTAGTAGTAGTAGTAGTAGTAGCTGTAGAATTAATTGTAGTAGCCTAAGCCTTAGTGGAAGTAGCAATAGAGGTAATAATAATAGTAACAGTACCAGCAGTATGAGTAGGAACAGTAGCAATAGGATGCAAATAGTTTTTTTTGGTTAGTTTAACTTCCCTCACAGCAAACCCTGTTAGTTTCAAATTCACACACCAAACTATTCTAAAGATATTGTTGTTACACCCTTTTGAAAACCTGCATACAGAGGGCGTTTTCTGATTCAGTTCATCTTCCCCCCTCCCCTCCCGCTCAAAATTTCTTGAAAATTTCACCTTCATACCCTTAGACATAGTTGCAATAGTAATTACAGTAGTAGTATTGATATTACTAGTAAAAGTATTGAATAGAAATAGTACTACTAGCAGTAGTACTGTTAACCTATCGCATTTTGGTCAGTTGAAGATCCGTCTCATCAAGTCCTGAACGTTTCAACTTAAAACAATCAGCCATTACAATGGCATTATTGATATGTTCTTTTGATAACCTGTATGTTTATATACTTCTTGAAATTTCCATCTCAATGCTCTTAGCCCTACACGTAGTTGTAACAGGAGTGGTAGTAGTAGTAGTCAATTTAGCCGTAATAGTAGTATTAGCAGGAGTGTGCAAATATTACCTTTTGGTGACATAACATTCCTCTTAATGTATTCTCTGAAAGTTTCAACTTAATACCCCAATCAATTCTTCAGATAAATTATTTTGACTATGTGCATGCACATAGCGTCCTTTAATTTTGTTCAAATTTCCCCTTAACACTGTAAACAGAGTAGTTTAGTTGTAGTAGTGGTGGTAGCTGTAGTAGTATTGATAGCATGCAAATATTGTTTTCTTGATGATCTCCCTTATCATTTTCTGAATTTTCAAAATTAATATACTCAGTAATTCCTGTGTTGTATCCTTTTGACAGTCCGAATACACATAAAGTGCTTTGATTTACTTTAACACTCCTCTCAACATTCTCTGAGTGGCTCACTAAAATACCCTTCGTCTTCTTGGAAAGTGAAGTTCAAAATCGCATACCTTTATCAAATAACAAATACTATACGCAAACAATGAACGAATTGCCTAACTTACAACCCTTGTCCTGAGGACTGCGTGGAGGTTGACATGCTCAATAATGATCCTTTCAACAATGCTGAACAGAATTTAGATCAGGTATATTGTTAGAATTTCGATAAGATATATTTTGGGGAATGATCGACTTTGGGGGGGGGGTCTGACACCCCTCCATTCACTTTTGACTCTTAAAATATCACTAAAACTTCCGAATTCCAAACAAATGAGCTATGTCTGATCCAAAGTTTATACAACTACCTGTTCCATAAAAACCTTATATGCCCTGGACATAACTTACAACCGTTGCCCATGGGCTCTGGGTGATTGTGCCCACCCCAAAGACATTGTTATATGGAATTTGGACTAAATGTAACAAATTGGCAATCTCAAAATTTCAATTGAATGTGTTCTGGGAAAAGAGGAAGTCAGGGAGGGGGGACTGTTGCTCTCCATTGTGTTTGACTTTTAAAAGGGAGCTGTAACTTTACGTTTCAATTGAAATGAGGCTTTTCTAAAGTTCAAATGACCATTTCTTCCATAAGAATCTCAAATGCCCCTGGGAAATAATTTAAAACCATACCTTCAGACTCTGGGGGATTCTGTCCACCCCAATGGGCTTATTATGTGATTTTTAAACTATCTTTAAATAAATAGCTATCTCAAAATTTTGATTGGATGTATTTGTGGAAAATCAAACGTAGAGGAGGGAGTGGGGTGCCCCCAATCACTTTGACTCTTAGAAAGCGAACTACAACATCTAATTTTCTATCAAATGAGCCCTTTCTTCAGTTTATACGACAACCCTTTCCATAAAAACCTTATATTTCCTTGGGGCATAACTTATAACCCTTGCGCTGAGGGATCTGGGGCGTCATCCTCAAAGACGTACTTTCAAGACCTCATAACTGCGTTGAACAAAATGGCTATCTCATAATTTTTATTGATTGTGTTTGGGGAAATGGTAGGCTTGTGACCGAGGTTAGTTCCCCTCTAATCACTTTTGGCTGTTAAAAGGAACACTAGCCCCTTCAATTCCAATAGAGTCTTTCTCAAAGTTTCTACAACGAAAAATGGCCATCTCAAAATTTCTATCAGAAGTATTTCGGGAAAATACGAGGTGGGGGCCATGCACCCTACCGATACTCTAAATCTAAAAAAAAACACGCTCAAAATTTGTATTAGATACATTTCGGGAATACAAGAGGTGTTAGGAGGGAGGGTGTTATCCACCCTCCATCACTCTGAATATCAGAAATGGCACTAAAAATACTTATTAGCAATCTTACTAAGCATTTCTAAAGTTTATATGATCACCCTCTCTACATAAACCTTGTATGCCCCCAGGACATTACTTACAACCCTAGCTCTAGGGTCTATATGGGAGGGAATTGACATCCTAAGATGCATAATTTACGGACTTCTCAGCTACGTTGAACAAAATGGATATCTCACAATTAGTTTCGAGAAATGGTGGCCATGGGTTATTTTCTCTCCAATTATTTTTATCAATTCAAAAGGGCACTAACCCTCTCAACATCCCTTTCAATTTTTCTTCAACATTCCCTTGGATGGTTCTTTCGATATCCTTAGCCCTAGTAGCACCTGCTACAAAAGTAGTAGTTTTAGTGATAGTAGTGTTAGTAGTAGTAGTAGTAACGTCTAAATATTGCCTTTTTGGTCAGTTGATCATCTCCCATATCATTTCCTGAAAGTTCAAAATTAATATCCTCAGTCATACCTGGTTTATGCCATTTTGACAACCCATATACACATAACATGATTTGATTTAGTTCAACACTCCCCTTAGTATTCCTTAAAAGACTCACCTTACTGTCTTTCTTACGCTGGGAAAGTAGTAGTCAAACATATTTTGTCTCAGTAATATATGCTATATGTGGACAATTATCAAATTAGCTAACTTACAGCCCTGTGGCCTCGGGAGGGTCGGAGGGGGAAGTAAACATCCCCAAGCGCAAAATTACCCTACCTTTCAGTAAAACTGAAAAAATAGATGTCTCCAAACCTTGTTTCGATGCTTGTTTTGGGGAAATGATGGGCGTATGGGGGGAGGGGAGCTCCTAAAATTTAACTTTTGATTCCTAAAAGGGCACTATAACTTCCAATTTCAAATAAAAAGAGCCTATCTGAGGTTTTTGTGAGAACACATTCCATAGAAACCTTGTATATCTCCAAAGCATAGCTTACTAGCCCTTCCTCAGGTGTCTCGAGGGTTGTGTCAACTCTAAATGCATTGTTATTTGTTCTTTGGACTATTTTGTTTTAAAATAAATATCACAAAATTTTAATTAGATACGTTTCATGAGAAAAGGGATATAGGGGCAGTGACTTCCATCACTTTTGACTCTTAAAATGGAACTTAACGTTCCGAGTTTCAACCAAGTGAACGACTTCTAAAGTTTATACAACCATCCCTTCTACGAAAGCCTTAAATGCCCCCCGTGGCATAAATTACAACCCTTTCCCGAGTCTGTGGTTGTTTGTAGCACACCCAAAAGCCTTGTTATAAGATCTTTGGACTATATTGAATAGAATGACTATCTAAAACTTTCTATTGGATTCATTTCGGGAAAACACGACATATGAGGGGATGGGGGTAGTTGTCCTCTGATCACTGTGACTCTAAAAAAGCACATTAAAACTTCTGGTTACTGATCCTTTGAGACCCCTCTGAAGGATATACAGACACCCTTTCTATAAGAAACCTTATATGCCCACAGGGCATAATCTACAGCCTCTACCCTGCAGTTTGTGGGGTGGTTGTCATCCTCAGAGTCATAGTTTTTTGACTCTTCAGTTACCCTGAACAAAATTACTATGTGAAATTTTTCATTGCATGTGTTTGGGGAAACAATGGGCGTGGAGGGTAAGGGGGGGCTGGCTGCTTTCAAATCACTTTTGAACTCTTAAAAAGGGCACTATAACTTCCAATTTTAAATCAAATGAGCCCCGTCTGAAGTTTATATGATCCGCCTTTCCATAAAGCCTTATAGCTCCTCATGGCATAATTTACAATCCTTACCCCTGGGACCTGGGGGTTTTGCTAACCCAAGAAGAATCGCTTTATTTTCTGTTGACTATCTTCAACAAAATGGCTAATTCGGAATTTTAATCATAGGCATTTGGTAAAATAGGGGTAGTCGGGTGGGGAGGGGAAGCTAGTTAACCTTCAACATTTTTAACTCCCAAAAGGGAGATAGAACTTCAATCTTCAACCGAATAAGCCTCTTGTAAAGCTTATACACCTCCCTTCCTTAAAAACCTTAAATGCCTCAGGGCATAGCTTACAACCCTTACCCCCAGGCTCTGTTTTTTCAACCCAAAAGCCTTGCTGTATGATCCTCAGACTATTTTGGGTAGAATTACTATCTATAAATTTCAATTGGACGCATTTTGGGAAAATATGACTGTGTTTGTGTGTGTATGCAGGGGGGGGGTAGCTGTCCTCCGATTAATTTGGCTCTTAAAAAGCGCACTTACATTTCTGATTATCAGTTCAATAAGCCACCTTCGAAGTTTATATACCACTCCTTCTATAAAGTTTTATATGGTCTCAAGGCCATAGCTGACAACCCTTGCCCTGAGGGTTGTGGGGGGGAGAGTTGATCCTTAATTTCCGGAACTTTCAACTACGCTGAACAAAATATCTATCTCAAAATCGTATCAGCGTAACAGGGCGTATCAGCAATATCTAAGGAATAGCTTATAATGTTTAGTTATGGCCCTCAGAGCTACTTGTGGGGGAAGTTGAGCTAAATCAAAACATACTATGTACATTTGAGTAACTAAAGGGGTTACCAGCAATATTCCACTAGCATTATAAGCTATTAAGCTAAAACTCTTGGAATTACTAATATTTTTACCACTGTTGTCATTACTTCTACTACTACTACTGTTACTACTGACACTTCAATGGGACTAAATCAAAACAGTTTAAGTGGATCGAAATTGCAAAATTGCCATAGACGGGACATCTTTGGACTTGAATAAGTTATAATTTGGAAACTTTTAAGAAAAAATCTTATATTGCTACGAAACAAAATCAAAAGGCACCATTGGCAAGCTGGTTGTCAGTAGCACATCAGCAATATCTCAAGAATGGTTAAGAGTATCAAGTTGAAGCGTTCGGGACTTGTACTACTGCTACTGCTGCAGCTACAATTTAACTAAATAAAAGGCTTTGAGTGAATCCAGGCTGTTAACATGGCATAAGTACTGTGTCTTAGGAACAATGTGCATCCAGATTGTCAACAAGGCGTATTTGAAATATATTAGAGTATAACTAGGGCTCTTAAGTTAGGTGTTTGAGAACATTTTATTGAAGGTGTTGAGCTAATTCAGGACATTGTGTTCATTTAAGTCTGTCACAAGGAAGTAATTGCCATATCTTTTCGAAGAGATGATTAATTAGGCTAAATACTTGCATTGAAAGGACGTATCTGCAATATAGCTATTATGGCAGAGGGCTTTACGGTAAAACTTTAAGGAGAATTTAGGGTGTATGTTGAGCATTAACCTCAAATTAAAACGCAATATATGCAGATAGTTCTACAACTATTATACTACAGCCGTTGACCAAAATAGAAACAGATTAAGTGGATCCAGGATGTCAAAATGGCACATATACAACATATGAGTAACTGATTACTGTTTGAAGTTGAATCTTTCACGGAAGTTTGAGTGGAATGTACCAGAACTAAACTAAAAGACACTGTGTGCATCCAGCTTTGTCAAAAGGGCTTGTCTACAACATCTTACGAACAGCAAAGGGCATGAAAAGTGAGCTAAATTAGAATTTACTGTGTGCATCCAAGTTTGTCAGAACCGTGTATTTGCAATATCTCAGGAAACCTTGAAGGATATAAGGTGAAACTCTTAGGGCATGTGGAGAGAGATAGTTCAGAATAATTGTTCTATTCTCAGGGTTGTAACATGATATGGTTCATGTTCTGTCAAGCGTATAGGACCCAAAAGAGTATTTCCCCAAACCCATCAATCCAAAGCATTGTAGTACAACAATTATTTAAATGTTGCAAAATTTCGTTAAACATATAAATAGTAAGCTAAAATCTGGATTCTTATGGGGAAATTCTAAAAATTAAAAACAATTAAATAAAAAAACAAGTTTTTAACTGCAAGTAAGGAGTAACATTAAAACTTAAAATGAACAGAAATTATTCCGTATATGAAAGGGACTGTTCCCTCCTCTACACCTCGCTCTTCACACTAAATTTTAACGCTGTCACAACTCTACCTTTTAAAACAATAAATGACCCTAAATCACAAAGGCCATAGAATAAATAGTTGAAATTGCTAAAAATACTTCAGCGTAAAGATCAAGGTATTGTGGAGGAGACGACCCCCCTTATATACGTAATATTTTAGGTTCGTTTTAATTTTTACTGATATTCGTTACTTCCAGTTGATAAAAAATGTTTTTTTTATTTATTTTCTCATTGTTTTTTTTTAATAATGCTAGAAAATCCGCACCCCCTTCATAGGAATTCTCTTCGTTCATAATAAATTCCTCTATGGAAAGATTCTCCCATCTAACCACCTCCCCTCCCTAAAAACGTCTGTAAACTTCATAATGGCCAATACTCTATGTAGACAATGGTCAAAGTTTGTAACTTGCAACCCCTCCCCCGGTGACTATGGGGGATTAAGTCTCCCCAAAGACATAGTCATTAGGTTTTTAACAAAGCTGTACAGAATGGCTATCTAAAAATTTTGATCCGGTGACTTTGGGAAAAACATATGCGTGGGAGGAGGTCTAGGCACCCTCTAATTTTTTTGGTCACTTGAAAAGGGCACTAGAACTTTAATTTCTGTTAGAACAAGCCATCTTGCAACATTCTATGACCATTGGGTCGATACGATCACACCTGGGAAATAAACAATAACAAATAAACACTCAGCCGTGATGTGGCTTCTGGCAAAAAGTACAAAATTCCACATTTTTGGGCTTTCGAGCTTGAAATTTTGACAGTAGGGTTCTCTGATACCCTGAATCTAATGGTATGATTTTAGTTTCTATTCAATGACTTTTAGGGGTGTTTTCCCCCATTTTTTCAAATATGGCAAATTTTCTCAGGCTCGTAACTTTTGATGGGCAAAATTAAACTTGATGAAACGTATATATTTCAGTCTGATATGGGAGAAGAAGACCTTCCCGTCCGATTGGAAGATGTCAGTGATAATCCCAGTATTTAAAAAGGGGGACAAATACGACAGCTACAACTACTGAGGGATATCACTCATGGATATGGCTGCCAAAGTATTTGCGATGATTATGCTTAAAAGGTTCAAAGAAGCAAGGGATGAACGAACACGTGAAAATCAGTGCGAGTTTCGAAGAGAGAGATGGTGCACTGACCAGATCTTCACTCCTCGCCTCATTTTTCAACAATACGAACGTTACAACCTCCCCATAATTAACATGTTCCTAGATTTTGTGGCTGCGTTCGACTCAGTAACCTGCGAAAACCTTTGGCGAATCATGGCGGAAGACGGTATGCCAGTTGAATTCGTGGAGCTGTTGAAAGCCTCCTACAAGCATTGCAGATCGATCATAAGAGTGCTGGGCGAAGAAAATGAGCCCTTCAGTGTAGAAAGCGGTGTGAAACAGGGATGTATATTGTCCCCTGTTTTGTTTATCTACTGTATAGATTGGATTCTAGAAAGGGCATTCCCAAGTTTTGATGGTGATGTTATGGGATTTGGCATTAATGTGCTTGACCTGGACTACGCGGATGATATCGACGCCTTTGCTGCCGATCCAGCAACTGCCCAAGCAATGCTAAATGAAATAGCACATTTCTCTCAGCTACTGGGTATGAAGATCGACACGGCCAAAACTAAAGTCATGGATAAATATAAAGTCGGATTATCAGCTTGTTCTTTACGGACAAGAGTTGCAAAAAGTCGATAGCTTCACCTATCTTGGCTCAGTAATAGACCCTCATGGAGGCTGCGACCTTGACATACAGAACAGAATAAACAAAGCCCAGGCCATCTTCTCACAACTCCGCCGCCATCTGTGGAACCGGCGGGAGATTAGCATGAAGACAAAAATTCCTGTATATAAAGTGGCTGTTAGATCTGTCCTCTTATATGCAGTAAAAAATTGGCCACTGAAGGTGCTTCATCTCCATGATTTGAAAGTCTTTGACCACCACTGTCTACGAATGATCCTGAAGATTCGATACTCCGACATAATCTCAAATGCTGATAAGCGCCACCACTGCTGTAAATTCGAACCCGCCACCACGATTGCAAAACAGAGAAGACTGCGTTGGCTTGGTCATGTGCTTAGAAGACCCAATGACCGCATCATGAAGCAAGTACTTCTAGCTGCCCCGTTGCCAGATTGGCGCAGGCGACCCGGCGGTCAATCAAAGAATTGGTGGGCAACTGTCAAAAATAACCTCAACCCCATTGGCGGATTTCGAAGATTTGGCAGAAAGTGGGAGAGCTGCTGGCTTTGGTTTGTTGAAGAGCTGGCACAAGATCGCGACAAATGGGAGTAAACCATACGTAGTCTTCTAGATGCCGGGTGAGGCGTCCTCGTCTGGTCCCGCGACAAGTACAATTAAGTACAAGTAAGTATATATTTAAAATCAGCATTAAAATTTGATTATTTTTACGTAACTATTGGTATCAGAATTCCGTTTTTTTTAGTTTCGGCTTCGGTTGAGCCGGGTCACTCCTTACTACGGTTAGTTACCACGACCTATTAGAAACTCAAACAAAATTAAAGTATACTTTTCTAGGACATTCGAAAAGATTAAAAATGCTCTTTTTTTTACCAATACGAAAAACCATGTCAATTAAAAAAAACACAAGTTACAACTTTTCCCGCAAAAGAAGTTTTCCAAAGAAAAGTAAAGATATACCATTGAACAAATCAATTAATACATGAGAACAAAGCAAACAAAAATAGCGATAAATAACCTAGCCAATCTCAAAAAGATCAGAGACGACAAATAAGTGTAAGGCTAATGCCACCTCTACCTTTTAAAGACCAAAACATAAAATGCACTATGCTTAAAACAAATATGTGTTCGAAATATGTGTTCTGTATATGTATATGTTCACAATAACACTGTTAACACTGTATATGTTATATATATGTTAACACTGTACATGTGTTCGAAATATCCAGTTAAATAATTTTATATCTATTCACTGTCAATAAAAAGGTATCATCCCTATTTTGAACTGTTTTACTTTCGGCTTAAAACAAAATATATTATGAACATTTTTCTGCTTTTTCAACTCTAACAAATCAAAAATTATTAAGACTTATAGTAATTAATATCATTGTGTATATTAAAGTGTCAATTCAGATTCATTAGCTTTTTTCGTTAATCTTTGTTGTTTTGTTGAGTATTTATCTTATTTTTTATTGATCTTATGAGAAAAACAAACACATGGCCCGAAATAAATATTTTTTTTCAGCAAAGTTAAAAATATGCTTTGATCTTTAAAAGGCCTAGGGCCGTTGGTCCTACTCTTCTTTGTGGTAGTTTCCATTAGTTTCTTTTTTTTTTAGCTCGAATTGGTTATTTGTTGTAATTGCTGTGTTTTCGGTTCATTCATTCATCTATGGTGATTTTTGGTGGTTTTACGCTTGAAAAGCTATTTGACAAGATACTTAGGTACTAGAAAATCATTTACTTTGGAAAACTGCTTTTGTGTAAAATCATTTATGCAATTAGTACCTTAAGGAATCGCTCTATCTTGTCAATTATAAAAGTTTTTTGTTTTGCCAAACTATTTAGAATTGATTGGTAAATTTAATAAGAGTTCAGAGTTTTGTATATATATATATATATACATATATATATATATATATATATATATATATATATATATATATATATATATATATATATATATATATATATATATATATATGTATATATATATATGTATATATTTATATATATATTTATATATATATATATATATATATATATATATATATATATATATATATATATATATATATATATACAACTTTTCACTTTGTCACAGCCTTTCACTTAAGTTCTGTTAGGTGAAAGTAGGGAGCATCCTTAAAACTCAAAACGAACAGAAAATATTCCATATACCAAGGGTTTCTCATTCGTCGTGACCTTGCTTTTTGCGCTAAAGTTTGACTGTTTGTTCCCAATTTTTTAAGAATTGCTATTGAAACACAGGGGCGTTTAATTATAATAGGAAGCTAAAAGAGCAAGGTATTGTGGATGGGGCAATCCTTCATACATGTAATAAATCTACCAAAGTTAATACGTAATTCCATTTTAGTTTTTCTTGTGCGGTTAGCCAAATTCAAACCTGTATTAGTTGAAAAAAATTCGAAAATTAAATAAAAAACAAGTTGTTTCTATTTAAAGTAAGGAGCGATATGAAAACTTAAAACGAATAGAAATTTGACCGTATATGAAGAGAGCTGTCCCCTCCTCAACACCTAACTCTTTACGCTATATTTTGATTCTTTGTCACAACTCTACTTTTTAAAACACTAAGAAATTTAGCGTAAAGAGCTAGGCATTGAGGTTGGGACAGCCCCCTTCATATACGGAATAATTTCTGTTCGTTTTAAGTTTTAATGTCGCTCCCTACTTTCAGTTAAAAAAAAATTTTAATTTGATTTTCCAGAAAAATAAGTGTTAAACAGCAGTAAATAACAATTGTAAAGAAAAATAAGGAGCCAAAATTAGAATATTGAAAGCTAGAGTGATGGCAGTGGTCAAATACGGTATTTGAAGCGTGAATGCTCCGAAAAACGAAGGAAGATTTGCATGGTTTTTTTTCCAAAGAAATTACCTACGGATTGTTCTGGGTACCCATAAAATTTAAGGGATACTTGACTTTCTGGGAGGATGTAAAGAGGGAGACTTTGGATTTATTCTTTAATTAGATTTATGTAATTTATTAGTTACCACATCTCATATCTATCAAAGTGTAATTAATTCTGGGTACCCAGAATGTTCACCGTAACATTGATTTTAAAGGTAAAAAAAGTAAAAATGCATATTTTTCTCTCTAATTATTTAAGAATTGATTGCGGTTAGATTGAACTATTAGGACAATCCTAACATAATTCTAAATATTAAATGTTTTGACGTCTGTGAAATTAAAGAATCCATGGGAGGATGTCATATACATAAAATTTACGGATTGTTCTGAGTACCCGACTGACTAACCATATCTCAAAACTGTAAGTTGTACAAAAACGTGGTTCATTCCCCGTTTCTATGGCTATACTGTGGGAAAGGCTGAGATGGTTAGAACACATTTTGCGGATGAAGGATGATGGATCGCCAAAAATCATCCTTGTCGGCCAACCGCCTAGGGCCAAAAAAACAGCAGGTTGTCCCCGAATGGGGTGGGAGGATGTCATATACATAAAATTAAAGGGAATCATTGAATTTCTGGGAGGGTGTAAAGAGGGAGACTTTGAATTTATTGGAATGGAAGAGTGTGCATAATTGTGTTGGCTGCAGGCGGCTTAGTGCTGCAGTGAGTTTTTAGCAGTAGTTATAAAATGTGGGAAAAAGCAGTTATAAAATCTTCTATGGAAAGATAATATAAGAAAACAAGTCGAACACAACGACAAAAGACTGGAAACATCATTTTCTACAAAAATAAAAGTTTTTAGAATGCCAATTAGAGCCTCTAAGACTCTTTTATAAGTTAATAAGGCTGATCTTTATCAATATTCAATTTAATGCTGTATATTTAATCCAAATCCTGTTATCTGATCAGATTGTTTTGCCTATTTTCCAAAACAATTCAAATCTCATTTAATCTGACAAATTTTTACAGGTGACTTGAAACTTATTTAGTTGTACTAAATTGAGATCAAAACAAAAATCAAATCGAAAAATAAATTTCAAAAATTCAATGTTTAGACTTGTAGCAATTTAGACATTGCCTACTGTTGATTACCGTGATCAGCATTATAATTAGAAAATAATAGTTAAAAATTAGTTATAAGAAAAGGCAAGAATATAAGATTGATTCATAGATGTGTCTACAATAGTACATACATTTAACTAGAGTAAGGTCCACTAGCAGAAGGATTACAAAAGGCACCATCAACATTGTATCCGAAGTCATTTCACTACTGGATGTGAACATATCCTAACAAGCCCACTACCTACTTTGATCCCATCTCTTGAAATCTTTTAACCTATCTTTTTCCGACGCATCCACAGATATTTGAACCAATCACTGGCGGGAAATATCTTTCCATGAGACCAATCGCAAAATGAAGAAAATATTGAAGCAAAGTATGATAACTTACAGAAAGACAGAAATCAGTCAAGAATGAAGTATACTACAAAGTACTATACACCAGATTAAATACAAAAGTAAAGCTCACCTTTTATAAGTCTTATAAGTGTTTTAATTCATATATAATAGCTTGGAAAGCAAAATATCGTTACTTTTTTTGTTAACTTAACTAGACTGACCCAAGGAAGGCCCAATTAAGAAACGTAAAGGGCTATATATATATATATATATATATATATATATATATATATATATATATATATATATATATATATATATATATATTTTTGTGTGTGTGTGTGTGTGTGTGTGTGTGTGTGTGTGTGTGTGTGTGTGTGTGTGTGTGTGTGTGTGTGTGTGTGTGTGTGTGTGTGTGTGTGTGTGTGTGTGTGTGTGTGTGTGTGTGTGTGTGTGTGTGTGTGTGTGTGTGTGTGTGTGTGTGTGTGTGTGTGTGTGTGTGTGTGTGTGTGTGTGTGTGTGTGTGTGTGTGTGTGTCGTACCCAGTCCTGGCTTCGCTACGTGGCAGGCTTGTGCACATTGGGAATTTTTTCTACACCTTTCACTTTAGCTGTTCAAATTCATTCAAATTCATGTCATCCTATGTCTATGCCCTTTGAAGTACTTAAAATCGGTATGATCATCATTTTATTCTCTAGTTTCAAGTAATAGAGGACAAAACTTCGCGTGGTCCATATAACTTGACGTAGCACACATAAGCTTGTATTTATGTGATCCTTTCTGTTGCTTGTCTTCTAACCGCAGTTTGGTGAGAACTTTTTTTCCTCGGCAAGCCTTATTACTGTCGCTTTTTTGGTTTTTGAGTTGTCCCTTATATACATATTTGTCGGACTGACCGATGGATATGATTAACATTATGGGTTTTGTATGATCAAACAGTAAGGAGCGACCCGGCTCAATAATAACCAAAACCAAAACTAAAAAATAGAATTTTGATACCAATAGAATTGCATTTTAATGCTGATTTTAAATATATAACTTTCATCAAGTTTAGTGTTACCCATCAAACGTTACGAGCCTGAGAAAAGTTGCCTTATTTTAGAAAATAGGGGGGAAAACCCCCTAAAAGACATAGAATCTTAACGAAAATTACACCATCAGATTCAGCGTATCAGAGAACCCTAATATAGAAGTTTCAAGCTCCTATCTACAAAAATGTGGAATTTTGTATTTTTTGCCAGAAGGCAGATCACGGATGCGTGTTTATTTGTTTGTTTGCTTTTTGTTTTTTTCCCAGGGCTGATCGTATCGAACCAGTGGTCCTAGAATGTTTCAAGAGGGCTCATTCTAACAAAAATGAAAAGTTCTAGTGCCCTTTTTAAAGGATCAAAAAGCACCTAAGTCCCCTCCCACGCTAATTATTTTCCCAAAGTCAACGGATCGAAATTCTGAGATAGCCGTTTTATTCAACGTAGTCGAAAAACCTTATAACTATGTCTTTGGGGACGACTTACTCCCCCAGAGTCCCCGTGGAAGGGGCTACAAGTTACAAACTTTGACCAGTGCTCACATTACATATAGTAATGGTTATTGGGATTTTATAGCATTATTTTAAAAAAAAACAATGAAAAAATAAATATGAAAAAGTTTTTTCAACTGGAAGTAAGGAGCAGCATTAAAACTTAAACCGAACAGAAATTATTACGCATATGAGGGGCTCACCTCCTCCTAATACCTCGCTCTTTACGCTAAAGTATTTTTGGTAATTTCAACTATTTATTCTACGGCTTTTGTGAATCAGGGGTCATTCTTAATGAATTGAGACAAAATTTAAGCTTGAGTGTAAAGAGCGAAATAATGACGAAGGGGTGAACTCCCTCATATATGTAGTAAAAACATGAGAATACAAAAGTTCGTTACGTAAGCTAATTTATAAATTACGTATATACTGTTTAAAAGTACTGTTTTAAAAAGTAGAGTTGAGAACAAGGGTCAAACTTTAGCGTAAAGAGTGGGGCATTGATGAGAAAGCAGCCCCTTTCATATACGAAGTAATTTCTGTTCGCTTTAAGTTTTAATGTCGCTCCTTACTTTCAGTTAAAAAAACTTGTTTTTTTTTTATTAAACAAGGGTTACTAGTTTTTAAAATTTTAACACACCTCTTAGTTGGTGTTAAGCAATATATTTATTTATTTTATATATATTTGATATCTAAAATATACAAGATAATGTAAAATGATAACACAATTTTGCTAGGACTTAAAGGCACAGGGCCATATTACCATCCAAAAACAAGTTAAAAAGGGATAGAAGGCACATACAAACAGTGTTTGATGTCAAATCTAAGGTTCATAAAATCCCTCAAATAAATTGCACCGTAGAACAACATTGGCAAAATATAAGAGAAAACTGGATAAAGCGAATTTCTGGACGTATCCCAACGAGGATTAAGACCAAAGGTAATGATAGCTATGATGTGTAGAAGAAATTAATATGGAAACATAATTAAAGGCCGACTATTTTTATTCAACATATCAACATCCAGCTGGAATATTTTTTTATACTAGGAAATAATTAAACCAACTGCAGGTAAATACACGTAGCATAAAATTCAAAAGTATGGGCGGGTAAAGGGTGGCATATTCTTGAGTCCCTGCTCTTAGGCTCATATGTGTACTCGCAAGTCATTGGGAAAAGTAAAGCGAGGTAATGTTTACCGTATGCGGTAACAATTACTTGTTGTAATTAAAAAGAAAATTTATTTGCATTAAAGGATCGGGCCATGAGTTTCCCATGTATTGTTTATTTTTTTATTTTAAGAATTAACGACGCTTCTTGACTACTATGGTCCCTGCGTCGGCCCTGCGGTGCATTCCTGCAGCATGATTCGATCTCTGGGTCCCGTATTACCAAGCTAAGGTCAAATCTACTGCACCACCACAGGACTCCCATGTATTGTAAAAGCAAAACAATATATCCCAGATATTTCCACTTCTTAGCAGGCCTAGTCGCGACCCCTTTTGCTTTGGAAAGCATAAAACAATCATGTTCAAAGCCTGGCCGAAATATTTGAAAGCTGAAGTCAGAGCCGTTTCTAAGCGTAAAACAAACCGTTAAAATGTTGATGTTCATTCCTGAAAGCCTTAACAACTTTAACAACTTTGGATATATTAAAGTGATAAAAAAGAAAACGGTTGGAATATATTTTGTGTGTAGTAAAGCACAAATTACATTCTGGTTTTTAGAAGGCTAACGGGGCTTCAACCCTCCTCCTCTTTGTTGTCTTTTCTGCTGGTTTCAAGTAGATCATGGTCATTTATTGTAATTTTGTTCATTTTTGGGGTTCATTTTATGATTGTTTTATGCTGAAATATCGTTTGACTATATTTCTGCTAAGATTTGGTTTAATCTAGCTGTTAACTTTTCTTTGAAAAAATAATTTTATATAACTTCTTTTTAATTATTTCCTTTTCGCTTTTACGTAATATAGTCTTTTTCATTGGTTAAGAAAATAATATCTTAAATTTTGTCGTTTTTAATCTATAAGATATCCAGGTATTGTTTTTTATTCATATTTTGACAAAACTTTCCAACAATTTTGAATAGCGGTTCTAGAATTATATAGTACGTGTAGGTACATGAGAAATCAAATACATGCATTTTAAGTCTGCATAGTCATCGGAGTCCTTTAGAACTGAAGGAATTCTGAAACCTATCAAGTTACAACCTTGAGTACAGACAAATATTAATCAACTAATTCCCTCTACTGGCACCGAAAATTTAAACTTATCACTCTTAATCTTTCCTGATGTATTGCATATATGTCCTTTTGACTGTCATAGATATACATAGTGTGTTTTGATTTGGTTCAGTTTCTCCAAAAACAACTTCTGAAGTTTCAATTTCATACCCTCAGATTATAATGGGATATTGGCAAGACACCTTTTTTGCTATCAGGATACACATGGTTTGTTTTGATTTAACAGTCAAATTTCTCTATAGGTTTCAAATTAACACCCCGACATATTGCTGACTGAGATATCGTATATATGTCATTTCGACAAATTGGATGCACCTAAAGTTTTGTATTTAGTTCAAGACTAGTAGTAGTAGTAGTAGTAGTAGTAGTAGTAGTAGTAGTAGTAGTAGTAGTAGTAGTAGTAGTAGTAGTAGTAGTAGTAGTAGTAGTAGTAGTAGTAGTAGTAGTAGTAGTAGTAGCAGTAGTAGTAGTAGTAGTAGTAGTAGTAATAGTAGTAGCAGTAGTAGTAGTAGTAGTAGTAGTAGTAGTAGTAGTAGTAGTAGTAGTAGTAGTAGTAGTAGTAGTAGTAGTAGTAGTAGTAGTAGTAGTAGTAGTAGTAGTATTAGTAGTAGTAGGAGTACTAAAAAAAGTAGCAGTAGTAGAAGCAGCAATAAGAGAAGTAGCATTAGCAGCAATAGTAACAGCAGTGACGGTCACAGTGGTAGTAGTGGTAGTAGCATTATTACTAGTAGAAGTAGTAATGACAAGAGATCGAACTTTAGCATAGAAAGGTGGGGTATTGTGGATAGGGCAGTATTCTTATATACGGAATAAATTCTGCTCGGTTTAAGTGTCAATGTTGCTTCTTATTTTAGGCAGAATAAGCTTCTTTTTGTTTACTTTGTTTCTGATCGTTTTTTACATAATCGAAGGAAGTCTGTCCTCCTCTATTGACAATACCCCACCTAAAATTTCTCCAAGTAAAGTTTCTCTCTCAGGAAATTACACCCAGAAAATTCCATCATCACAGCGAACTTCCATCTCAGACATTTTGCTTATGATTCTGCTTGATAGAAAACTTCTTAGTACACTTCGTTTTGAAGAAAAACTTTGTTTTATTTTGTTTCTTATAGTATTTAAGGTCTTGGTAGAATTCTTCCTGTGTGAAAAATATTTCCCAGGAATCTTCCTGCCCCTTCAATGTAAATTTTCTCCCGTTGGTAATTTCCCAATCTGCTTGTAACAATTCCCCAATTGACAATTTATATGTTGGGAAATCACCCAGAGAATTCCAATTCTGCTAAAAATTTCCCCCGGACAATTTTTCCAGAGCATCTACACATGCAAAACGGGATCGCCAACGAGAAAGAAAGACAAATAAAGCGCATTTCGCATTAGAATGATGGTAAATTCCCCGTGTGAAATTGCTCCCGGAAAGTACACCCCAGGAAATTTCCATCCCAAAGGAAAATTCTCCCCGAAGTAATGTTAAATTTCAAGACAAAACATTAAAGAAATTTTGAGAGGGAGTGTCGAACAAAATGCGTCTTGCGTCAAAAAGGGTGTATCGGCAATATCTATGGAACACCTCAGGGTGGGAGGTTGAAACTATCGTCACGCATCAAAATTAATTTTGATGAGTGATCAGAGGGTGATCAGGTCCTTTTGACCTTTTAAGATGCCCACCTACCGTCAAGATCAATGGAAATTTTGAAAAAAAAATTTCAAATATTCGAAGGGTCTAATAACTATGCATCTGGGAATGCCATATCCTCAAGGCCCCCAAGGCAAGTTTTATAAATTATGTAAATTGCTCATTGCTTATATGAAGGATTTATCATTGGGATCGTGGAGAACATTTGATCCTGTATATGTCTAGAAAGGCTAAGGACATCCACACGAAACTTGAGGGAATTTGGTGGTGTATGTTGAACTAAATTAAAAAGTTCTATATGCATCCAGGCTATCAAAAAGGCGGATCTGAAATATTTTCAACGCCTGCAACGTCTAAAGGTGTTACCTTGAAACTTTGAGAGCCAGTGTTGCCGCTTTTACTACTACAATTGGGTATTCTTATGGATATCTGCAAGTGGGAATAATTGTGACTACAATCATTCACGACTGTGAACTCAACCACTTGCTACTGCCTCTATTTGCACTTGTGACCAGTTTCAGAAAATTTCCATGTTTCTATAAGACACTATTTCGTGCTGGTTGTCAAAATGGTGTTTCATTAACATGTCAGAAATGGCTGGGATTATTATTCTGAAACTCTTAGGGCAAGATAAGGGGCATTTTGAAAAATAACAAAAGAAGACCAGCCCTACTTGGCCCTTTTATAAATATCATTCACCCCCATCCTAGGTTTATCATTTGAAAAATCCAACGTACTCAAATCAGTGGAAAGACCTAATTAATATGTCTGCAGGGAGACATTTCACCTTAAAGGGTTTTGAGTCTAAATTATGGAGTTAGTATGTTAGAACGACTAAGGCGTTAAAATGACTCAGGGCATCAACCTGTAACTTAAAGAGCCACCGCTACTGCAATTACTTGGACCTTTGGCTGCGACTGCTTTTGACTGCAATTATAACTACG
The DNA here is from genome assembly GCF_032884065.1 of Artemia franciscana. NCBI lineage: Eukaryota > Metazoa > Arthropoda > Branchiopoda > Anostraca > Artemiidae > Artemia > Artemia franciscana. The sequence goes on from NC_088868.1 coordinate 33,455,664, forward strand.
ACTACTTGCACCTGCGAATACTTAAAAATGCGAATACTTGTGACTTTGACTACGACCAAAGGCACCGCGATACCGCTGCCTAAGAAAAGAGTAAAGTGGGCACAATGTATTATTCTTTTTTTTTTCTCACCAAGGTGAATCGTGAACAAGGAGCTGTTACAAAAACTTCGAAAGGAGCTCATTCAATTTGAAATTATATGTTCTAGTGGCTTTTTCGAGGAAAGTGATTGGAGGGCAAACAACCCCTCCCCTCTATGCCCATCATTTTCCCAAATATGTCTAATCAAATTTTGAGACAGCTATTTCATTCAATATAGTTGAAGGTCTTACAGCTATATCTTTGGAAAGTGAAAACCCACCACAGCTCTCAAGGTAAGGGCTGAAATTTATGTAGTTCGCCCACTATTTACGCATAACATTTGTTATTGAAAAAGGTGGGCATTTTTGAAATTTGGTTTCCAAGAAGACAAAGAACATTCGGCGAGCCTTTCAGATAATTTTGAGGAGGTGTTGAACAAAATCAAAACATGTTTGGAAAAAGAAATTCCTTATTGTTTCTAGTTTGTGTTTGTTTCAAAACATGTTATGTGGAAACGGATTGTCAAAAAAGTGCAACTCAAGAATAACTGAGTATTTGTTCCCTAGGACCACAAATATAATAACCTGGTGCAGCCTGGGCGCATGGCCATGTACCATCAGTACCACTACTGATGGTACTAAGATATGTTATCGTGGTCTAGGCGGTCCACAGTCTATCGTGTATTCTGCCACCACTACTCGTAATATAATGAGCTGCAAGGTCTAGTACTGAGGCCAGTGGTTAATCTTTTCGCCCCCTGTGACATGAGCAACTCTGACATGAAACGGATTTTTGGTGCTCTGCCCTTCCTGATTTCCATGATGTGGTTTTGTCACAGTTATAACTAGTATGAATACAACAAGTGTACCACCAGTGGGGGCTGCATTATTTGACTCAAGGTCCCAATCCTAGGGCTCAAGTCATCAAGGCTTGATGATCAAGCCCATAATTTGTCTTCTAAAACCCTTACGTACCCTTATGAAAGATAAGTAAATAATAAAGGGTCTATCCCTGTATTAAACTCTGCCCTCTGTCTCTAAACTCTACCTAGGCTAGTTAAAAGAAGTGAAGAGTATTATTACAACCAAAAAAAAAAACTTACTATTCAGATCAAATCTCATCAAGAGTTAAAATCAGCTTTAGTTCTAAAGGGCTAAAAACCAAACAAAAAAATAAACAACGAGGCACAGGTCATGGAGACCGACCCTCAAGGAGTGCAACACAGGGTCAAGCGTAATTCACAATGATTTAAGTAATTTTCCTTTCCACCCCAGTCGGATTTCACTCATGTCTAGCCGTTTAACAATACTTTTTGGTTGGGTATGACTCATCCTAAATTTTAATTTCTTCTCAATGCTAATTAGTCAGTCTGCGAGAAGTTGCCCCAAATATTATGCAAATAGGAAAAGGCAAAGATACTTAAGTAAATAGCAAAAAGGGAGGTGAATTAGACAGTTACTGAAATGATAATATTTTAATTTAGCTGAAGAAACAACATAATGATCATCCTGCCGAATAATGCATTGCACTGCATTTCTTATTTATTTCTTTGTTAGTGGCTGGATTCATCAATTTAATATTAAAGTGATAGCCGTCGGCTCCATCCCAAAAAATGATAGGATATTGTAAGGCATCGTAGCATCGATGAGTTTCAGCAATTCTTAACAACTGAGCGTTTCGCTTATGAAGGATAATATCTCGAGGTAAAAACTGATCACCGACCATAACGATTGCCACTTCGTCGATAGTTGGAGCATTGTATCTACGCACATGTTGGCCAGGAGGCGTTTTGTCAGCGGAAATAACAATTTTATGCGTATCAGTAGGCATCAAATCGATGGCTGTTTTGAACAGACGCACTAAATTATTATTTTAGTGGAAAAGATGTTGCAATTGGGAAACGATTGTCCTTTCAACGTTGGGAGAAATTTCGCAACGTGCATTCAATTCAGAATTTCTATCACTGATGAAGTACAATTGTAAAAATTTATGATTCTCGCCTAAGAATGGTGGAAGGAACCCTGCTCTATGATAAATTTGCCCTTTTACTTTGAAAGTAGACATAAATTGATCTGGATTTTCGATTTGGGCTCCAAACGACGTCATTTGGAAACATGAGTTATATTTTCTGATTTGTGACAAAAAACGCTTAGATTCTGACGTAGTTCCAGTAAGGAAAGTCTTCAATGGCTCTGGTGGTGCAGCCAATAGAGGAAGTTTAACGTTTCCTGAGGCGCAACACATTCTCATTGTTTCACCATTGAATTTCAATGCCTTGCAATAGGGACAAATTTTAGACATAGTCCCGATTTGAACACATCTACTCAAGGTATAATCATCGACTGGGCTGTACCTGAATGCCAAGCGATAACTTTCAGGTTGCTCTGATTCCTCGGCACGCTTTCTTTTCTTACTTTCTCTATCAGCAGCAAGCCTAATTTCTTGCTGTTCTTGTGATTCCTCGGCACGCCTTCTTTTTTCACTTTCTCGATTAGCAGCAAGTCTGGTTTCATGTTGCTCTGTTAGTTCCTCGGCATGCCTTCTTTTTTCACTCTCTCTTTTAGCAGCAAGTCTGGTTTCATGTTGCTCTGGTAGTTCCTCGGCACGCCTTCTTTTTTCACTTTCTCTTTTAGCAGCAAGTCTGGTTTCGCATTGCTCTGGTAGTTCCTCGGCACGCTTTCTGTTCTTTCTTTCTCTATCAGCCTCAAGCCTGTTTCCTTGCTGTTCTTTTGATTCCTCGGCACGCTTTCTTTTCTTACTTTTTCCATCAGCCTCAAGCCTGTTTCCTTGCTGTTCTTTTGATTCATCGGCACGCTTTCTTTTCTTACTTTCTCTATCAGCAGCAAGTTTTTTGGCATAGACTCTTTGAGCATCTTCCTCGGCCGTTGCCACTATAAGTTCATCAGTCATTTTACAGTTAAACATTAATAGATTTCTACGTGAACGCATGTCTTAAATATCTTTAATGACGTCACCGTCATAAAAAAATGACGACAACTAACTTCATGACGTCAGTCAACACACAAACATGACGTCACCTGACAGACAGACCCACACATCCACGACAACTTATATATATATATATATATATATATATATATATATATATATATATATATATATATATATATATATATATATATATATATATATATATATACTACTACTACTACTACTAATAACTCACTGCAGCACCAAGCCGCCTGAGGCCAACACAGCTACGCACGCTCCTCCTCCAACCTAATCTATTTAAAGCCTCCCTCTTTACACCCTCCCAGGAAGTTCCCATTTCCTTTAAATCCTTATTTATGACATCCTCCCAACCCAGACAAGGACGACCTGCTTTCCGTGTAGCCCCAGACGGTTGGCCAAAAAGGACAATCTTCGGTAATCTGTCATCCTTCATCCGTAGAACGTGGCCTAGCCATCTCAACCTTTCTTTCATTATAGCCCCAGAAAGCGGGATTGAACCACACTTTTCGTACAACCTACTGTTTGAAATACGGTCAGTCAGCCGGGTACCCAGAACAATCCGTAGGCAATTTCTCTGGAAAACATCTAGTAAATTTTCATCTGCTTTTCGGAGTGTCCATGCTTCAGAGCCATATTTGACCACTGTCATCACTGTAGCTTCCAATATTCTAATCTTGGTTTGTAGGCTTATCTTTCTATTCTTCCAAACTTTTTTTAACTGTGAAAAAACACCCTGAGCTTTAGCTATTCTACTTTTAACATCTTCACTGCTCCCACCATCTTTACTAATAATACTACCAAGGTAACTGAAGCTCCCAACCTGATCAATCTTTTCGTTACCTAAGGTCACCTGTTCATCTTCACTTATTCCTAAACTTAGTGACTTAGTCTTCTTAACATTAATTTTCAAGCCTATTTTAGCACCCTGAACTCGTAAAACCTCTAAAAATTCATTCATTTTGCTCACACTTTCATCTAATATGCTTAAATCATCAGCATAATCTAAGTCCAGGAGCGTTCTTCCTCCCCATTTGATTCCATGGTCTCCAATTGCCTTTCCTGTGCTCCTTAAGACGAAGTCCATCAAAATGATCCATATAAAGGGGGATAGAACACAACCCTGCTTAACTCCTGATTTAATACAAAACCAGTTGCTAACCTCATTTCCTACCTTAACCGCAGCAGTATTATTCTTGTACATAGCGCAAATCACTTTAATGTATTTTTCTGGTATACCATATAACGATAAGACCTTTGTTAACGCTGTTCTATCAACAGAATCGAAAGCTTGCTCATAATCGATAAAACTAAGGACCAAAGGTGTTTGACAACGAAGGGACTTCTCAATTATTAACCTAAGAGTGAAAACATGGTCGACACATCCTCTACCTTTTCTAAAACCGCATTGTTCTTCCCTTAAAACTTTGTCTACAGCATGTCTCAGTCTAAAAAGTATCATATTACTCAGTAATTTGCTACCTACAGAGACCAGACTAATGCCTCGATAATTCCGACATTCACTCTTGTCACCTTTCTTATACAGTGGTTTAATTAAGGTTTTCCTAAAATCATTGGGTACTTCCCCTTTTTCAAAAATCATGTTCATAATCTTCAGTAGCTTATTCCTAACCTCAGAGCCACCATATTTAAGGAACTCATTAATCATACTATCAGCACCTGGGGCCTTATTATTTTTTAATCCTTCTAGTACTGTCGCTAATTCTTCCTCACTAAACAAATCTTCCTTCACATCCAAGGTATCACAAACTTTTTCATTTTCATCTATATCTTTTCCTGCAACTGTATCTCGGTTTAGCACATTCTCAAAATGTTCCACCCATCTTTCTTTAACTTTTTCCTTATCACTAATTGTGACCCCATTTCTATCTTTAACTGGGACTAGTCCGGATCGGCTACTCCCTTTCAATTTATTAACATGCCAGTATAATATTTTACTATTATGCCGTCTAGCCGCATCTTCCAGATCCTCAGCAATTTTATCCATCGCCTCCATTTCACATCTCCTTAGTTCATATTTTAATGCTTTCTCCACTTTCTTTACATTCCTTTTGTTTTCATACGACCTATCGCTCAGATAATTCTTATACAAACCCCTTCTACTCTCTATTAAACCTAAAGCTTTTTCACTAATATTCCTAGTTGCTGTCTTAGCACTCTTCCCTAGGACACCATCAGCAACTTCACAAATTGTTTTTCTGAAATTATTCCATCCATCTTCCACATTGTCAAATTTTAAACCCTCAAGTTTAGTACTCAACTGTTCCTGGAATTTTTTTCTCAAATTTTCATCCTGAAGTTTACCAACATCATAACTTTCCGGGAGGGAGTTACTCTTCCGAAATTTCAGCTTTAAATTAACCTTAGACAATACTAGATGGTGATCTTTACTTTTAACATCAATAACGGCACTCCTATACACCCTAGTATCTTGTATTGATCCTGCTAGTCTTCTGTTTACAATAACATAATCAATAAGGTTTGCTGTCTTACCATCACGTGAATACCATGTCAACTTATGGGCCATTTTGTGACCAAACACCGTATTGGTTATAACTAGGTTGTTATACCTACAAAATTGCAAAAGCCTATAGCCATTACTGTTTTCTTTTCCTACACCAAAATTACCTAGGCTAGGATACCATCTATCCCTATTTCTACCAACCTGGGCATTAAAATCTCCTAGCAAAAACACCATATTTCTACCTGGTACCCTGTCTATTTGCTCCTGTAACTGTAAGTAAAATTCATCTGAGTCACTAGTATCTCCATCAGTTGGTTCAATGGGGGCATATACTACTATAACTGATACCCTAAACTTTTTAGTCATAAAATGAGCAATTAGTATTCTATTATTAATACCTTCCCAGCCTAAACAAGACTTAGCAGCGTTGTTGTTGTTTCCCTGTGTCCCGGTCGTCATTTGTGTCCCGGTGTCCCAGTCTGTAATTGCTCTTTGAGTGTCGCGGTCGTCATTTATATTCCCTGTGTCGCGGTGTCCCGGTCGTCATTTGTGTTCCGGTGTCCCGGTCTGTAATTCCTCTTTGAGTGTCCTGGTCGTCATTTATATTCCCTGTGTCCTGGTCGTCATTTGTGTCCCGGTGCTTTGTTGATGGTGATTGCTAATCGAACATTCCTTGTGTCCCGGTCGCTTTCTCTTTGAGCGTCCCGGTCGTCATTTATAATCCCTATGTCCCGGTGTCCTGGTCGTCATTTGTGTCCCGATGTCCCGGTGTGTAATTTCGTCAATCAACAAACATGACGTCAGTCGACACACAAACATGACGTCACTCGACACACAGACACACAGACAACTTATTTTTATATATATAGAAGATTTCCCGGTGTCCCGGTCGTCATTTGTGTCCCGGTGTGTAATTTAGTCAATCAACAAACATGACGTCAGTCGACACACAAACATGACGTCACTCGACACACACACAAAGACATCTTATTTTTATATATATATAGATTAGGGCAAGAGACCCAAACATCCCCCTCTTTAAATAAATGGCCACTACCCATTAAACTGGCTGGAATAAAAAAAAAATGTACAACGGATAATACACAAGAAGAACATCAAAATCAAAAAATTCACTTCTCTTCATTCTTTGGTCAATTTCCGCTGCAGTATGTCAATTGACTGTCAATTCCAATTCACAAAACTCTCTTCACTTCCTTCTTTGGTCAAGTTCTATTGCTGCATCTATATTGAATGTCAATTTCAATACAGGGTAATAACAGCAAATGCGGCTACTAGGCATAAGCTTAGAAGGGATATGTACCAATAAGTGCTAGGAAGGAGCATCTCCCCGAGGCTTAAGATTGGAAAGACAAGGCCTCGGCAAAGGGATCGCAAATAACCCATCAGTTGTGCGGTCAGGGAACCAGCTGTAATTCATGGCTCCCCGAAGGGGCGCTTCCCCTTCAAAAGAGAACAAATACCCCTCAGTGCTGATAGCACCAATCCTAGCTTCCCAAGTCCTTACAATCCAACCCAAAATTCCATACCTCCTTACTTTTTCAAAACCCATTGTATTCTTTCAATTCTATATTTTAATCGCCTCTTGTTGTCAAACCTGGTGGGTTCCGAAATTTATCCTTCCACCTAAGCTCTTTCGTGTCGCTAAAACCTTTTAATTTTCCCACAATATTAATCTCCCGCTATAATCATTGAATTTGTTTATCACATTTCTCTTTTGTATCTCTTGTCTCTTTTTATTTTCCACCAATTTTTTTGTCACGTAAGATAAATCATCTACAACAGTCGGACTCCAGTTGTCTTTTTCTCGGACTGCAATTTCTCTTTTTCTTATACAATTGTTTTATATTTCTTTTCTCTCTCTTAGTATTCCTCACTTTTGTTTGGGAATCAAAACAATCTTCACTAAATTAGAATTTAACTCCTAAATTATTTTTTCATTTTCGTTTTTTTTTCTCTCTCTCTTTTAGGTCTCTTCATTTTTACGACACAAACAAATAATTCATGATCAAAAGGGAATTGAGTCTCAACATTAAGTTTTTTATATTGAACTAATATTTCTTGGACCTTACGTGGGAAAGCGCGTGAGATAAATTTGTTTGAATCTTCTCTGGCACACCAATGGCCTTATTACGGTGCCTTCTTATTGGTGCTACCTTAAGAACAACTCTCGACACACAGGTGTTACTTCTTTAAAAAAAGAAGCTTTTTTAAAAGTACTAAGCATTTTAAGGAAGTCCCTAGACAATAATTTTAATCAAAAGCTTCCATCAATCGATTAACTCTAGCATCATTGACCGTCTAGGAACCTGTTTGACACTTGAGTCTAGTTTTGACGAACAATTAATTCAATCATTTTGACCAAAACCAGTGTCGTAATGAAACCCAAGAAGGTCAGTCTTTTTGATCAAAAACTTCCATCAATCGATTAACTCTAGCATCATTGACCGTCTAGGAACATGTTTGACACTTGAGTCAAGTTTTGACGAACAAGAATAATTCAATCATTTTGACCAAAACCAGTGTCGTAATGAAACCCAAGAAGGTCAGTCTTTTTGATCGAAAGCTTCCATCAATCGATTAACTCTAGCATCATTGACCGTCTAGGAACCTGTTTGACACCTGAGTCAAGTTTTGACGAACAAGAATAATTCAATCATTTTGACCAAAACCAGTGTCGTAATGAAACCCAAGAAAATCAGCCTTTTTGATCAAAAGCTTCCATCAATCAACCGACATGTACTTCAGTCAACCTTCAATAAACCCTTTAATATTTTTGATCATTTTATTTTGACAATTTCTAGCAAAATACCCTGTAGTACCACAATTTTAACCATCCAACACCCTTTGCTTGTGCATAAATTTACTTTTCTGTTCTGCATAATTCCGCTGCTTTGTTTTTTGTTGTAGTTCACCTATCTGCCAACTCTACCATTTCTTTGTTTTTGGTTCTTTTCTTTTAAGTTTACTTTCAAGTCTGTGTGGGTATTTTATAGAAATTGTTTCTTTGCTGTCTTTTCAAATACCTGCTGATGCTTTTCTTGCAATATACATGCATCATCTATCAACGTATAAAAAACTAATTCGAGCCATTTTTTTTAATCTGTCAGTTTATATTAGAATTCTCTCCAGGTTTCCAAATTTCTTTTTGTTTCATTTCAGAAATTCTGGTGGAGGTGTTCCGGGGATAACTCAAATCACCTAAAACTTGCTCTTTTTAATTTTTAAAGTTGTTTTGCGCAGTGCCTTAGCACTGCGCAAAAGTTGTGGCCTGTTATTGTTAGTTGTGGCCTGTTATTTTGCTTGAATGTATCATTGTCACCCACAGTTCCACCTTCACCCTGTTCAACTCTGAATTTTTTTTTAATTCGAGATACACAAATATACATGGTATTTTTGTTTGTTGCATGATTGTTGTATCGTTTGGGAATTTCTTTCAGTGATTATTTTCATTAATGACCTTCTATCCCCAGCGTATTTTCGTTTCCTGGCTATTCTGTCTCCCTCTTCTTTTGTGCTTTGGCTATTCTATCAGCCTCTTTTTCTTCCCTGTCTTTGTTTCTGTCTTTCCTGTCTGCTTCTTCATTTCATCTATTTTCCTCCCATTCCTTGATTGAGAAATTCATAATTTGAGTAAAATATACGTTGTTACTTATTTGTAACCCTCTGCTGGATACTGAGTTTCTATTAATCCTGCTATTTAGTGTATTCAAATTCTAATTTCATTAATTTCTCTCATTTCATTCTCTGAGTCAGTTTGTTCAACATTTTTTTGGCCAGTATTTGTTTTATCTCTAATTGGTGATTCCTTTTCTTTTCGCCTAGCATCTGCAGGATGAGTATGTCTTGGTTCTCGCGTGTTATCATATAATATCAATCATGTTCTTCATGAATTATAGCCTCTGTATCCTCTTGGTACCCTCTTATACTGCCTTGTGTGCTATCTTTCTGATTTCACTCTTTCTACTCCCGTATCAGTGCCTCTCTCTCTGGGTATCCCCTTTCTCAGAAAACTCTTTTTGTTCTGCTGTTTATCCTGCTTTCCCCCATTTATTCCTACAATAAACCTCTCTATTTGTGAGCTTGTTGAAAAAGTACTTCCAGCCCTTGCTCCTAGGGTTGCCTTCTGATTACTTTTAACCCTGAAAAGGACACTATAGCATCCACGTTTTAATCGAATGGACCCTCTTCAGGTTTTTACGACATTCCTTTCCATAAGAACTGAGAAGAGTTATTATGACTCATGAGTGCCTATAATACTATCCAGAATATTCCTGATAATTGATTTGGTGGTGCCATAAATTTGGTCAAACTTGTTTCTTCTTTTATGAGAACACGAGTTTTCAACACCCAATTTCAATTATATTTGTTTCATTCTGTATATCCTGTTACAATTTATTCAGAGTGAGATAAAAGTCGTTATTCATTAATCATCAATTTTATGATTCCACTTTCCTTCTTAGTGATATCTTCTCTAGAGATTTTAGCGGTTATAATAGAAATACAGAATTACGACACGGATTTATCAATTGTTTTCTTCTGTTTTCAATCTCTTTTTTTTCAATTCAACTCTTTTTTTGCCACGAATATTTCCATTTCTTCGGCAGTACTAGCTGAAACAAAGAACCATAATATAGTAAGGCATTTAATATTTACGAAAAAGTGAATCTTTCTAGATTTATTGATTTTAAATGATGTAAATAGTTTTTAAGCTACAGTGATGCAGATGATAGACTAAGCTGTTAAAATACCTTTTTTGGTTGATAATTACGTTTAAGATCGATTAATTTTGCTATACAATGATAGAGCTCATTACAACTTCATTAGTCTTTGTTATTCCTGTTCAGTCTCGCTTATATTCCTAATATCAATGAACATTTGTTCTTTACAGATTGCCTGGCCATTAGCCTATATAGAATTTATGCGTTTAGAGGGTATTTCAAGAATATTGTTTACAGTAAGGAATGTGCTTAGACTTTTCCCTCAATCGCAGGCTTTACTAGATAGGCTAAATTTAAGAACACATATCGTGTCAATTAAAGTAATTAGTGACATTAAAACTTAAAAAGAAAACAAGATTCTTTCATTTATTAAGGACACTAAACTTGCCTTAATCTCATGTTCCTTACGCAAGAGTTTTATAATTCTATATTTAAAGCATTTATTTGTTCAACCAATTGCCATGTAGAGGCTAAAATGTGGTATCCACACTGTTTAAAATTTCGAGAAAAACACAATTGAAAAAATCGGTTTTTGCGGTGCTGAACGTATGCTAAATAGAAGACCGATTGAAATACAAATTTAAAGCTGTAAGAAAGGGAGATATGATTGTAGAATTTTGGCCCTGCTGGGTGAAACTTCCTAGGTCAAAAGGAAAAAGGAAAAACAAATACGACATTTATGCCTGTTACTTCTGCTGCTAGGGTAGTTAAGACAAAAGTGCAGGAGATCGATTAGATTCCTTTTCAACTTTTTTTACAACAATTTTTGGTACTCGTGTATTATTCAGAACACGCTCAATAAGTGAAGTTAGGCTCTTTCGTGAAAGAAACTACGATGCAGGTACAGTTTATGAGAAAATCTGGTTTCATAGCCACAAAGACAAAACTCAATTTACTTTGCTAAGCATAGTGATAGAAGACAGTGTCTTAACAGGGATTTCGAAATAAAGATTTGGGATTTGCCAAAGACTGAAAAAGAGGCAATTACATTTTTCCAGGATAATGGGTTGTTGCCCACAGCAAATAGTGCGTCAATGGACACAGGATGACTTTATACTCTTACGACAAGGAACATTTTTGGAAGTGTAACAATAGGCCATATTTGAAAAAAGTCAATTTTTGTGTAATTACGTGGTTAGCTGACAGTAGAATACCATTTGTTACTGCAGTTCGTTTAATTTATTACTAGGTTTACGAACTGACAAATTTGGCCTGGTGTGTTCATCATATTTTGCTTTATTTCATTAGCTTTATCAAAAGTTTGTGGTATATATTTGCACATTAGGGGGGGGGACATTATATCAAAACCTCCATATATAAAATATTTAATTAAAATGTACCTGTATCGTAGTTTGTTTCACGAAAGAACATAACTTCACTTATTGAGTGTGTTCTTAATAATACACATGTACCCAATTTTTCGTCCAATTTTTCTCAGGAAGAGCCAAAACTTGTCTTAGAGCTCAGACGTGGCATTTCTGCCTTATTGCACTTCTTCGATCGTTTAAATTGAATTTTAGTACAAAATGATTATATCCCAAATTCAGAAACTTCAATTACTTTTTAAAAAGGTAAGGTAACTTATTAAGCCTTTACTGATGGCCTTTCTCCCTTCTCAGCTTTTTCGATAGGGGGATGTGGTAGCAACTTCTTCTTCTGGGAACACCGTTTCTACTGTAGGGAGTGGTTTGTTGTTGTCTCGACCCAGGGTCGAAAAAACAGAATTGTAATTCCACATTTTGAGGAGACATAAGCCTATTGACTGACTGCACATTTGTGATTTCTTCAATATGAATAACAGGTTTTGAAATCAAAAAGCTTTGGGACCACAAGAAAGGCAACCACTTTTATGAAAGACTTGTCTTGTCTTACCTTAAATTTACCTACCAAAGCCATGTTTATTTCAGAGACTGATTCACCAAAAAATGACAGTTTGAAACAGACTGTTTTCGAGCAACCATGTGTAAATTCAATTTTGTAAATTCAATTTGTTTAATTTTAGAAAATGGAATATTAGCTCACTTATAGATCTCGGAGGCCTGTTGAAAATCCAACACTTTGCTCATTTGAATAATGATCTACGGGTGCTTTCTGCTAACTTTTTTCAGCTGCTTCTTCAATTCCAAGGGTGAAAATACTTTGTTATTCTTAAGAATTCTTTCAGTTCAACAATGGACTCTATGTACTTCCTGTATGCTCGAGTGACCTTGCTCATAGTATTTCATTAGTGAAGTTCATGATTTAATATTCGTTTTGTGGTACACATAAATCTGACCAAGTGATAATCTCAGAAAGGTCAGGATATGTTATCCTGACGGTTGAATGAATTCTACCATCAGGACAACACCGCCAGCTATTTGGTTCGGTCCACGACCTGCAATTGATTCAAGCCAAACCACGCCGTACTCTTCTTTTACGTGTTTTCCAGAAGCCCTTTTATATGAAAAAGTACACCTGTCAAGTTACATATAGTAATTTTTAGTTTGTAGAAAAACTATCAAGAATTACAACAAGGAAATGCGAATACATTTTCATGGTAGAAGCATGGAACAGAAAGGGATGTACTAGCCCTACCCTTTTTTCTTTCCTCTCTAGTCGTAGTCTTGCTAATGCCATATCATTCAATAATCCTTTTTTTGGTTCTGGTTGTTCAATGCCATGCATTTCGGTAATAAGTCTGTCCTGGCATGCGTCACATAAGTCCCTCTTGGGCTTATAGAAGCCCAGATTATAATTTTGATTAAAAATGTTCCTGAAATTCTCGATGATGCTGGAGTACTTTCTTTATCCTTCTATCGACCAAAATACCGAAAAATCACTTATACCTCAGAGCCCAAGTTTACAAAATATCAGGAAAAAAAGGTCAATTACTAACTTCATAGAGTCAAAACAGCTGAGTCCCTCAACAAATGTCTGTATTTTCCTTGAAAAATTCTTCCTATTATTCATATTCGCGATCTAATAACTATTTCTTTTTCTTCATCTTGGATGTCTGTGATAGACTATAGCCTACAGTTATGACAAAATGCCCCAAGTCAATCCTCTGGTTAATTACGACAGTTACCACTGTCACAAAAGTGAGAAACAAGTCAAAGTCGAAACCAACAGAAATTCACATGAATAGGGCTGAAAACCCCTATGCCTTCTTAAGACCAGAACATAATTTGCACTTTACTGTAAACCAAATGAATGTGGATTGACGTTTAAGTATACATAAACCGGTTTTTGTTACTTTAAGACTTAATTTTTTTTTTTTGTTAAAGTTAAAAAGGGAAAACATTTAAATGGTACTTGTTTTCAGCTAAGTTAAAATTATATTCTTGTCTTGAGAAGGCATTTTGAGTTTCACTTGGGTATGTATTGCGATTCCTGCTTATTTTTGGCTTCGTTTATTTATTGATGGTGTTTTGTGACAGTTTTAAACTTTGAGAACTCTTTAACTATATTTCTGTTCATTTTAGGTTTTTGGAGCTCTTTACTTTTCTTTAAAAGACCTATTTTCTGGAATAAAATTTAATTAACAATAAGATTGTTTAATTAACCATTAGGAGTGGAGGGAATATTTCATCCTGCATGTGTCCAACAAGTCTTGTAATCTTGCAATGCGAATGCGAGGACGTAGCCAATGGCATTCAGAAAGTCAGATTCGAAAAAAATAGAAAGTTCTAGTTACATTTTTAAGTAACCAAAAACTGGAAGGCAACTAGGCCTCCTCCCCGACATTTTTTTTTCATCAAATTCACTCGATCAAAACTATGAGAAAGTCATTTAGAAAAGAATAATATGCAAATTTCAATTTAATTATTCTTGTGTAGTGAGCCAAAATCAAAACATACATTAATGCAAAAACGTTTATAAATTAAATTAAAAAAAAAGTTTTTTCAACTAAAAGTAAGGAGCGACATTAAAACCTAAAACGAACAGAAATTATTCCATATATGAAAGGTGCTGTCCCCTCATCAATGTCTCACCCCTTCATGGTAAAGTTTTCTATTGTTTTAAAAAGTAGAACTAGGACAAAGAGTCAAACTTAAGCGTAAAGCGTGGGGCGTTGATACAGAAATTTTATCTAGTTCGGCATTACCATTCTGTGTTTTATTGTATTTATGTATTTGTATCAAATCAAACATCAAGAACAACAGAACTATTGCAAAATTTTTCATATTGGAAAGATAGTTCCTAGCATTTAGTTAACATTTTAGCCTAGAGACTAATAAATACAAATAGTTTTCTCTTTTTCTTTGTATGCGTACTACTGATTGCTTATAACTTACCATCACTAAAAAACAAAGAAAGGAAGGTGCAAACCGTATTTGTATTAAATAAAATAAAAATTCAACTGAAAGTTAAGAGCAAGATTAATATGAAAATAAACTATTTTGTATATAAAGGGGGAACCACTACTTCAAAACTTTGTTCGCTACATTAATGTTTTTTAAAGGCTTTAAAAAAGCTTCTTATTCTAATTCAACTTCTTTTGTGATTCCGCTGTTCTTTTTAGAGAATTTGGTTAAAGAGCCAAACTTTAGCGTAAAGAGCGAGAGTTTGAGGGCAACCCACTTATAGACGGATTAATTTCTGTTCGCTTGAAATTTTAATACTGCCCCTTATTTTTAGTTGAATTAACTCGTTTTTTTTAGATTTTGATTGATTTGCAAATCGTGCTCAGGTCTAACCAAAATATGATGCATGCTGGTAAACTGTATATATTATATCAATGAACAGTAGCTTTGCTGAATAAGGCCTGAATAACATTTTCACTGCAGAATTTTGGGTGGGCTGAGAGGGGTAGTATTGTCTATTTTGGATGGAAACTCTATGTGGCTTTTCACGCGGTTGTAACCATCGCGGTTTCTACAATAGTGTTTCTTAATGTTTAAATATGTTAAATTGTATACATATCTTTAAATACATTGAAGCATTTTATATAGATAAGAAGAGAGAAATCATAACAATTGAAATATCCTAAAGCTGAACTTCTAGTAGTATTTCCCCCCCCCCAAAGAAATTTCCTGGAAATGTTCATGATTTCCCATCTTGCCTTTTCCAGATCTGTGCCGGTAGGCAGGAAAATATAACATTTTATTTTGTATAGAAAAAGATCGCCCCCCCCCCAGTTATAACAACAGTATAGGCTGAGAGTTAAAAGCTTAATGAGAGTTAGGGCATTTCGGTTTTTAAATACATTATTTGAGGTATCAGCCCCAGCCTCCCTCCTACAAATGACCCACTGCCCCTCCTGGATAGTTGTTAATGCACACTTACACATTACTGTATTTAATTTTAAGAAATATAAGGTAAATGAGTTTAGCCAAATGAACATTGAAATAAATGGGAGAAACATTTTCTTTAATGAAAAGGAGGCATGACTCCCCAGCACCCTTATTCAGGCTTCCTCTGAATGAAAATAACGAATCCCCCCCCGCCATATTCCTTTATATATTTATATTTTGATTAAGGAACATGGATAATCAAAAATTTGGGCATTGACATGTGGTTTCAAGTAATCAATCCCCTTCTAATCCATATCATGATCCACCGTCCATCAATCATAATAGCTGATTTGTAATGACCCATAAACAAACTTAAATCTGTGAAATTCAACCTAGTTAAATCAAGCATTAAAATTAATGGCCATGTTTTTTATTGACTGGGCCCATTTGACTTTTCAGGAACAAATGCACAACCGTTCAACATTATTTCCTCTTCAACTAGGAAGCTCAATTTGAAGGTTTTTATATTTTTAACTCAATTGGCTGTCTCATATTCGAAAACAACTTGGTCCTCTTTGGTTCAAAGTCATGGCTTAGTGCCAAAAAATTGCATAAGACACCATTTTACCCTGGTATAATCTTTTTGGTAAGTTAAAAAGGGCACTAAAATATTTCAATTTTTGTTCCAATCAGCCCTCTTCCGATTTTCTAGCATCATTGGTTCCATACGGCCACCCCTGGTAAAAAGAAAAAAAAACAACCATCTGCTCCTTTCTTCTTAGGAAAAATGCAAAATTTCCACTTATTTTTTATTCAGGGGCTTGAAACATTTTTATTTGGGCTCTTTGATGTTTTGAATTTGATTATTTGATTTTCATTTAGATTACTGGGACTATAAGGGTGTTTCTCTCCTTTTAATCAAAATTTCTCAGGTTCTTAGTTGTTCATGGATGACATTAGCCTGAATGAATTTTAATGAATATAAATTCATTCTTTTAGGATTACAGTTACCATTAGCCCGTGTCACATCTTACTTACAGTTCATTACCACGAATTATTGAATATTCAGAATTGTTGGCTCTGCTGAGCTTGTAGTATATTTTTCATTTTCTCTTTTATTTTTTTCTTTTTTTTTATCTTAACCCTAAAAGCTTCTTTCGACTGTTTTAAACTAGAAGCCAGTTAAGGGAATCCGAAGATTAAAAAAATCACTTTCTCACTGATTAACTTTTCCCTCACCCTGCTATGTTCCAATTAAGGTATAAATCTTGTATAGTAATCCAGAGGCTTATTCTTTCCTTAAGAGAACTTTAGAGCCAATTATATATTGGCTGAGATAAGCTTCCTAGGGTAACAAGAGATATTGAAATTGAAAGCTGGTGGAAATTAACAAGGGTTCCTTGTACAGTTCTGCTGTGTCAGAGTCAGAATCAGACAAATCAATTCAAACAGCCCTGTATAGAAACTTGAAATTTTATTATAATCCAGGATTATACCATAAGTCTAATATATCAAATAAGAAGGTTTACTTAAAATAAGACTTTAACTTTGAAACAGAATTCCCAACCCTGTCCTTCTGATTTAGTAGAGTTGTGTTAAAGGGCTCAGAGAGGTCACAGAAATTTTTTTTTTATAATTGCTTTTACTGAAGTAGAGTTGTGTTAAACGACTCAGAGAGGTCAAAGAAAATTATTTTTTTTTTATTTTTGCTTTTACTGAATCACAAGCGTAAAGCTTATATCTCAAAAATAATATTAATATTGAAATTGGTCTCTGTTGTAGCACGAATTGTAAATAACTGTTTTCCTTCTTTTGTTAAATATTCCGCTGAATATTTCAGGTGGTTCCATCTGAAAGATATATTGTCGAACAGTAATTTATGTTCGTTTAAGCTTTAATGACGCTCCTTACTTTCAGTTAAAAAGCTTGTTTTTTTGTTTAATTTCTGAACGTTTTTGAATTAATGCATTTTTTGATTTTGGCTCTCCACAGATGAATACTTAGAACGAATTTTGCATATTTTTTTCTTGGCTAAATAGCTTGTTCTTAGTTTTGATCGCGGATGATTTTGAGAAAAAAGGAGTGGGGGAGGAGGCTTAGTTGCCCTTTAATCTTTTGGTTACTTAAAAAGGCAACTAGAACTTTGAATTTCTTACGAACGTATTTATTAATAAAAAATATACGTAGCTTCCGAATTGAATTTCGTAACGAACTTATATTTTCGTATATTTTTATTACGTATATGAGCGGGTTTGCCCCCTCTTTAATACCTTGCTCTTTACACCAAAACTTAAATTTTGTCCCAACTCTTTGAGAATGACCCGTGAATCACAAAGGTCGTAGAAGAAATAGTTTGAATTACTAAAAATACTTTAGCGTAAAGAGCAAGTATTTAGGAGGATATGAACCCCTCATATGCGTAACAATTTCTGTTCGTTTTGTTTCAATGCTGCTCCTTCCTTTCAGTTGAAACAAACTTTTTCATATTTATCTTTTCATTGTTTTTTGTTTTAAATAATATTAAAAAATACTGCACCCCCTTCAAGGAAATTCTCTCCTCCCATGACAAATTCCTCCATGGATAGATCCTCCCATGTAACCCCCTCCCCTCAACTGCCTCCCTATCCAAGAGAAAATTTCCCTGAAAACGTCTGTACACTTCCCAATAACCCTTACTATGTGTAAACACCAGTCAGTGTTTACATGTGCTTACAAGTTTGTAACTTGTTGCCCCTCCCCGAGGACTTGGAGGGAGTAAGGTGTTCCCGAAGACATAGTTATTAAGTTTTTCAACCATGCTGAACATAATGGCTATCTCAGAATTTTGACCCGTTGACTTTGGGAAAAAATTAGTGTGGGAGGGGGTCTAGGTACCTCCAATATTTTTGGCCACTTGAAAAGGGCACTTGAACTGCTGATTCCGGTAGAATGAGCCCTCTCGCAACATTCTAGGACCATTGGGTCGATACGATCACCCCTGGGAAAATCAAACAAAAAATACGCACCCGTGATCGGTCTTCTGGCAAAAAATACGAAATTCCACATTTTTGTAGATAGGAGCTTGAAAATTCTACATTAGGGTTCTCTGATACGCTGAATGCGATGGTGTGATTAAGATTCTATCCCTTTTTGGGGTGTTTCCCCCTATTTTCCAAAATAAGGCAAATTTTCTCTGGCTCGTAACTTTTGATAAGTGAGAATACATTTGATGAAACTTATATATTTTAAATCAGTATAAAAATCCGTTTCTTTTGATGTATCTATTAGTATCGAAATTCCATTTTTTAAAGATTCATTTACTATTGAGCTGGATCGCTCCTTACTACATTTCGTTACCACGAACTCTTTGATTTTTGGTCGTTTGGAGTTTGAGTTATTGTTGGTTTTTCTTTTTTCATCGTAAGTTATAATAAAGGCTCAGTTTTCTTTAAAAGACTTTTAATTAGAAATTAATTAGATTTTAACAGAAATGAATTTCTGTTCGTTTTTTATTTCAAAGGTTCCAAGTCTTTCAAAATTTCCTATTTCAAAATAATTTTTTATTCCAAAATAAATTACCAGTTTTGGCACGAACTATAAAAATTATACTAAATATTTGCTATGTAATGACATTAATTGCTGAAAGCTCTAACTTTGTTTCACTGAGAGCCGGAGTTATAACTTTGGCACATCTAAGCCCAAGAGTTTTTGCCTTTCTTTTGAAAGATTTTCTGGGAAACCCAAAAAATTTGGGGAATAGTGAAAACCACAGGGCCAATTGAGCCTATTGCTAAATTCTTGCCTAATTTCACTACAATTTTCATATATTTTCAATGCATTAATAAGTAGAAAAGAAAAATATTTGTAATACTATTCGTTTTAGTAAAGTGCCAAACCCGCAGTAGGGCTTATGCTTTTACCGTTAGAAAGACGGGCTACAGCAAAATTCTTGTTGGCAGTGAAGAATATGGGTGTCTTGAATAGTTTTGGAAAAAAACTAATAAAATTAAACTGAATTCTCGTGATGCTTTGAATAAAATATCTTTAATTATTTTTTTCTGGAGGGGGGAGGTGTCGGACGATTTAGAGAGGGCTAGGGGTGAGCTCTGACAATTTTTAACTGATAATTTTTTAGGGGGAGGGGTATCGGACCTTGGAGAACCAGAGATCAGATCCCAAAAGCTTTAGAATAAAATATCAGTAATAAGTTGTTGTCGGGGATCGGGCCATCAAGGGCAATGGGTGAGTTCCCATAATTTTGAAATAAATATGGACAGTGAGTTTCTTAGGGGAAGGAAAGGGTGTTCAAGCCATCGACGGAGAGCCACGGTCAATTCCCTTCAGTTTTGGAATAAAATAGATATGGTTTATCAAATCTTCGAACTATTCTAGAAATCCTTGCACAAGAACCTTATATGCCTCCAGGCCATAGCTTAAAACACTGGCACTTGGCTCTGGGGGGTTTTGTAAGCCCTGGAGTCTTATTATATGATTTTTGGTCTATTTTGAACAAATTTAATATCTCAAAATTCGATTGAACGAATTTGGGATACAGAGGGTTGGTAGGAGGGGTGGGCTAGTTGTCATCAGATTAATTTTGACTCTCAAAAAGGGCACTATTACTTTCAATTTCTAATCATTTGAGTCCCCTCTGAAGTTTGCCTCTTCAATAAAACCCCAATATGCTCCTGTGGCATAAGTTACAGCACTTCCTCAGGGCTCTGGTCGGGGTTATGTTGACCCCAAAGTTTTTTTGTATCTTATTATTGGACTATTTTAAATAAAATGATTATCTCAAAATTTTTATTGGATGCATTTGAGGAAAAGAGGATATGAGTAAATGTTGGGGGGGGGGGGGGCCTAGATTCTCTCTGATCGCTTTTGACTTTTAAAAAGCTAACTCGAATGTTCAATCCCCAATCAAATGAGTCACATCTTAGGTTTATGCGACCACCCTTATACCAAAACCTTATATGGCCCCGGGGCACTACTCACAACATTTGCCTCTTGGCTCTGGGGGGTTTTGTCGATCCCGAAATTTTCGCTTTTTGATCTTTGAACTACTTTTATTGAAGAAAATGAAATAGAATAATTTGAAATAAAAAAAAAGAAGTTTGATTGTATTGCATCAAAATTTTGATGCATTTGGGGGAAAAGGGCCTTAGGGGGGGGGGCTAGTTTCCCTCCAATAGCTTTTGACTCTTAAAAACGGCGCTAAAAATTTTCATTTACGATCAAATGAGCCCCTCTAAAGCTTATGCGACCATCTCATAAGGGGGGAGGGGGGTCTAATTGCCATCGGGTCACTTTTGATTCTTAAAGAGGAATTAGAGCTTTCAATTTCTAATCATTAGGATCCCTTCCAATGTTTATATGGCCAACTCTTCCAATAGAATCTTAAATGCCCCGGAGCATAAGTTACAAACCTTCCTCAGGATCTGGGGTTATGTTGACCCCTAAGTTTCATTATCTGATATCTACGCTATTTCAAACAAACTAGCTATCCCAAAATTTTCGTTGGATACACTTGGGGAAAAAAGGGCATGTAAGGGGGGTATATACCTTCCGATCATTTTTGACTCCAAGGTAACTAGGACATTCAATTTCCAGTCAAATGCGCCACTCTGGAAAATTATACGACTACCCCTTACATAAAAGCCTTATATGCCCCTGGGGCATACTTTAAAAAAAAATTCACCGAGTTCCGGCTGGTTGTGTCAAACCCGAAGTTTTTGTTATTTGATGTTTCTTCTAATTATAGCAAAATAGCTATCTCAAAATTTTGAATGAGTGCATTTGGAGGAAAAAAGTGCTTTGGGGGGCTAGTTGCCCTCCAATTACTTTTGACTCTTAGAAAGGGCACTAGACATTCTGATTTAGAATCAAATGAGCGCCTTCCGAAAATTGTACTAACCATCCCATCCATAGAAACCTCATAGACTCAAGGGGCATGATTTACAAGACTTTCCCTGGGTTTTCGGGGCTGTGTTATCCCTGTACTTTTTGCTGCAATTATGATCTTAGGTATATTATGAACAATATGACTATATAAAAATCAATCAGATGCATTTGGGAAAAGAGGGAAGTTTTTGGGGGCTCGTTACCATCAGGTATCTTTTTACTCTTATAAAGGGAGCTAACAGTTTTAGTTTCTTATCATGTGAGTCCACTCCGAAGTTTATACAACCACCTCTTCCACAAAAACCTTGTATTCCCCTGGAGAACACGTTATACCCCTTCTCCTGGGGAGTATGTTGACCGCCAGGTTCTTGTTATCGGATCGTTGGGCCATTTCTAACAAACTGGCTATCTCAAAACTTTGATCGGATGTAATTGACGAATAGAGGATGTGGGGGATTAAAAAGGGAACTAGAACTTCGGATTTCCAATCGAGTGAGCCCTCCTCCCCGGAGTTTATACATTTACGCCTTCCAGCCCCCCACCCCGGAGTTTATACAGCCACTCCTTCCATAGGAAGTGTCTCTGGGGAAAATCAGATAATAAATCATAAAACATTGGAGACTTATTGCCCTTACTGTAGGCAGCGTATTAGCTTTGCTTCTGATATACTGTTGTCTTGGGGAATTGACCGATTCTTATTGCTAGAGTTTTTACGGATGAAAAATTTGTTAAAATTAACCATTTAATTTATTTTTTTTTATGTTCGAGCGTGGCAACAATGTCAACATTGCCTTAAGAGATTTCTAATTTAGATGCAACTAAAATAAAAATCTGCAAAAAAAAAAAAAGACAAAAACAAAAAACTACTGTCACAAAACGTATTCTGCCACAAAATTTAGTAACAGCTTAAGGTAATATTTATGTGTTGACTGAGCACGCCAGGCATAAATACTTTAAACGCTCAAACGCTAGTGCACACAGACATTCTAACTTTTTGACATGCAGAAATGCACTAACATAAAGAAACTCGTGAACATAAATTTTAGTTATAAAGAAAATATGAGCTCGCGCCCGATATATGCATAAAACTAAGCATAAATAAAATGTTCCCTAAATCTAGCCTTGTTTTTACTGGAATACTAGATTTCTCACAGAATTTACCAAGCACAATTTCAATGCTTACAAAATACATTCTTAGTGTGTTATTTTCTCATTCTTTTTCCAGATATGATCTATGGAGAAGATTTGCATACAGTTGAGTAATACTTGCTTCACAGTCTTTCTTGTGAAGGATATAAAAAAATTCTCAACCTTGGTTATCTTGTGATTATTCATGACTATCCATACTGAGATTTTTGTTGCCTTTTACTAAGTGTCCAGGACTTAATTACAAATTGGCTGCCGTCCGTCAATTGGTGCTATAGGACTTCTTTTTTCTTCAAATTTTTTCCAAATATTTTATTATTTTCTTCCCATTATTTTCTCCAATTTTTTTCGAATAGAAGAAAGTTGGAAGGAGGAGTTAGAAATTAATATTTAATATTTATTTCATTCCCAAGAACAGTTTTAGGCTATGTCTAAAATACAGGTACTTTGGAATGATGGCTTGCCTCTCATTGCAGAAAAAAATATTTTACATAAAGATGAAACTCCCTTGCTTATCGGCACAAATATTGGAGAGGTGGGGGAGTCATGAGCCCAGTCAGGAAATTATAACTGATGGGTGTGGTCATTTTTTCCAGGTGCTTTGTTTTTACTAAAGTTTGATGGGAAAGTTTCTGCTTCTTCTGGATCTCTTCTCCAATATTATATAATCAAATGTATTTAGTAATTATTTTAGATTTTGCTCTCTCTCTCTCTTTTGCTCTGCTCTCTCTCTAGGTTTATCTCTTATTTTCAGTTTGGTTGCCACATTAGCATTTCTAATACCATTGGCTAAAAATAAAATTTCTAGGCTTCGAGAAAGCGTGTGTCAATTACCTGTGATTAGTCCCGAAAGACGCGTCGGAATAAAGTATCGCAGACATAACTATGCTCGGCGGCCGCAAGCCGTCAGCACCCAAAATAAATTCATCAGTAAGCGGCCGAAAACTTATTATTATCTTTTAAACATACAGTTACACAGTCGACACAAAATAGAGGGACGGTCGTCCAGTATTGCAGTATAGAGCGCAAGTCTTGGGAAAATTGGGAAGGTCAGTGGATTTCCTTTCTTTTTTGGAAGGGGCTTTGGAAACTTCAAATTTGTAGTTTTTAGGGCCAAATTCTCGCGTACGGTCAATACAGAGAGACAATCTAACTTCTAGTGCCTCTTCAGCTCGAGGAATACATTTAAACTATGCATGTGACTGGGCTGCAAAATGTCAGTTAATTCTCCATTTATTATAAAGTATTTTTATAGTAAAGGAAAACTTAATATTTACGTTGTATTATGTGGCAGCTCTTTTGAAAAAATGATTTATTTTGATAAGATCCTACTTAGGTACCAACAGAGGCACCAGCTGGGCCAAATCTTGGGTTGGGCATGAACTCCATCTGGGCCCCCCCTGATTCACTTTGTGTCGCGTAAGAAAAATCCGGCTTTTGGCAGCACATTGATCGAATATTCTAAGTAAAATGCATTTCCAGCACCCGTGTGTTGCTTGGAAATGTACTGTAACCAAATGTGGAACTCAGCCACACTGACCTCTAAGATTAATTATAACAACAAATAATACGATCAAAGAGGTTAAGTGATTAAACTGAAAGTGGAAAATTCAACCAGACTAAAGGCTGGCATTCCCCTGCGAAAAACTTTCTTATTTAAGTAAACAATGCGTCGGTGAAAGTAACCTTCATTGTTATGCTGAGGGTTGTAACCAAAATCTCAGTGTCCCTTCAGCAGAAATCTTCCAGATCAAAAATATTTACAAAAAGGAAAAACATAACAAGAAAAAAAAAATATAACAACAGTCAAGGTAACAAGGGGAACCGCCGAGCTTTCATCTTTGCAAAATTGTCAACAAGCTGGTTGTAGTCCGAATTTTTTATTAAATCCTTCTCTGCAAATATCAAAAGGAGGTGACTGAGACGCTCATCTCCTGCTGTAGACCGGAGGTAGTTTTTCACTGTTTGTAGGCTAGAAAACAAACGCTCATTGCTCGCTGTTGTCGCAGGAAGTCTGGCAGCAATACCAAGTACTTTAATTACTTCTGAATAAGCCACTGGTAATCCCTAAAGATGGTCGACAATGTCTAGGAAGTTGGCAAGAAACGCTTGGCAATACCAGCTTGAGATTCGAGAAGAATTCTGTCGATATCCAGCTCACCGTAAAGAGAAGAGAAAAGCTTGAGCAGCTCTGTGTCCATAAACTTGGTTGAGCTTGGATCCAAGGCTTCGAGCGTGCTCAGCACTGGTAAGTTATCTGTGAACCTTCTGTCAAATTTGGCAAGTAGACGGTCAAAAGTTTTGAAGTATTCTTGCTTCATTTCATCCGCCAAAGTAGTAGTCCAATTTCCAGATTCGATGAAATTCTTTCCTAGCGTCAAAGTTGTCACAAATTGTTTCCGATGCTTGGTGATCTTTTGAATTCTTCAAGGTCGTCCCTTCTGACCAACAGAGGAGGGTCTAGTCACTAGTCCATACACAGCAGGTACTTCAATTTCGAGTTCTGTTGCAAACTCTTTAGCCCTCTTGAAAAACGATACAAATGAAGCATCTGAATGCAGGTCGGTGAGTTTGCTTCTTGTGGCCTGAATCAGGGTGCGCGATCAAGAAAAAACCAAGTTGACGGTGACGGCATGGAGTTGCTGAGACAGCGATTTCGTCGCTCGCGTAATTGCTTCTATGTAGTGAAATCGGAAGATAACAAGGAACAATTCCATCATGATAGGCCAGTAACTGACCTATTTTAGTGTATCAACTTAGAAGACTTACTGCAAATATTCAGAATTTATAATATTAATATAATCATCTAGGAAACGAGAATTTGACAGAACTTGAGAATTAGATTATGTATCTAACCTGCTTTCAAAGTTTACAGTCGTTAATGGCAAATAGTGTTATTATTATGGTCGGCAAAGGTCCCTTTTGGGGGAAGCTTGGTCCCCTGGAAAATCTGGGGTGGACATTTGCCCACCCCTGCCCCCCCCCAAATGGCGCCCCTGGTTACCAGCTTTTGTAATTTTGTTTTTAGCTCTAGATCAGTGGGTCCTGGCACTACATGAAACGGGGGATTCGCAAGGAAAATTTCCAGTGAGCCTCCTCTAAAAATATAATCGCAACAGCCTGAGGCTGAAGAGAAGGCTATAATATGATGTGCTGTCAGGAGATCAGCTACGCCTTTTGGGTATTCTCAAAAGAACAACGGATGTTCTGTAAGTCATAAGCAGCACAATAGCGCTGCCTGACTAAAGAGCGATGTGGGGATAATGTATTATTTATTTATTTATTATTTTTTTAAGACCAGGGCACTTCGCATCGAAGGAGTTTCATAGAAACTTTGAAAAAGACTCACTCGATAGGAAATTGAAAGGACTAGAGCTCTTTTTTAATAATTGAAAAGGGACTGGAGGGTAACTAACCACCTTCCCACACGCACCATTTCCCCAATCATATTCAATAAAAAATTTGAGATAGCCATTTTGTTCAACATAGTTGAAAGATGAAGAAATTATGTTTTTGAGGTATAACAACCCCACCCCCAGAGCCCGCAGGACAAGGGTTGTAAGTTATACCCTGGGGCATTTGAGGTGTATATATAAAAGGTGATCGGACACACTTTGGAGAGGGCTCATTGGATTGGTAATCAAAAGTTTTAATGCCCTCTTTAATAGTCAGAATTGTCGGAGGGTGGATACCCTCCCACACTTTGTATTTCGTCGAAATATATCTGATATAATTTTTGAAATAGCCATTTGTTGTCATAGAAACTACTAAAAGGTTTTATCAGATTAGAAATTGAAGGGGCTTGTACCCCTTTTAATAGTCCAAAGTGATGAGAGGGAAACTAACCATCTCTTATGCCCACCATTTCCACAAACACATCCAATTCAGATTTTGAGATAGTCATTTTGTTCAGTGTAGTTAAAAGGTTCGGAGATTATGTCTTTGAGGGTCCAACCCCCCAGAGCACTCAGAGCAAGGGTCTTAAGTTATGCCCTGGTGGCATATAAAGTTTGTATAGAAAGGTTGGTCGTGGAAACTTCCGAGGGGGCTCATTGTATTGATCATCAGAATTTCTAGTAGCCTACTCTATTTAACATTAAGTGATCGAAGGTCAGATACCCCCCCACACCTCGTATTTTCCTGAAATGAACCTGATAGAAATTTGGAAATGATCATTTGTTGTCGTAGAAACTTCTAAAAAGGCTCACTTGATTGGAAAGTGATATGGCTAGTGCCCATTTTAATAGTCGAAAGTGATTGGAGGACAACTAGCCCCCTCCCGCGCTCACCATTTTCCCAAACACACAATGAAAATTTTGCGATACGCATTTTATTCAACGTAGTTTAAAGGTCCAAAAATTGTGTAGGCCTACTTGAGAATGACAAACCTGCTACAGCCCTCAGGGCAAGGGTAGTAAGTTATTCTCAGGGGGCAAATAAGATTTATATAGAAAGTTTTATCGTATAAACTTGGGAGGGGGTTTATTGGATTGCTATTCAGCACTTAATATTGTCCTTTTTTAGATTCAGATTGATGGGAGGATGGATACCCTCCACACCTCGTATTTTCCCGAAATGCATCTTATAGACATTTTAAGATGGCCAGTTTTCGTCGTAAAATCTTACGAAAAAGGCTCATTTGATTTTAAATTGAAAGGGTTAGTGCCCTTTTTAATAGTCAACAGTGATTGGAGGGCTGCTAAATCCCTCCAACACCCATAGTTTCTCAAAACACATTGTTACTGAAAAAGGTATTTAGATTAGAACTTCATTTTACAAAAAGACTAAGAGAAAACAGGTATACCTTTCAGAGAATGTTTAAGAAAGCGCTGAACTAAATCAAAATATGTTATGTGTTTATGAATTGTCAAAAGGGCTTAAATCACCAGTGACAGGTATATCAATTTGGAACTTTCAGGAAATGACAGGAGACCTGATCGAAAACGGAAAAATTGTATGCTAACCCTGTTATTAAAATTGCCAATTGTCCGCGTCGTCACATCTATAAGACAAGGCTGACGCAATCATTTTTGATCAATATTACTAATAATATCAATACCATTGCTATGACTTCTATTGCATCTATGCCTAAGGATATGAAGGTTAGATTTTCAAGAAACTTTGAGGGTAGCAGGTGAACTGAATCCCAACAAGCCCTTTGTATGTAGGTTGTCAAAAGGGTGTAACAGCAAAATTTTAGGAACAGTTTGGCGTGTGAAGTTGAAACTAATAAAAAAAACACTAAATCTTAGAAGCTAAAAACTAAAGCCCACATGAGGTCAATTGGCGTCGAAGGATATTAAGCATCATCATCATGAAAACTTGTAAATGATTTCCAATTAAGAAATAGCTATATTGGTAGCTGTGAATTAAATGTATCTATTAAAACGAAATCGCAACAAACGAAAGACTTGTCGCGAAAAAAAATAATCAAGACGTACAAAGCAGTAAGAACAAATCTACTCAGAATTTCTGTTAGGATGAACGTTATAGATGCTTCTTATAACTGAAAACACATTGATAAGTACTACTAAATTGAAGTAAGGTACCTTTAACACTTTGTTTGCTTGACACCAAAATTTATTTCATAGATAAGCTGGGAAAGCAGCAGAACCATCTTAGTAAAACATCTTGGGATTTTTTTTTGAAAATGACTAAACTTTTTCAAGGGATGACAGATAAAGATGTCATATTCAACGACGGGACGAGTTAAAGACTTGTAAAGGGCGCAAGGATTTCAATTTATCTAATTGCATTGAAGTTGGAAATGTATTTTAAGATTAATTAAATTTAAAGTTCTCACTTTTAAACCTTCAGGATAGTTTAATCTTTCTGCTGATTTTTAGTACCATAAACTTTTTAGCTAATAGTTCATTGGGGTGGCTAGTAACTCAAAAATAGTGTAAATTTAACTCAACTAACATAACTGACTTAACGAATCTAATTTTTGCTCTTTTACAAATTTTGTGGGAGCTTAGTCCCAAAATTCTTCATCTAGAAGATGATCATTACCAATTATTAAAGAAAAAAACATTTTTTTGAACTGAAAGTAAGGAGCAACATTAAAACTTTGAAGGAACATAAATTATTACGTATATGAAGGGGGTAGCTCCTCCTCAACACCTCACTCTTTGCGCTAAAATTTTTTTAAGTGACCATCCTGACCTTCGTTCAAAAATTAAAAAAAGCATTTTTAATTAAGGCAAAGACCGCCGTTGAAACTTGAAACAAGCTCAAATTGGCTTTTAACCTTTTGCATCATTTATTTGTAAAAATTTTCAGAAACAAGCTCACTACCGTTTTTTCCATGAATTTGTATGTTTTTCCAAAAATAAATTTTACTGTTCCATAAAATTGAAAAAACAAGATAATACGTATACATATTAGTTCTAACTGAGCTAAAATTTAATTTTCATTGTTTTTTTCAAGACGTGGGCTGTAAACCTCCGGTTTCCAGATTTTAACGATGATCTTTCCAATGTTTTCGTCTACATCTATTTTGAATTTAAGATTTAAAAATAAAAGAATTTTATTTTACTTTAATGCTCAATAGAATACTAAAATAAGGTTTCAAGTTTTTGGTTTGCATTAACATACCAAATTAACTCTTAAGAAATGATATATCCAACTTAAAGACCGTACATTGACACTTCAATTGGTGCATTCTCATATAATATGATTTGAATATGGTTACGAATTATATCCATTAAACTACTCAGTCTTGATATGCTGAAACTATATCGATCTTACTTTAATATTAATGACTCTTAGTTACTTAGCTTTAATCTTAATTAGTCCTGATGTTATTCAAAATAAATCTTAGCATTTCTGTTTAATAGTTATTCACAATAAGTTTACCTCAATCTTAATCAAATTTTAATCCCATCCTTGGTTTAATCTATGGGTTGTTGTAGCTTTGGCTGTCTTCTCCTAACAAATTTCAAATGATATTTCAAATTTCATATCGGCCCAAAATTGGCCTAATAAAACTGGATAAACCCAGGTACGGGTAGAAAAAAGCCAAGGCTAAATAGTTATTCACAAAAAGTTTATTCACTGTTTAATAGTTATTCACAATAAGTTTACATCAATCTTAATCAAATTTTAATCCCATCCTTGGTTCAATCTATGGGTTGTTGTAGCTTTGGCTGTCTTGTCCTAACAAATTTCAAATGATATTTCAAATTTCATATCGGCCCAAAATTGGCCTAATAAAACTGGATAAACCCAGGTACGGGTAGAAAAAAGCCAAGGCTAAATAATTTCTCTTGATGGCAATAGACTAATGAGTAATTTGAATGGCTTTTAAACATATATCTCAAAAACAAATTAATGAAATCAAAGGACCCTTTTTAACATTAAAATAGGACAGAAAACCAACATTTTCTCTGTCTTGTGTAGCTATGGAAGAGAAAAAATTATAACTGACTTTAAAAATATAAATTTAGGTGTTTGAATTTGGGAGTTTATCATATCTCAGATTTTATTTTCAGGGAAAGATTCAGCTTAATAATGAGCCCATCACTTAGGAGAATTTATAGCTGCACTGATTTGAACTTTTCCCTTTCCGCTGTCATGTTTGACCCTAAAAGGCAAGAAATAACATAAGTGGAAATCTGAAAGCATTTCTTAATCGACGGAACTCAGTTAAGAGCCCTAATCTGGACACGTTTCTTCCCTACGGAATGAATCAAAATGAAAGATTCAGAAATAAAAAACTGACATTACAAGGCTCGAAAAGACATTTAACGAAAGATTGATGGGAATCTTTATTGAATAGCAAAAACCTGGTAGAGATTGGAGAAAAACTATGAAACAAAATTATTCCTCTTTGATGTTAAAAAATTTTGCTTTATATAAATGGGTTAGAAGGGATCGCTGAAGAGAGAAGTTTTTTCTTGATCCCTTAAATACTAAAAGATAAAGCTTTGTTAACCTGTCTTTTATGATTAGGTGATTGGTTTCGTCTGGAATGATGCAGATTTTGTCTGCTGACCACTTCCCTCTGGATAAGGAATTTCATCTAGCTAAACACTCCGATCAGGGTGCATGTAACCTTCTGCGGCAGGAGGTGCCCACCTTAGGAATCTCAGTAACTGGCTGAAATAAATTCCAGTCCTAGGGTTGGCTGGGCTAGCAACCGTCTACCTGAAAATAAGTACCACGAATGGTGACAAAATAGCCTCGGATCCGGACTTCCTCTTAAGACCTCGAGCATCACACGTCCAGACATTCTGCTGACAACGTCAGAAAGACCAACAAATTGAGTCTTATGGATGCCAGCAGAGGTGCTCATATCTGGTCCCACATCCAATTCAAGAGTGGAAGCAAGTGCTTTCTCAGTGTTCAGAGCTCCTGTCCCTAATGGTCTTGATGTTATATCAGAGTAGATAGTGTGAAGTAGATAGTGAAGTGTGAAGTAGATAGTGTGAGTAGATAGTGCACCCGAGACCAAACGGGCTTCGAATAGCCACCTGGAATGTTTAGACTCTTAATGCACCTGTATCAAAGGACCTACTTTCTGAAGAACTTTCCAAGAATAAATTGGCGATTACCGGTCTCACAGAATCACTCAATAATCTGGTCTGGCGGGAGCATGAGAAAGAACGGCGTATGCCTTGAACTAGATAGCCCCACAAATAAGGCATTAATCAAACAGTTCGTGGTAACGAACTGTAGTAAGGAGCGACCCGGCTCGATAGTAAACGAAACTCTAAAAAATGGAAATTTGATGCTAAAAGATATATCAAAAGAATCGAATTTTTATGCTGATTTCAAATATATAAGTTTCATCGAGTTTAGTCTTTGTCATCAAAAGTTACGAGCCTGAGAAAATTTGCCTTATTTTGGAAAATAGGGGGAAACACCCCCTAAAAGTCATAGGATCTTAACGAAAATCACACCCTTGCAAATAACGTATCAGAGAACCCTATAGAAAAAATTTCAAGGTCCAATCTACAAAAATGTGGAATTTAGTATTTTTGCCAGAAGACAGATCACGGATGTGTGTTTATTTTTTTTTTCCCCAGGGGTCATCGCATCGACCAAGTGGTCCTAGAGTGTTACAAGAGGGCTCATTCTAACGCAAATGAAAAGTTCTAGTGCCCTTTTTAAGTGACCAAAAAATTGGAGGGCACCTAGGCCCCCTTCCACGCTCATTTTTTTCCCAAAGTCAACGGATCACAATTTTGATATAGCCATTTTGTTCTGCATAGTCGAAAACCATAATAACTATGTCTTTGGGGATGACTTACTCCCCCACAGTCCCTGGGGGAGGGGCTGCAAGTTACAAACTTTGACCAATGTTTACATACAGTAATGGTTATTGGGAAGTGTACCGACGTTTTCAGGGGTATTTTTTTGGTTTGGGTGTGGGGTTGAGGGGAGAGGGCTATATGGGAGGGTCTTTCCTTGAAGGAATATTTCATGGGGGAAGAGAAATTCAATGAAAAGGGCGCAGGATTTTCTAGCATTACTATTAAAAAAACAATGAAAATATAAACATGAAAAAGTTTTTTTCAATTGAAAGTAAGGAGTAGCATTAAAACCTAAAACGAACAGAGATTATTACGCTTATGAGGAGTTCTAAAAATACTTTAGTATAAAGAGCGAAATATTTAGGAGGAGATAAATACTTCGCTCCTTATGCAAAAGTATTTTTAGTAATTTCAACTATTTACTCTACGGTCTTTCTGATTCAGTGGTCATTCTTAAAGAATTGGGACAAAACTTAAGATTTAGTGTGAAGAGCGAGGTATTAACGAGGGGAAAAACCCCCTCATATATATAATCAAAAATATAAGAATATAAAAATTTGTTACATAAGTTAATTCTTAAGTTACGTATATTTTTTACTAATAAAAACGTTCGTTAAAAATTAAAAGTTCTAGTTGCCTTTTTAAGTAACCCAAAAATTGGAGGGCACCTAGGCCTCCTTCCCCATTGCTTATTTCTCAAAATCGTCTGATCAAAACTAAGAGCAAGCCATTTAGCCAAAAAAAGAATTAATATGCAAATTTTATTTTAATAATTTATGTACGGAGAGCCAAAATCAAACATGAATTAATTCAAAAACGTTCAGAAATTAAATAAAAAAAAACTAGTTTTTTAACTGAAAGTAAGGAGCGATATTAAAACTTAAAACGAACAGAAATTACTCTGCATATGAAAGGGGCTTTTCCTCCTCAACACCCCGCTCTTAACGCTAAAGTTTGACCCTTTCTCTTAACTCTACTTTTTAAAACAGTAAGAAACTTTAGCGTAAAGAGCGGAGCGTTGAGGAGGAAAAGCCCCTTTCATATACGGAGCAATTTCTGTTCGTTTTAAGTTTTAATGTCGCTCCTTACTTTCAGTTAAAAAAACTAGTTTTTTTATTTAATCTTGCGCAAAGCCGTATCAGACAGACTAATGAAGGTACGCTTTGGTCACAAGCATGGCAAGATGACCATCATCGTAAGCTATGCCCCACCCAACGATTCCAACGATACAAGAAGAAAAGGCGTCTACTCATCTGTGACCAGAATTCTCACGAGAGTGTCTCCCCACAATATTACTGTTATTCTGAGTGACTTTAATACCTCAGTGCGTGATGACTTGGTTGTTTGGTGTGGCCCAATTGGTTCTGTATCCTCCTACCCATTAAATTATAATGGCATTCACCTATTTAAATTATGCCGTCCCCAAGACCTTGTTATCACAAATACCTACTTTCAACGCAAAATTATCCACCAATGCATGTGGTGTATAGAAATGACGGTTGTACAAAGAAGATGATTGATCATATCATTATTTCTAAACACTGTAGATCATCATTGAAAAGCTGCAAAGGCTTGTGTGTGCTGAAGTCCAGCTTCGCCTCCAAGAACACCGCCCAGAAAGAAGGTCAGTCGCTGCAGATATGAGGAAACATAAGACTCCAGATACTCGGTCTCAAAGCCCTCTATGCCCCGGGACATAACTTACAACCCTTGACAATGGGCATGGTGGGGAATTTGTCCATCCTAAAAACATTGTTACATGATTTTTGGACTGTTTGTAACAAAATGGCTATCTTACAATTTCAACTGAATACGTTCCAGGAAAGAGGATGTCAGGGAGTGAAGCTTGCTGCTCTCCATCATGTTTGACTCTTAAAGGGAACTAGAACTATACATTTCCAATCAAATGAGTCTATTCTAAATTTCACTCGGCCATCTTTCTATAAAAACCTCTCAACCCCAAAATTGTTGTTATGCAATATTTGGAATATTTATGAACAAATGGCTATTTCAAAATTTCTATCAGATAAATTTGGGTGAAAATACGACGTGAGGAGGGGGTTGCTGACTACTGATTACTTTGTCTCTTAAAAAGAGCATTAGAACATCTGTTTACCAATCCAATGAGCCCCCTCCAGAGTTAATTCTACAATCCTTTCCACAAAAACCTTATTTGCCCTCGGGACTAACTTACAACATTGGCACTGAGGGCTGTGGGAGGTTGTTATCCTCAAAAACATAATTTCCAGACCTTTCAACTACACCAAACAAAGTGTTTATCTCAAAATTCTGATTAGATGTTTTGAGAATTTATGGGCTTGGGATGGAGTGTTGTTGCACTCCAATCACTTTTTACTATTAAAAAGGACAAAGGTACTTATAATTTCCAATCGAAAGAGTCTTTTTTGAAGTTCCTGCGACTACAAATAGCCATCTCAAAATTCCTATCAGATGCATTTTGGGAAAATACGAGGTTCGGGGGGGGGGGGTATTCGCACTTCAGTCTCATTGAAGTTTAAAAAGGGCACTAAAACGTGTGACTACCAATCCAAAGAGCCCCCTCCATAATTTAGTTAGTACGACCAACCTTTCTGTAAAAAAAACCCTTAAATGACCCCAGGGCGTAACAAACAACCCTTGCCCTGAGAGCTCTGGAGGGAGTGTCATCCTTAAAGACATAATTTCTGGACCTTTTAAATATTCTGAATATAATGGATATGTCAAAATTTTGATCGATCTGTTATGGAAAATGGTTGCCGTGGGAGAGGGGCTGGCTGCCCTCCAATCATTTTCGACAATTAAAAATGGCACTAGCTCTTTCAATTTCCCATCAAATGAGCCTTTTCAAAGTTTCTATGACAACTTTTTTGATGTGAAGTGTTTTGGTCTAAGAAATAAATAAATAAATGAATAAATAATATATTATACCCAAATCGCTCTTTATTTCGGCAGCACTATTGCGCTGCCTATTCGGGCTACTGCTATTACTACTTCTACTCTTACAAGTTAAATAATTAAAAAAAAAGTATAGCCTAAATGTATCCAAGTTGTCAAAGAGCATAGGCAGAATCTTTTTGAAACGATATTATGTTTTATTTTTTAGATCAACTTCAGGACTATTAAAATCAAATTAAACATATTATTTGTGTCAGGATCAAAAGTATTGAAAAAGTTTCTCCAACATACAAATAGCAACCCAAACTATCTGTCATTACAAAAAATATAACCAAAAGCCAAACAAAATGTTTATCTCAAAATTCTGACTAGATATGGTTTTAAAACTGATAGATGTGAAGGGGGGTTCGCCCTGCAATCACTTTTGACTGTTAAAAATGGCAGTAGCCTTTCAATTTCCAATCGCAAGAGCCTGGTTTGAAGTTTCCGTGACAACAAATAGCCATCTCAACATTTCTATCAGACACATTTGGGAAAATACTAGGTGTGAGGGGGGGGGCAGTATTCACCATTCTATGGCATCAAATCTTAAAAAAGGGTACTGGAAAATCTGACTACCAATCCAATGAACAACTTCCGAAGTTTATACAATCAACCTTTCTGTAAAAACCTAATGGCATACCTCACAACCCTTTCCTTGAGAGCTTTGGAGGGGGAAGGGTTATCATCCTCAAAAACATAATTTCTGGAACAATATGGCTATTGCAAAATTTTGATTGGACGTGTTATTGAAAATGGTGGGCGTGGGAGGAGGGCTGGTTGCCCTCCTCCAATTAAAAAAGATGGCAGACAATTAAAAAGGGCAGTAGCTCTCTCAATATCCAACCGAATGAGCCTTTTAGAAGTTTCTACAATAACTCCTTCGATATTCTAAAAAAGAAACAAAATAAATAAATTAATAACTCATTGTGCCCACATCGCTCTTTACATAGGCAGCCCTATTGCGCTGCCTATAGTATCATTGAAACTTTTAAAGGAGCCTATTCGATTCAAAATTAGAAGTTCTGGTGTCCTTTTTAAAAGTAAAAAGAGAGTGAAGGGCAAACAACCATTTTCCAAACGCATCCAGTCAAAATTTTGAGATATCAGTTTTGTTCAGCATAGTAGAACGGTGCTAGTATATTCTTAGGGAAATTGGGAATGTCAACCCTCCACAATTATGAAATTAGCCCATTATGCTTTAAAACTAATTATTGCCTTAAATTATATCAAAAGGCATTGTTTTTATGGTTTCCAATAAGGCACATCAACAAGATTAAGAGAACGACTGGGGGTCGTTCTAGCCCCAAAAGTAGAAACTTTTGGGGCTACTGCTACTACTACTTCTGCCCTTAAAATGTAAATAATTGAAAAGAGTGTAGCCTAGTGTATCCAGGTTGTCTAAGAGCATAGATATAAATTTTTGGGAATGATACTAAGTTTTGCATTTCGTGTCAACTTCGAGGCTAATAAAATTAAATTAAAAAATACTGTTTGGGTCGGGATTAAAAACTGTTGAAAAAGTTTTTCCAATATACAAACAGCAATCCAAGCTATGTGTTTTTACAAAGAAAAGACCCGAATAGATATAAAACAGTATTGTTTTTCCATGAAAAAGACTGAAAACGAGCAAAAATTAACATGAGTAGGGTTGATAATTCCCATGCCTTTTCAAGACCAGAAAATAATTTGTGTTTTGCTGAAAACAAAATACATTTTATATATTTTTACTTTCATAAATTGAAAATTACCAAAACTTTAAGAAATAAATATTAGTATATGTCAATTAAACTGACAATCTACTTTGATTTTGATTATTTTTCTATAAAGCGCTAATTATATTCTGGTTTTGAGAAGCCTAAGGGGTTATCAGCCCTACTAAAGATAATTTTTGTTCGTTTTGAGTTTGACTAGGCTATTTATTGTAATATCAGTTCCTTTTGAGTTTCATTTATCAATTGATAGTGATCTGTGGCTGTTTAAAACTTGGAAGACTATTTGACTTTATTTCCGCTCATTTTTTGCTGATATCGCTCTTTACTTTTTTTTAAAAAGACTCGATTTACGGAAAAAGTTTTTGAAATTAATAAAAAAAAAACAAAAAAACCTAGTGTCCAAGCCAACGCTCGATCGAATTGACTTTTATATCTGCGGCTTCTTTCGTGGTAAGCTTCTTGAGATACATTAGACATCATCCCAACAGTAAATTTAACTCAGGATTTTCTAAAGTCTATTAAACTTAGTTCACCAATGGGACCTAGCCTAAAGGCTCCCTTAAGGCTATTTAGCTTAGTCTTATATATTATACAAAAAGACAACTAAACTAAAGAAATGAGCAGTTTAGACTTTCTTTTGAGTCATAAAACCGCTACAAGTTAGCCTAAATTAAAATGACCAGAATTAAAATTACTATACGATATTACTTTGATATAAAGTCAATTAAAACCACCTTAAAATAAAAAAAAAGTCTAAGAAATAATTTCAACTTTTGGTTGTGTATCTGTCTGAAGTTTTGCGTTTTCTCAATGCTCTTCTATGTCTGTTTCCTTAGGCATAGTTGTTTCAGTTCTATATTTGTACAAAACAGCTTTTGTTTTTCAACATAACACTCCAGAAAAATTCAGAAAAGATAAGCACTCCAGAAAAATTCAGAAAAGATAAGCTCGGACAGTTTTATGCCAACTGAAGCATACAATTTCCCCTCTTTTATGTCCCTTTGAACGATTCCCTGTAGTTCCATTGTATAATCAAAGCCGCTCACACTTCATTGTCTATGAAATGAGACAACAGTAAAGAATTATTTTCTCTTCTTAAACTGGTTAAGCGGACCACATTGCATAATTTGACGATTTATTTTTTTTTTTCATTCAAAGAAATATGACGAAGATATATTGTCATGAAATATATAGTAATTTGATTTATTGAACTCTTTTTGAGGAAATGAACATCCAAGAATATTAATCAAGTCCATTTATCTGTTGTTTCAAGTTTTTAAAGTGCGCTATAAAACAAATCAAAACTCTAGTTCGTTTGCTTCGTATATTTTTTTCTTATAACTTCAATTTTTACTAATTAAATTTCTCTGACGAAAATTGATTAAATAAAACTAAGTGAATAACATATATGCTTGTCTTAACTTCAATTTGATAAAAATATACAAGATTTATCATTAGGAAAAGAGGAAGTGTTTGATTCTGGGTGATTAAGAAAAAGGCAACTGTATTGAGATGAAACTTGGGAGAGGGCACAAGGGTGTTATAAACTAAATCAAAAGTCAATATACATCCCTTTTATCGAAAAGAAGGATTTGCAATATCTTCGGAAAGGTTAAGGGTATTAAAACATTTTGAATGTACTTTTAGACCCAGAAAGACAATTGATTTTTTGCTGTTGTTCTTTTATTCCCAGGGGGACGACACTTTCCTTCCTGGCGAGACCCAATATACCTACTAATCTTGATTGTAAGTATCAATAGTTTAATTAGTAGTTATTACCAATTTTTTCGTTTGAATAGTCTGATTTTATTTATTACATTATTATTCTTTGTGATATATAAGATAAACACTTATTAGGATTCTTTCTTAATTCTTTTTCTTGAATATATAATGATTTTATATTAATTACATTTTTCTAGTATCTTAAAAAAGTGTGCTGTTACATATTTCATTTTATTTTCGGTTGTCAGCAAGTGGTGTCATCTGTCCTACTTTTATTTGTACTTTTTTTGTCGGCTCTGTTCAGTCCCGTATCGCCTGATCTGATTAGTGGTGTTAATTCGCGTGGAGTTGTTTTTTATTTATTACGGTTTGTTGTTTCTTATTTCATTATTTTCTGGTTTTCCTACTCATGGAATCCTTTGAAAGAAAATAATAAAGGAACGTCTAGTTTCTTGTTTTTGTTGCTGCTAATATATTCCCAATAAATTAACTTCTAACCGATTTTAATGAAGTGAAATTCTCATTTAATCGAACATATTAGTAGCAAAAACACCAACAATTACTTGCTGTTCTGTATAAGAAACAAAATGTCGGCAATAAATTTTTACACTACATTTTGTTATAATATAAAATTACTTTTTATTACGTTTTATTTCATTTTATTTTTCGCAAAATATCCTTCTCATAGTCTTAATTTTCAGATTAGGCTTTTCATTAAGAGAATTGTTATTCATTAGGTCGCAACGATTTATGCTTTCTCGGGCATGCATCAAACATATTTTTTAAGGGGAGGGGCAAATTGTTTGTAGGGGAGATGGATCTGAAAATTCGAAATTCGGAAAATTCTATTGAAAGTTAAAGGAATCATAATGAGAATAAAACATATTTCAACATTTGAGAGGGACTCTTGGTAACAACTTTCATTTCAGAGTTACAATCCTAATATTATACTTTAGAACTGAAAAATTACGCAAACTGGCAAAATTATATCAAAAGCATACAAACGAACTTTTCCTATTTTTTTTCCCCTCGAATGTCAAAATCTTGTGTAAAAGCGATACTAGAATTCTACGCAAATCTCAAGGGCTATTTCTTATACTTCTAATATATCTAGTCATTTCGTGCGAAGTCAAAGCTAAATTATATGAATTAGTCGTTTCTACAGACGACAGCTTTATAATTTGTTTTTTATGGCCGTTCGAAAGGGAGGCCACAGTGCTTATATATTAGTTTATTAGCGAGAAAGTGTCTTTCTAGGACTCTTATCAAATTCGTTTCTCTTTGTCACGCTCCAAACATTCTCATTACTTTTTATTCTTCTAGTAGATTAAATTTATGTTTAAGTGGGCTAATAATCATTCGAAGTGTAAAATAATTATGAAATATAGTACAATTTACTCGTAATTAAATAACGATGGATTAGAAAAAAGGTAAGCGGAAGAACTGAAAAATAGGGAAATTATGTACAAAATATGAAAATAGATAGGCTGCTAGGAGGACATGATATTTTGAGAGGCAATAGCAATAATTTAAATGTTGCCTTTCAAGTTCTTCCGTAGGGGCAAAACCCGACTGTCTGTCAAAGCAAATAAAGAGAAAAATTCATTTTCTTATAAAACAATGGTGCGCTACATTTTGGCTGTTCTTCGCTAAAACTGTGCATCCGCATTAACGTTTTATTTTAAGTGTAGCATTAGCTTTCCCTAATTCTCATCCTTAAGTTAATTTTCAGTTAATTTAAGTTAATTTATAACCTAGCAGCTTCAAAAAGAGATTTTAAACCTGTCCTGGTTCAGCATGTTCAGATGAAACTACGCAGGGCATTTGGTCTTTTTATTCGTTTTCGAGGTCTTTACCGTCAGGACGTCCTTGGTCGTATGTATAGCGTTGTTGATCTGCCTCAAGTATTGTTCCCATCTCTCCTCTTCCGTAATTTCTGACCTTCTGATCTTTCGCCCATTAAAGTTTCTTATTTTAAATTTTGTAAATTTTTACTTTGTTCCCCCTTTCTTTCAGTAACACTGAGATTGTTTTAAAGCTTAAAGTGAAGGATCCCGTAGTCTGTATATAGAACATTTGAAGACAAGGCGAAAATTATCCTTTTAAGCCACAGTTTATTTCCGTTTATTTAGTAACAGTTCTGGCTCTTGATGATTTATAGGTTAAATTATTTAGCAAGTTTTTTTGCATCTTTTTTTTTTTTTAAGTGTTTGATCAATATTAGTATTTTTTTTTATTGTAAGCGTTATCATTTGTCTTTTTTATATATTTATATTGTAGCGCACTCTTCATTTTTTGAGGGAAATAAAGAAAATAAATAAATAAAATAAGGATACTTGATTTGTCGTTTTCTTACTAGTTTTGTTTTCTTATTTTTTTTTCTTCTCAAAATTTTTAATTTTTTACGGTCTTAATTCAGGACATTAGGGGAAAAATTTCTCAGTTCCTATTCGCCCAAAATATTGTAACTTTAGAATTCCAAGCAATCATGACTGAAAGCATTTTCTTCATAAGCCCTTATCACCTAATTAGATACTAGAAAATAGAGTGATAGGGGAGGAGGTAGTCCAGGAAGTAGGAGGAAAAAAATTTTCATCGGGAAAAAAGTAGCAATCCAATTCAAGGCAACTGCTGATCCGATTCCACCTATTTTGCCTCTCACCTTTGTGGCAAAGCCTCATTCTGAAGATTCAAAAAATGGGATTCATGTTACTTCAAAAAAGGTGAAAATTTTCTGGAACAAACTAGTCGTGACATAAAAGCTTTCTTTCCTGCGCTGAATAATTGGAGACAAATTATCTTCAGCTAATCCACACTGTAGACCTTTGCCTCCAAATTAGTTTTGTACTTTTCAATTTCCAACCTCACATCACAAGCTATACCTTTGTTTTTTAGTTTGTTGAGATCTCAGATTTCAACAGAGGGTTGAAATATCGACAAAATATTGAAATATCAGAGTTATCAGTCCGGGATAATCAGACAGATACAGTTTCCTCCTTCAGCTTTTTCTCTACAATTCAAATAACGGGTTTATCCAAAATTATAGGCATATAAGCAAAAAATCTCACGTCCAGACGACAACTTTAAGGTCCCTCAGTAGGTACCTCTCCTTTAGTGTATGTGAGCAAGAAAGGTGGGGTATAGATTGATTGAAATTCCACTTGTGTCTTTTTAAGATAATCGCTTATCGGTCATTTTCATAAAGCTGCCTGTACTAAGTTCATTAAGAAAAGTTATTTTTTTTTCTTTTACTGAGAAAAAGATTTAATGACCTGTTTACTCACAAAAGTTCAAAAGTAACAACGCTTACATTGCTCATAAATAGTCTTGCCTTTGATAGGATATATGATTTTGTAATTCTAATAAGAAGTGTTCAAAAATACGGGAAATGCAGGGTTTTGCGTTGCGGTCTACAGACCGTGACCCTCATACTTGTACTAGTCCTTGAGGGAACTGCATCTCAATTCAGGAATGCACAATAAACCATTGAAAACTTTTCATGCCTATGACTTTCTTTGAAAATATATAATTATCAGTTTTGGACTAATAATAATTAAAGTTGTGCCACTGACCAGTGTTAATGATCTTTTTTAGTTGATTTTCTGTCATTTTTGAGGATTTTGTAAATTGAATTCTTCAAGTCAGTGTACTTTTCAAGGGGGATTGCTTGGAAAGTCCTGCTTTTGATGTATATAGATTTGATTTATAGATTTTTGATGTATATAGATTTTTGGTGTATATAATTATCAGTTTTGGACTAATAATAATTAAAGTTGTGCCCGGGACCAGTGTTAATGATCTTTTTTAGTTGATTTTCTATCATTTTTGAGGATTTTGTAAATTGAATTCTTCAAATCAGTGTACTTTTCAAGGGGGATTGCTTGGAAAGTCCTGCTTTTGATGTATATAGATTTGATGCATAGATTTTTGATGTATATAGATTTTTGGTGTATATAATTATCAGTTTTGGACTAATAATAATTAAAGTTGTGCCCGGGACCAGTGTTAATGATCTTTTTTAGTTGATTTTCTATCATTTTTGAGGATTTTGTAAATTGAATTCTTCAAATCAGTGTACTTTTCAAGGGAGATTGCTTGGAAAGTCCTGCTTTTGATGTATATAGATTTGATGTATAGATTTTTGATGTATATAGATTTTTGGTGTATATAATTATCAGTTTTGGACTAATAATAATTAAAGTTGTGCCCGGGACCAGTGTTGATGATCTTTTTTAGTTGATTTTCTGTCATTTTTGAGGATTTTGTAAATTGAATTCTTCAAGTCAGTGTACTTTTCAAGGGGGATTGCTTGGAAAGTCCTGCTTTTGATGTATATAGATTTGATGTATAGATTTTTGATGTATATAGATTTTTGGTGTATATAATTATCAGTTTTGGACTAATAATAATTAAAGTTGTGCCCGGGACCAGTGTTAATGATCTTTTTTAGTTGATTTTCTATCATTTTTGAGGATTTTGTAAATTGAATTCTTCAAATCAGTGTACTTTTCAAGGGAGATTGCTTGGAAAGTCCTGCTTTTGATGTATATAGATTTGATGTATAGATTTTTGATGTATATAGATTTTTGGTGTATATAATTATCAGTTTTGGACTAATAATAATTAAAGTTGTGCCCGGGACCAGTGTTGATGATCTTTTTTAGTTGATTTTCTGTCATTTTTGAGGATTTTGTAAATTGAATTCTTCAAGTCAGTGTACTTTTCAAGGGAGATTGCTTGGAAAGTCCTGCTTTTGATGTATATAGATTTGATGTATAGATTTTTGATGTATATAGATTTTTGGTGTATATAATTATCAGTTTTGGACTAATAATAATTAAAGTTGTGCCCGGGACCAGTGTTAATGATCTTTTTTAGTTGATTTTCTATCATTTTTGAGGATTTTGTAAATTGAATTCTTCAAATCAGTGTACTTTTCAAGGGAGATTGCTTGGAAAGTCCTGCTTTTGATGTATATAGATTTGATGTATAGATTTTTGATGTATATAGATTTTTGGTGTATATAATTATCAGTTTTGGACTAATAATAATTAAAGTTGTGCCCGGGACCAGTGTTGATGATCTTTTTTAGTTGATTTTCTGTCATTTTTGAGGATTTTGTAAATTGAATTCTTCAAGTCAGTGTACTTTTCAAGGGGGATTGCTTGGAAAGTCCTGCTTTTGATGTATATAGATTTGATGTATAGATTTTTGATGTATATAGATTTTTGGTGTATATAATTATCAGTTTTGGACTAATAATAATTAAAGTTGTGCCCGGGACCAGTGTTGATGATCTTTTTTAGTTGATTTTCTGTCATTTTTGAGGATTTTGTAAATTGAATTCTTCAAGTCAGTGTACTTTTCAAGGGGGATTGCTTGGAAAGTCCTGCTTTTGATGTATATAGATTTGATGTATAGATTTTTGATGTATATAGATTTTTGGTGTATATAATTATCAGTTTTGGACTAATAATAATTAAAGTTGTGCCCGGGACCAGTGTTGATGATCTTCTTTAGTTGATTTTCTGTCATTTTTGAGGATTTTGTAAATTGAATTCTTCAAGTCAGTGTACTTTTCAAGGGGGATTGCTTGGAAAGTCCTGCTTTTGATGTATATAGATTTGATGTATAGATTTTTGATGTATATAGATTTTTGGTGTATATAATTATCAGTTTTGGACTAATAATAATTAAAGTTGTGCCCGGGACCAGTGTTAATGATCTTTTTTAGTTGATTTTCTATCATTTTTGAGGATTTTGTAAATTGAATTCTTCAAATCAGTGTACTTTTCAAGGGGGATTGCTTGGAAAGTCCTGCTTTTGATGTATATAGATTTGATGTATAGATTTTTGATGTATATAGATTTTTTATATAGATTTTTGATGTATATGGATTTTTGATGTATATAATTATCAGTTTTGGACTAATAATAATTAAAGTTGTGCCCGGGACCAGTGTTAATGATCTTTTTTAGTTGATTTTCTATCATTTTTGAGGATTTTGTAAATTGAATTCTTCAAATCAGTGTACTTTTCAAGGGGGATTGCTTGGAAAGTCCTGCTTTTGATGTATATAGATTTGATGTATAGATTTTTGATGTATATAGATTTTTTATATAGATTTTTGATGTATATGGATTTTTGATGTATATAATTATCAGTTTTGGACTAATAATAATTAAAGTTGTGCCCCGGACCAGTGTTGATGATCCTTTTTAGTTGATTTTCTGTCATTTCTGAGGATTTTGCAAATTAAATTCTTCAAGTCAGTGTACTTTTCAAGGGAGATTGCTTGGAAAGTCCTGCTTTTGATGTATATAGATGTGATGTATAGATTTTTTATATAGATTTTTGATGTATATAGGTTTTTGGATGTATATAATCATCAGTTTTGGACTAATAATAATTAAAGCTGTGCCCGCTACCACTGTTGATGATCTTTTTTAGTTGATTTTCTGTCATTTTTGAGGATTTTGTAAATTGAATTCTTCAAGTCAGTGTACTTTTCAAGGGAGATTGCTTGGAAAGTCCTGCTTTTGATGTATATAGAGATATAAATTAAGTTTGTTAATCGAGCTTTGAAAATGTTTCAATAATTCTAAACATTTATATTTATGTTTCAATAACATTTATTGTTTATATATATCAATAACATTTATTTTTCAATAACATTTCAATAATAAAATTCAATAGCATTTATTTATTTATATATACGTTTCAATAACATTTCAATAACATTTATATTTATGTTTC
Organism: Artemia franciscana; assembly: GCF_032884065.1. Classification (NCBI taxonomy): domain Eukaryota; kingdom Metazoa; phylum Arthropoda; class Branchiopoda; order Anostraca; family Artemiidae; genus Artemia; species Artemia franciscana. The sequence continues at coordinate 33,500,560 of NC_088868.1, forward strand.
AATTTATTTATTTATATATATGTTTCAAAAACAATAACATTTATATCTATGTTTGAATAATGTTTATTGTTTATATATATATCAGTAACATTTACTTTTCAATAACATTTCAATAATAAAATTCAATAACATTTATTTATTTATATATATGTTTCAATAAAATTTCAATAACATTTGTATTTATGTTTCAATAATGTTTAATAAAAATTACGCTCAGAATTTTAATGGAGCTTGCTTTGGCGGTGCTTATTCAGTGTGTTAGCGCCATTTGGTTTTGGTTCGTTGCTTCATTCCCTACTTTTTACCTCAGGAAGTAACGGATTTTCACTGGCTCCACGCTTAGACAATATTCCAAGATGTAAGCTTGTCTTTTGTTAGACTTCATTTTCTTAAAATGAAAAATGAATTGTGTAAAATGCCTTTCAATTTGTGTAAAAAAAACAAAATATAAATCTGATTCATAATAAAACTACATAATAAAAATACAGTTATCGCTTATTTTATAAACTTATACACTAGTATAAAATTAATTTTGAATATTCGGAAATTTCAATTTTCTTTTTAATTTTTTTCTTAAATTAAGTTTCAAATCCACTGTGAAATTTGTAAGATATGGCTGCTGTATTTATTGTTTTGCTACCACCAGCAAAAACAAGAATGGATTATACAAGTCGTAACTATGTGGAAAAAATAGAAATACAGATGCCAATCTCGTACATAATTAGAATTAAATGATAGCATATTTTAGTAAAAAACATCATCTTCCTCATTTATTTCTCAGCTTATTAAGAAAGGGTAAATAGCGAAATTGATGTTATTTGTTTCCTAATTTATTATTTAAAATTTGCTTAAATTTCAGAACTTAAGCCTCCTTCTATTGTCTACACCGCTAGTACAGCATAATATTCTGCACACACCGATTCGTTCTTTTTTCCTTAAAGATAACTAATGAATGTTGCCTATATACAAAGAGATTTTGTTTCATTGAAGAGACCATTTTCGTTGCTATGAAAAATGATCTAAAGGGTGAACAAACATTTAAGAAAAGTTCTAGATACTACAATCTATTGATTGATATTTCCCTTTTCTTTTCCCATTGTAGTGACCTTTTAAGAAGCAAGAAATAATATGATTGAATATGTTAAAGCATTTCATAGTCAGTAGAAATCAGTTAAGAGTCATAATTTTGACAGGTTTCTTGCACTGAAAATCAGAATTTAAAATCCAGTGACACAAAATATTGCTACAATTTTATAGTTTACGAGAATGTGACTAAGAATGGATATTGCTTCTTCCGGGAGTAGAAGAACAGAAACCAGGGGGCAAACGAAATAGCAACTTCTCCTTCGCAGTGTATTAGTAAAGGTACTGTCAAGACAGTGAGCCTATCCTGTGACTGCTGCAGTGGTCCAAAGAGAAACCGCCAAATGCTTGCGATGCTCTTTTCAACTCTTATGCAGTTTAAAAGCATACAGATAATTTAGCTGAATTTTCTTATTTCCGTTCATTCGCTAATGACTATAGACAGCATGGATTCTGCGATTGAAAACGATGTAAGAAGAATCACAGTGTACACGCCAAGTCAATGTATGACTCTGCTCCAAACTGCAAGGAAAGATCCAGCTCCCTATATTGTCGAGGTACTCTTTGTTCAGGGCAGAATAGTTGTAATTAAAAAGTGTTAAATATTATTCTACTATTTTTCACAATCAAAGCTTGGCTGTTCCTACCCTCAGATGCCGTATCCTACCAGTCACACTCACTTGGCCACTGGCAGTGACCCACACGCTAATGGGTTTGCATGCCGAATTACGTATAATTAAAAAAAAAGCAAGTTTTTTTAAATGAAAGTAAGGAACAACATTAAAACTTAAAACGAACAGAAATTACTCCGTATACGAAAGGGGCTTTTCCTCCTCAACACCCCGCTCTTTACGCTAAAGTTTCTTACTGTTTTAAAAATAGAGTTAAGAAAATGAGTCAAACTTTAGCATAAAGAGCGGGGTGTTGAGGAGGAAAAGCCCCTTTCGTATACGGAGTAATTTCTGTTCGTTTTAATCTTGCTCCTTACTTTCATTTAAAAAAAACTTGTTTTTTTTTTATTTAATTTCTGGGCGTTTTTGAATTAATGCATGTTTTGATCTTGGCTCTCCGTACATAAATAATTAAAACGAAATTTGCATATTAATTAATTGCAATTAATCGGAAGATTTTGAGAAAAAAGGAGCCAGGGAGGAGGCCCAGTTGCCCTCCAAGTTTTTGATTACTCAAAAAAGCAACTAGAACTTTTAATTTTTTACAAACGTTTTCATTGGTAAGAAATATACGTAACTTACGAATAAACTTACGTAACGACCTTCTATATTCGTATGTTTTTATTGCGTATATGAGGGGGTTCAATCCTCGTCGATACCTCGCTCTTTACACTAAAGCTTAGATTTTGTCCCAATTCCTTAAAAATGACCTCTGAATCACAAAGGCCGTAGAATAAATAGTTGAAATTACTAAAAATACTTTAGCGTAAAGAGTGAGGTATAACGAGGAGGTTCATATGCATAATAATTTTTGTTCGTTTTAAGTTTTAATGCTGCTCCTTACTTTCAGTAGAAAAAACTTTTCATATTTATTTTTTCATTGTTTTTTCAAATAATGCAAGAAAATCTTGAGCCCCCTGCATTGAAATTCTCTTCCCCCATGAGAAGTTTCTCCTTGTAAATATCTTCCCACGTAACCTCCCCCTCAACTCCCCCCTTAAACCAAAAAAAAATCCCCCTGAAAACGTCTGTACACTTCCCAGTAACCATTACTATATGTAAACACAGGTCAAAGTTTGTAACTTGTAGCCCCTTCCACTGGGACTGCGGGGGAGTAAGTCGTCCCTAAAGACATAGTTATTAGGTTTTTCGACTATGGCGAACAAAACGGCTATCTCAGAATTTTGATCCGGTCAATTTTGGGAAAAATGAATGTGGGAGGGGGCCTAGGTTCCCTCCAACTTTTTTGGTCACTTAAAAGGGCGATAGAACTTTTATTTTCCGTTAGAATGAGCCCTCTCGCGACATTCTAGGACCACTCAGTCGATACGATCACCCCTGGGAAAAAAAAATTAAAAAAAATAAACACACATCCGTGATCTGTCTGCTGGCAAAAAATACGAAATTCAAAATTTTTGTAGATAGGAGCATGAAACTTCTACAATTAGGTTCTCTGATACGCTGAATCTGATGGTGTGATTTTTGTTAAGACTGTATGACTTTTAGGGGGTATTTAAACAATCAAGCGAGATAAAACTCTACAAAAAGAAAACTTCAAACGAGACGACGGCCAGTAGAATTAAAAGACTAAAACAACGCGGATATTTCGCCTGTATAAAACAAGGCGTCTTCAGCACAAGATAGAAAATTAAAAGAAAACTAATCTAAAAACAAATAAAAACCACCACCAAATATAATAAATACAATTGTCGCTACTTATCCACGTAGGGAAAAGCAGCTATGCGAGTTACTTCAATGAGAATCAAAGAGCAACTGAGGAAAAAATTATTAAAATTGAAACTTAGTTAATTATTCTGTTGCGAAATAATCCTTTCGTAAGCTAACATTGAAGCAACTCTTTTTGGTCTAGTGGGTAATCTTGTCCCCTGGTGATTGTGTAAAATTTTAATTCCCCCATCGACTATTGGTTCATTTTTTAAAAGAATATCATAAATTGGGTCAATATTTAAATTCCCTGTGTCTCTATTTATTGAAATATTAGCAAATATATGTTTTTTAATATCTATAGCCTCCCTCGCCCACTGAGAAACACCTCTATCATTAGAAATAGCTGTAGCCTCATCAAATTGTATAAAATGTTCAGGATAAAAGAATGTGTGTTCAGCTAGAGCCGAAACAAAAGTTTCGGGAGGCTTTCTTAGTTGTAGGGTTTTTTCTGTTGAGTTGCGATGCTCAATAAATCTTTCAGTAAATTGTTGGTGAGTTCTACCAATATAAAACTTTCCACAGGAACAAGGAATTTTATATACCCCACTAACTAAATCTCCCCGGGTTAAATCCTTCCCAGAATTAAGAAAACTACCTAATGGTCTCACTGATTGGAAAAAAGTATCAATGTTATGTTTACCCAAAATTCTTTTAAGCATCTCTCCCAAAATAGGTATATAAGGTAAAGAAATAAAACGTTTCGGTAAGTTTAATTCTGTGCACTGTGAAACCCTAATAACCCTATTGTTGTGTTTAATGCGTCTATTTTTTATTATTTTATCAATGAATTTAATCGGGTAGCTATTGCAAAATAAAACATCCCTCAAATATAACAATTCAGAATCTAAAAACTCCCGGGAACAAATTCTGAAAGCTCTATCCACCAGTGCAATCACAACCCCTCGATCACTGAGATAGGGTGGCAAGAGTGAAAGTTCAAATACCTATCACTGTGGGTAGGCTTTCTATAAACTGAAAAAAGTAAATGGAACTCACTTTTGATCAATAAGATATCCAGAAAAGGTAGTTTATCACTTTCTTCTAACTCCACTGTAAATTTTACGTTTTTGTCAAAACTATTTAAATGTTTATGGAAAAGGTCTAAAGACTCTAAACCGTGTTTCCAAATGCAGACCACATCATCCATGAATCTGCCCCAGAAACAAGGAGATAAGTTAAAAAATTTCACACTGGAGGAGAATTCAATTCTCTGTAGTTTTGATGTGGTGTCCGTGTATTCAAATTGTAACGTGAAAAAGTGCGAGGATATATTAAGGAATAAATTACAAAAGCACTTTGATTTGATACAAGATGTGACCATGGCGAATTTGGAGATTGAAGTCATTATGAAATTGCTTATTCTTGCAAATGAATATTCTCTTTATTTTGGTTTTAGAGGTGAATTTTATAAACAGGTGTTTGGTTTGGCTATGGGGGCATCTCTCTCCCCTTTGTTGGCAAATCTCTTCATGGAATCTATTGAAACCTCCGCCATACACAGTTTTAGGCTCTCTCCTTGTTTCTGGGGCAGATTCATGGATGATGTGGTCTGCATTTGGAAACACGGTTTAGAGTCTTTAGACCTTTTCCATAAACATTTAAATAGTTTTGACAAAAACGTAAAATTTACAGTGGAGTTTGAAGAAAGTGATAAACTACCTTTTCTGGATATCTTCTTGATCAAAAGTGAGTTCTATTTACTTTTTTCAGTTTATAGAAAGCCTACCCACAGTGATAGGTATTTGAACTTTCACTCTTGCCACCCTATCTCAGTGAAACGAGGGGTTGTGATTGCACTGGTGGATAGAGCTTTCAGAATTTATTCTCTCTTGATTGTTTATTGTCATGTCTGGCCAGTTCGGCTTAAGAACTTTCATAGGGGGTATTTCCCCCTATTTTCTAAAATGAGGCAAATTTTCTCAGGCTCGTAACTTTTGATAGGTAATACTGATCTTGATGTAACTTATATACTTAAAATCAGCATTACAACTCGATTCTTTTGATTTAGCTATTGGTATCAAAATTCATTTTTTTAGAGTTTTGGTTACTATTGAGCCGGGTCGCTCCATACTACAGTTCGTTAACACGAACTGTTTGATATTTCAGTTTTTCTAATAACCAAGTGTTGATTGTTATTTTTTTCCCAATTGCTTATTACATGTTTTTTTTTTCAAAGTGCTTATGCAATATGTTGTTTTTAAAGAATTTGTAGTGCATTTATTGTCATTAAAGAGAAACATATTTAATTTTCTGTCTTTTAGAAAATAGGTTTTCAAACAGTTCGTGGTAAGGAACTGTAGTAAGGAGCGACCCGGCTCAATAGCAACCGAAACTCTAAAAAATGGAATTTTGATACCAATAGTTACATAAAAAAAATCGCATTTTAATGCTGATTTTAAATATATAACTTTCATCTAGATTAGTCTTACATATCAAAAGTTATGAGCCTGAGAAAATTTGCCTCATTTTAGAAAATAGGGGGAAACACCCCCCAAAGGTCATACAATCTTAACGAAAAGCATCAGATTCAAACAGCATTAACGAAACAGCATCAGATTCAGCGTATCAGAGAACCTTATTGTAGAAGTTTCAAGCTCCTATCTACAAAATGTGTAATTTCGCATTTTTTGCCAGAAGACTAATCACGGATGCGTGTTTATTTGTTTTTTTTTCCAGGGGTTATCGTATCGACCCAGTGGTCTTAGAATATCGCGAGATGACTCATTCTAATGGGAATCAAAAGTTCTAGTGCCCTCTTTGAGTGACCAAAAAAATTGGAGGGCACCTAGGCCCCCTCCCACCCTCATTTTTCCCCAAAGTCACCGGATCAAAATTCTGAGACAGCCATTTTATTCACCATAGTCGAAAAACCTAATATCTATGTATTTGGGGATGACTTACTCCCCCACAGTCCCCGTGGGAGGGGTTACAAGTTACAAACTTTGACCTGTGTTTACATATAGTAATGGTTACTGGGAAGCATCTTGGCTTATAAAGAACATCTACTAAATATCCCAAGAACAGCTAATGACATATGGTTGAATCCTTCAGGGAATGTTGGTGGGATGCTGAAATAAATCAAAAGCCACTAATTAGAACAATTAAGTGAAAGCTAATTGTTTTCATTCTTCCACCAGAGATAAGAAATACGGAAAAAATACTCATTATTTTAACAAAAACCAAAACTTTGACAATTAAACAAATATAAATTAATTAAAAAAATACTTTCCGAAAAAAGTATTTTAGAGACAATTAAAAAGCCATATTAAACTTAAGACTAGGAAATTTACCAAAAGTTACTACTAGATAGTAAACGAAACCTAAAACGAACAGATATTAGAATAAATTATCATTGAAAACATATAGACAGTAGATACTAATATAGATGAATAAATAGATCTTAAAATTAATTAAACCTAAACTGAATATACAAATAAGCTTTTAACGAATAAAAATAACAGGTGCTTGGGTACTGCCCCTTCCCTATTTGGGTATTTTAGAAAGACTTCTCAAACTGGGAATGCATAGGAGTATCTTAAATTGAACCAAATAAACTCTGTGGATCCTTGTTATCAACAGAGTATATATGAAATGTCCTAGGAGTGGCTAGGGATATGAATATTAGATAAAGGTATGCTATATGCATGTTGGTTGTCAGAAGGGAACTATTATCTAATTTTAAATATAAAAATTAAAAAAGAATTAAATGTTTCGATTCTTATGCCTGAGACAGAAAAGACTGGAGAAATAATCCATTATATTAACCAAAACTAAATCTTTGGCGTCAAAAATGAACAATAAATTAACTAAAAAACACTTCCCGAAAACAAAATTCAAAGGAAAGTAAAGAGCAATATTATACTCATGACCAGCAGAAATAAATTCCTATAATAATTCAGACTCAAAACGACCCATAATTACTATTAATGAACAAAAACCAAATTAATTGATCATAGAGAACAAAGAGATAACAGGTACTAATATAGATGAATAAATAAAACTTAAAACGAGTAAACACTAAATTGAATGTTAAAATCAAATTTAAAAAAATTACTGCGAATAAGAATTCGGCTGTTGCCGATTTCCCCCTTCCCTAACCGTAAAAAAAAACTAAATTTTGTTTCTAGTCGTCTTGATTATTATAGTGATTTTATGTACCTTTTTCGTGGATATTTTGGAAAACCAAATTATAGGTTCAAGATGCCTATAGTTTTCTATATCACGTAAATGACGCAAATTAGCCAGTATTGTATTTGGGGTATCTAACTCCACTTCTTCTCTCCAAGGGGCAAGGAATTCTGATTACCAATATGTTTCTGTAAAATACAGTATTAATCCATGTTTTGCAGTTCGTTCTATGAAAAAAAACTGATACTAATTGTAGTTCCCTCTATTCCAATTAAGGAGAATGTATATTTTCTAAAGTCGACCATAATTCTTTTAAGAAATTAAGTCTTTATCTACCACCAGTCTAGGGAATTTCTCAAATCTTTTGAATTATCTGCTTACCCGGCAGGAATGCCGATAGTTAAAATAGTTAAATGTGAAATTTGTCATGAATAATTGCTACTAATAACTTATGAGTAGTTAGATACTAAGTCTTTTCGATTGTAAATTAAAGGTTTAATAAACTAATTGGTTCTGCTTACATTTGGAATAATGATTTCTTACAACTGTCATCAAAATTTAATTTCTGATTAAATTTTGCTCTTCTGACTAAATAGGAACTTGATGTTCATTCGTTTTAGTTTCATTTCCGAAGTGGGATTGGAAAATAATGATCAAGGAACTTGTTATCAGTTATAGGGACTTGCTATATTATATTAGTTTTACATATTTTTTGTCGATGTTTGGAAAAGCCCAAAAGTATAGCGTTCAAGATATATATATAGTTGTCAATATTATATTAATGAATCAACGTAACCAGTAACATATTTGGGATACTTAACTCCACTCCTTCCGTCCAAGGGGCAAGGAATTTTGATGACCTAAGAGCAAAATAATAGAATTTAATATGAAACTTTTTAAAACAGCTGAACAGCAAAAATTAGGCACAAGGATAGTATTTTGCATTGACTTGTTAAATCTGATTTTATAAAAATATTGCTGAAATTAAAATAAAAACTAACCTACATTAAAAGCCAACTAAAATCTTTTGGACTGTTTTTTAGAACATAGAGCAAAGCAAAACGACTCGAATGAAATCAATGACAAGATGTTTTTTGTCAGAGTTGAGACAAACACTTTATGAATGCTTTAAACCATTAAATAAAAAACAAGCATATTTTTCAACTGAAAGTAAGGAGCAATATTCAAACTTAAAACGAAAAAAAATTATTGCGAATATGATCGTATTCACGCCCTAGTCAATACCTCACTCTTTATGCTCAAGTTCAAACTTTGTTCCAATTCTTAAGAATATCTCAAAATTTTGATTGCATGGCTTTAGGGAAAAATGAGCGTTGGAGTGAGCCTAGTTGCCCTCCGGTTTTTGGTCACTTAAAAAGAGCATTAGAACTTTTAATTTCTTTCAAATGAATCCTCATGGGATATTTTAGGACTACTGGGTCAATACGATCAACCCTGGGAAAAAACAACAAATAAACACCCAACCATGATCATTCTTCTGGCAAAACATACAAAATTCCGTATTTTCGGGGATAAGACCTTGAAGCCTCTACTGTAGGTTTCTCTGATACACTGAGTCTGATCGTGTGATTTTAATATTCTCATTAAGATTTTTTGGCCCCATGAATTGTTATTGTTATGTGATTATTTGGTTACAACGAACTGTTGGATAGAAATGAGGATAAAGTACTGATATGAGCTTGAAAACCTCAACTAACGAAATTTTTAAGGCCTTTATTTACTTCTGGAAACTTCATAAGCCTATAGATTTATAAAATTACAACACATCTTTCAGCTAGAAATTAATCAATATGTATATGAGTAATTGAGTATTTAAAGTATTATGTGTGATTGAAAACTTTCCATGTATTTCAAACACTAACTTAAATAGCGACGAAGACCACACTGCCTTTCTTTCACATACACCAAAAACAAGAAGAACAATAGGGAATTTATCAAGACAGTGGGAAACAAAAGTAGAATGGATATTTCGGCCCTATGTCCAATACAAAAATATAAAAAGAAATAACAACAGGATTAAATCAATAAAACCAAACTGAAAATTTTTTCAAAATAGTCCCAACATCCTTACCTCAGCGAAGTTCAACTAGAACTGACAAATAAATTGTGGCGAACCAAGGCAATTCACTGAAATGACAGAGAATGATTTAAAAACATGTTTTAAATGCCAATCTTGCTTTTTGACGGCTGGTCTCACAGGTCTATTAGTGACAGGTTCTGTGTTAATATCTATTGTTTTTTTTATAATATTTCGTAAGGTCATTTTCCATTAAATTGTCCATTAAATTTGAATATAGAGTATTTAGTGAATATTCTCCCAAGTTCCATTTGAGGAAAATATTATTATTAACCGTAGGTCTGATTTCAATTGCTCCTCGAACTACATTCTTTATGCCTAGGTCAATGCTAACAAGGGCGGATTTTTGAACACTATATTCCTTGATTTCCTCAATAGCTATATTAATTTAAGCTCTTTTGTGCCCAAAATATATTACATCCCAGTAGGCAGATACTACTTAAACCTTGTTCTTTTTGCTATTGCTTGAGAGTTTAAGGACGAAAATTCTCCAGTTACGATTTTCTCACCAATCCGCCCAAGTAACAAAGTACTAATCCATATTCTACAGTTCGTTCTGTGAAAGTAACTGATACTAATTGTATTCCCATTGCGGAGAATGTATGGTCCTATCGGATGACGCCATAGAAAACATCTTTTGTAATATAATCTGTTTGTTTTCAAATGTCGACCACATTTCTTTTAAGGGATTAAGTGCTTATCTCACCACTCGAGGGAATTCACCATTCTTTCATCTGCTCGCCCTGCAGGAATGCCGACAGTTGAAATAGTTAATTGAGGCGCTTGCCATGATTAATTGTGGCTAATCACTTATGAGTAAATATATTTTTCAGTCTTTTCAAGCAAACAACTTTATAAAACCATTTGGTTTCGCTTACGTTTGGAATAATTGTTTCTTACTGGCGTTGTTAAAATTTAATTTATGATTTAGTTTCATTTATTTTGATTAATTAAAAACTTGATTTTCATCCGTTTTAGTTTCATTCATGAGGTGCATTTGCAAATTAATGATCAAGGGAATAGCTTTTGACTAATTGCTCTTATTAAATTAGATATACATTTCGTCTTTTCAAAACTCAGCCAAAAGTTAAATTAGGTAACTTGTAACCAATTTTGCTTGAATAATTTGTCATTACTGATGCCATTTTTTTCGTAATTACTTAATTTTTTTATTTTCCCCCTATTTCTGTTTGTGACTTTCAAATTGGTCCAGTCGTTCTATGTTACTTCTTTCTTAACAACAATATATTTTCTCGAATCAAATTTTAGATTTTTGTGCCTTTGTTGTAGTGCATTTTGTGCAAATTCTGGCTTACTTTCCTATAAGTTGAACTCTTATGGTATTATGATAATGGAAATTTGGGGGAACAGGTGCGGTCTATAAAACTATACATATTTTGAATCATGCTTACAAATATGAAAACTATGAAAATTTTAAATACAACCACCCACGTTTCCTCTTCCAAGTTTTGGACTTTTTTTCACATCTAAGGGCTTATGTTAAGCTGATAAAGAAGGAAGTGAATTGTTATAATTAGAATAAAGGATAACAGTTGATGAATGGTAAAATGATTGGTTAAGGTTCTTCCAAAGAGCCTTCAAAACAACATGGAAATAGTGGGCTTAAACGTAATTATTATGTTCTAATCTCTCCCATTAGCTTATAAATATTTTCTTACGCAACAATCCCCATCTCACCACTCGAACGTAGTCATTTGTACATCTCTAGGGTTTTACACATTATCTTCCTATAGATGCAGTTCCAGTGACTCAAGTCACTGTTTTATTGTCATTATTTTATGATCAGGCTATTCTTCTTTCAAGATGGTGACAGTCGAAGAGTTAATTTATATAATCTTTACTTAGATAAGTTTTATAAGAGTCTACAATGAGAAAAGTGTCCCTTTAATTTTTATTTACATAAAATTACTAGCTGTTGGGGTGGCGCTTCGTGTCTCCCCCCCCCCGGCCCGCCCGCGCGCGTAAGTCGTTACGCACCATATTAGTTAAACGCCATTGTAGTTGTGTCCTTGTGTCCCACCTGTGAGTATAGATAGATATATATATGTTTTTTAACTACGTAAAACTTGCGAATATACAACATTCTTTGCTGTCCCATTGTCCTTGCATATAAATAAATTGTCAGGTTTACTGACTCTTGAACATGGAACATATAATTGTCCATGGGAAAAACAATCCGTATTCAGACCTATACCTCATTATTCTTATGATTGCCATTGAGCTTTGTTGATGATGATTGCTAATTGAACATTCCCTGTGTCCCCGTCGTCATTTATATTCCCTGTCCCGGTCGTCATTTGTGTCCCGGTGTCCCAGTCTGTAATTTCTCTTTGAGTGTCCCGGTCGTCATTTATATTCCCTGTGTCCCGGTGTCCCGGTCGTCATTTGTGTCCCGGTCTGTAATTTCTCTTTGAGTGTCCCGGTCGTCATTTACATTCCCTGTGTCCATCTATATTCCTGTTTCCCGGTCATCATTTGTGTCCCGGTCTGAAACTTCTCTTTGAGTGCCCCCAGCGTCCCCGTTTTAGTTGTGTCCCGGTCGTCATTTATATTCCCTGTGTCCCGGTCGTTATTTGTGTCTCGATGTCCCAGTCTGTAATTTCTCTTTGAGTGTCGCGGTCGTCATTTACATTCCCTTTGTCCCGGTGTCTCAGTCGTCATTTGTGTCCTGGTGTCCCGGTCTGTAATTTTGTCAGTCAACAAACATGACGTCAGTCGACAAACAACTTCATGACGGCATAATGCTCAATCCTTATAATGACGTCCGTCGACAAACATGACGTCAGTCGACTCGACAAACATGACGTCAGTCGACAGTCGACAAACATGACGTCAGTACATAAACAACTTATATATATATATATATATATATATATATATATATATATATATATATATATATATATATATATATATATATATATATATATATATTCGTGCTGGATTTTGGGAAATTTACAGTAACGAACAGTTCGTGGTTACAAACTGTAAGTAAGGAGTGACTCGGCTTAATAATAACCGAGACTAAAAAAACGGAATTTTATATCAATGGATTTGTCAAATTATTTTGTTTATTATGTTGATTTCAAATATGTGAGATTCGTCAGGTTTAGTGTTATCCATCAAAAGTTACGACCCTAAGGAAATTTGCTTGATGTTCAAAATAGGACACTCCCTAGACGTTGAGTAATCTTAATGAAAATCACACCGTCAGATCCAACATATCAGAAAACCCTACTGAGGAAATTTCAAGCCTCTATATTCAAAAATGAAGAATTTTACATTTTTACAAGAAGAAATATAGCGGGTGAGTGTTTATTTGCTTTTTTTAATATTCCTTTCCCAACGGGTGATGTTGTCGAAATAATGATCCTAGAAGATCGGGCGAGGGTGCATTCAAATGGAAAAAAATCCCCTAAAGTATTCCAATCAAGATTTGGAAATAGTTATTTTGTTCAGCCTAGTTAAAAAATCCAATAGCTATATCTTTAGGGATAACATTGCCCCTTACATGGGCAATGTTATAGGAAATGCTTATAGAAAAGGCCTACAAGCTATGGAATTTTCCGATTGTTTACGCATGGTATTTGTTATTGGGAAATGCTCGGAATTTTTTTGGGGGAGGGGGGGTGGAGGATTTTATATCTTTGAAGGGTTTCTATTAGGAGAATTTTTCGTGAGGAAGGAAATTTCCAGGAGAAATTTTGCATAGGGGGGATTTGTCAGAAATTCCTTCGAACATTACTTTTATTTGTCTTAATTTATCTTTGCAAACTAAATTTTGTATGAAGAGATGTTCATAGGGAATTATCCGGGGTATGTGTAGCATGTTTGAATTTCTAGAAAAAAATTACTTAGATTTAATTCTCTTTTAAATACAAATTTTCTAAGGTAAATTCATCAGGCTGAATTGTCGTCAAGAAATTTTATGGGGAGGAGGAAGGATTTTCATCGAGGACGGAACTGCCCGGAAGGAATTCTACAGGGGTTTGTGAATTTATCAGAAATTAAATAAAAACAGTTTTTTTTACCCGAAAGTAAGGAGCAACATTAAAATTTAAAAGGAACAGAAATTATTCCATACATGAAGGGTTTTCCCCCCTCCTCACTAGCTTGCTCTTCACGCTAAACTTTGACTGTTTGTCCAAATTTCTTAAGAATAGCTCTTGAATAACAAGGGTCATTTAATTAGAGTAGGAAGCTTTTTTAGAAGTGCTAAAAGTTTTAGTGTAAAGAGCAAGGTATTGAGGAGGAGAGAGGCCCTTTCATATATGGAATAATTTCATGTGTTTTGAGTTATAATGCTGCTCCTTGCTTTCAGCTAAAAAAAATGTGTCTTTTATTTATTTGTTTCAAGGAATCGAGGGCTTGACTAATGTTCTGGTTTTTCTGACATAGCTATACTCAGTGACATAGCTATGTAAACCGACTTTGGGATTATGGGAAGTGTGCAACTACCTTTTTAAAGGGAAGAGTAGATGAAGAAGTATATATTGTCCAAAATCAAAATCTGAAGGAAATTTTGTAGCCAAAGACAGCCGAATTAGGCATTTTTACCTTTTTCCTTGAAGTGTATTTTATTTTTTCCGGTGATTAAAACAATTGTCTGTAATTTTTAGTATCCACCCACCCCCTAAATTATGAAAATATCATTTTTAGGGTATTTTTGTTGAAAATGATTTTTTTATCTCATCTTTATTGCATACAAAAAACGAACTTGATATTGCCTCCAGACCCTTAATTTGAAAAATTACAAATCTGGAAGCTAGGAGAGAATTAAGTCTTTCACCTGTTGCTCATGGTTCGAGAGTTCGTGGCACAAAATTTTTTCCCCCTAGATAGTGTGAATATGAACTCAAATGTCTGAAGTCTGGTTGCGAGTCCGTGAGCATGAGATACTATTCCCCGTCACTAGATGTCTTAGTAATAGATACCACGGCCTTAATACAGTCATTTCTATTTAGTGCCTTGTTCATTGATCTTATACCAATATACCCATCTTGTAGTAAATGGTTCCTCCAGCTGAAGGACAGCTATGTCAATGGCTTACTGAGGATTTCCAAACAAATTGATAGCGTGTGTTGCTATTCAAAATAAAACAATACAATTCTTGAAGAATGGAGAAGAAAGATATCATTTGCCTCAAGCTCTGATTTCAATAACCCTATACAAGGTTGAGTCCATGAACATGACAGTCAATGTCAATTGCATTTGTTGTGATTGCTTTAATAGTAGCTTGCACACCTGAAACGTGGCTGCTCACAGGCTTGGTATCTTGATTGAAAAATTGAAAACCAACAAATTTGCTCCCATCCCTCCGAATCTTCAACGTAAATCTTGCCTTTCCCACCCCTCTATCCTAAGTCTTCTTGAATTTACACCATTTGATAGGTCTAACCCTATCGTTTTAGTTCCCTTTCAATGCTCAGATTGCTCTTGTATAGCCCTTATTTATTTGTTTTTTTTATATTTTTCTCACCTTTTTTTATTAATTAAGAAACAACTTCTTTCACAAAATAAGTTTTTCAAAGAAAAATAAAGAGCTCTATTTACCAGAAATAAAGTCAAATAATCTTCCACGAATAAAACTACCAAAAACCACTATCGATAAACAAATGAAACTCAAAACGAACAGAAATTACAATAAATAGCCGAGTCAAACTCAAAACGTGCAAAAATTAACAAGAGTAGGGCTGATAACCCTCATGTCTTCTCAAGACCAGAACATAATTTGCGCTTTACTGAAAAAAAAACAATAAAAAAACAAATAACCGTGGATTGTCAGTTTAATTGACATATACTGGGATTTACTCCTTAAAGTTTTGATAATTTTTCAATTATAAGAGTAAAAAATAAGTGGAAACATTTAAAATATGTTCTATTTCGGTTGGAGAATTTTAAAAATGATCACAAATTAAATTAAAAAATAAAAGTTTTTGCCAGCGAAAAGTAAGAAAAGCTTTAAAACTGAAAACCAACTGTAATTCTTTTCATAATTGAGGGGTTGCCCTTCTTCTACTTTCACTCTTTCCGCCAAAGTTTGAATTTTCGTTGCAATATACTTTATTTCATTTATCTCTTATTTGTTTTTGAATGTTGTCATTTGAGATTAAATTGTAGGAATTTTAAAAAATATAGGTTATTTGTATATTCATGAACTAGAATACAAAAGAATATCTTGCCTCTAACAGGCAGTTGACAGGTAGTTGGCGGACCTTTAAACCATGAATCTTCAAAATATTGAACAGCAAGGGGGCATTTACGAAGAGAAAAGCAATATGGCAAGTGATTCCACTATATTAGATTTTCTGACATTGCCGGATCTTTGGCGTTCTTTGATGATCTTTGACACAAAAAACTGTGTCCGTCGTCGAGATTTTGTCGGAATTTTGCTTAAAAGCGGGTATTTGTCGGGTTTTTAATTGTTGTAGATTTACTTTTTTGTTTCTGGAGAATGATTTAAAAAAAAAGGGAAATGGGTGGACCATTGCCTTAGTTATTAAAAAAAAAAAAAACCTATGACAAGCTTAAGAAAGGCAAAACTTTTGAAAATTTGTTACTCTTTTGTTCTGCAATAAGGAGTTCAAAATACAATTAGACCTCCTTAATAAGGTCAAGGATTGTGATGAGAAAGCAGAAACCCTCTTCAACCTTATTTGGGATGTTCTTCAAGATAAAAAATATACCTATGGGTAACTTAGTTGGATTCTGTGCGGACGCGGACACTAAGTTTGCGTGTGATAACTCGGTTGTGAGCAGAATCAAAGACAAATTTCAATATGTAATATGTTTCAAGTGCAGTAGTCATTCAATATATTTAGTTGCTTCTTATACTTGCAAACAATCGTCAAAGCAATTGGGAGCTCTGTGTCGTCGAGTAGTAACGTAGGGGGCAACACTCCAGATGATACAGCGTGAAACTCTAAAGATTACACCCTAAACCTCATTTGAATACTATAGAGGATAAACCATTAGCATACTGCAAGAATAATATAATTTTAATACTTACTTGAGCACAGATTCTGCCCGCACTAGTTAGAGAATGGATGAAAATAGAATTCGTTTTATCTATAAATAATTTTTTATTTGGGTTGAGTAAAACAGGTTTACATTTTTATAGGCTACCTGCACTGAGTGAACATAAAGCGGTACTTGAACACATTTTATAATACGAACCGCATTTTCATAAATCAAAAAGCGATAAGTCTGCAACCCCTTTTTTTATGATGCACGCTTGAGTAAAGTAAACAGGCGAACTTTTGTCCCCGAAGAATTATTTATTATGTAATTTTCTAAAAGGTAACTTATAGTCATCCCCGCCCCAGCTTCAAGGGGCCTCAATGCCCCTTCCCCTAGCGCAAATTTTTTTCCTCCCCACAAAAAAGGAACTTTGGGAATTTAGAATTTTTTGGAACTTGGAATTTTTTGGACTTTTTGGACGTAATTTTTGGTACTCGGAATTTGTGGGACTCTTGGACTGGTCTAATCTGCACTTTTGGACTGGCGAACATGGTCTTTTGGATTTTGTTTTATGCGGCTGCTTCCGTGGTACTCTATGGATGATCATCAACACTACCTAATTTATTATATGTTTTTAATAAGTATTTTTTATGCACTGGAATAATAAACACTTGTATCGTATTTTTAGAAAAATGTAGATGAAATATTCCAAGAAAGTATGTGAACATGATATAGTTATCGCTGGGTTGAATGTTGACAATGACAAATATTTGAACTATGAAATAAGTACTATTGGAAACAATATTTGACGTATACGAGTGCGTTGTCATGAGAGTGAGCGATTTGACAGTGATCTCTTTGTACTACCCATAAACTTCAACTTTTATGACGGTGGATGTGGGAGAGTAGCATTTCCAGAGACGTTAGTGCTCAAAGATAATAAAGCATGAAACAATAATTGACGACGAGGGCCAACTTCTTACTAATGGTTCTGATGACAAGTTACCTGTTGTTTGAACATATCGCCATCTTCCTGGTATTAGTATTCTAATGAAAAGCAAAGGGTAAAATTAAGATCTGCTGCTGCACTAATGTCCTAATAGATATTTTGTCTATGAGCCAAAAAAGCTATCTATGTAAAAACATTGTGGTACTAAATAAATAAATAAATAAAATATATTCGCAAATTTGATGGCAGGCCGTTAAGCCTCTACAAAACAAAAATCTTAATTTGCATTTTATTAATTTGTCATTCAATTTATTTAGTTGCTTCTTATACTTGCAAACAATCGTCAAAGCAATTGGGAGCTCTGTGTCGTAGAGTAGTAACGTAGGGGGCAACACTCCAGATGATACAGCGTGAAACTCTAAAGATTACACCCTTAACCTCACTTGAATACTATAGAGGATAAACCATTAGCATACTGCAAGAATAATATAATTTTAATACTTACTTGAGCACAGATTCTACCCGCACTAGTTAGAGAATGGATGAAAATAAAATTCGTTTTATTTATAAATAATTTTTTAATTGGTTTGAGTAAAACAGGTTTACATTTTTATAGGCTACCTGCACTGAGTGAACATAAATCGGTACTTGAACACATTTTATAATACGAACCGCATTTTCATAAATCAAAAAGCGATAAGTCTGCAACCCCTTTTTTTATGATGCACGCTTGAGTAAAGTAAACAGGCGAACTTTTGTCCCCGAAGAATTATTTATTATGTAATTTTCTAAAAGGGAACTTATAGTCATCCCCGCCCCACCTTCAAGGGGCCTCAATGTCCCTTCCCCTACCGCAAACTTTTTTCCTCCCCACAAAAAAAACTTTGGGAATTTAGAATTTTTTGGAACTTGGAATTTTTTGGACTTTTTGGACGTAATTTTTGGTACTCAGAATTTTTGGGACTCTTGGACTGGTGTAATCTGCAGTTTTGGACTCGTGAACATGGTCTTCTGTATTTTGTTTTATGCGGTTGCTTCCATGGTACTCTATGGATGATCATCAACACTACCTAATTTATTATATGTTTTTAATAAGTATTTTTTATGCATTGGAATAATAAACACTTGTATCGTATTTTTAGAAAAATGTAGATGAAATATTCCAAGAAAGTATGTGAACATGATATAGTTATCGCTGGGTTGAATGTTGACAATGACAAATATTTGAACTATGAAATAAGTACTATTGGAAACAATATTTGACGTATACGAGTGCGTTGTCATGAGAGTGAGCGATTTGACAGTGATCTCTTTGTACTACCCATAAACTTCAACTTTTATGACGGTGGATGTGGGAGAGTAGCATTTCCAGAGACGTTAGTGTTCAAAGATAATAAAGCATGAAACAATAATTGACGACGAGGGCCAACTTCTTACTAATGGTTCTGATGACAAGTTACCTGTTGTTTGAACATATCACCATCTTCCTGGTATTAATATTCTAATGAAAAGCAAGGGTAAAATTAAGATCTGCTACTGCACTAATGTCCTAATAGATATTTTGTCTATGAGCCAAAAAAGCAATCTATATAAAAACATTGTGGTACTAAATAAATAAATAAATAAAATATATTCGCAAATTTGATGGCAGGCCGTTAAGCCTCTACAAAACAAAAATCTTAATTTGCATTTCTTCTAAATTTGCATAAGGAGAAAATGTCACTTGAATAATATTCATCAACTTCCTTCTTGAATGTCCGTAGGTTTGTGGAGCAGATTACTCTTTCTGGTAAGTTGTTCCAATGCTGAACAACTCGGTTGCCGAAAGTCCATCGGCCCATGTCCTTGTAAAAACGTTCCATACTCACTTTGTACTGATGTCCTCGGAGATGATTTTTATTGAACTGCACAATTCTCTGGGCTGGTACGTTATCATAGGCTCCATTGCAGAGCTTGTACATTTCAATAAGATCACCACGATGGAATCTATAGGCGAGGGTTGGGATTTCAAGCTTTCCAAGCCGCTCTTCGTAGGGAAGGAAGCGTAACCTGGGAGAGAATTTAGTCATCCTCCTCTGAATATTTTCGAGAGCATCTATGTCCTTGTTGTAGTATGGTCTTGTAGAACAATATCCATACTCAAGAATCGGGCGGACAAGGGACTTATAGAGCGTAGCAAGCATTTTGTCGTCCTCGCACGAGAAGTTTCTTCTGATCATACCAGCAACTTTGGAAGCCTTCTTGACGACAGCTTCATAGTGGCTACTGAAGTTCAGTTCAGAATCCACTAAGATGCCTAGGTCTCTTTCTTCTCTACTAAGAGTGAGTGCAGCGGAACCAAGAAAGTATGAGGACGAAAAGTTTTGCGGACCCAGAGTGAGGATATGACTTTTCTGGGTATTGATTTCCATGATCCACTTCTTCATCCAGTCATCGATTCGTTGGAGATCCGCCTGCAGGTGGTGAATGTCTTCACATGACGAGATAACGCGATTGAGCTTTGTGTCGTCCACGTAGAGAAGGATGTCAGATTTGATGCCCTCAACTAGGTCGTTGATGTAGAGATTAAACAGAAGGGGGCCGAGAATTGACCCCTGGGGTACTCCACTAAGAACTTCATCTTCGGTATTGCTGAGACAACCTTCTACGCACACAACTTACTTTCTGCCAGTTAAGAAGTCCGTAATCCATTGAAGAAGACTGAATGAGGACCCGGATGAGGAGAGACCGTATTTCCTGAGCTTCTTGACGAGACACTTATGGGGAACTTTGTCAAAGGCTTTCTTGAGATCCAAGTATATGAGATCAATCTGGAACCCCTTGTCGATGTTTTTCTTCCAATCATCTGTGGCACAAAGCAGTTGGATCTCTGCAGATCGTTCCTTAAGAAAACCAAACTGCTTTTCGGTAAGTATTTTTTCTCGTTTTAAGTGTTCTAGGATATGGTCTGCAATGAGAGACTCAAGTACTTTACACGTAATACAAGTGAGGCTTATCGGTCTGTAGTTTGATGGGTCTTCTCGTTTCCCACCTTTGTATATTGGGACGACAATAGCTTTTTTCCAAATAGCGGGAAGCTCACCGAGTTCAAGAGACTTTCTGTAAATGTAGACTAGTGGCTCTGTTATTACCGTTGCAAGTTCTTTGATCAGTTTTGGATGTAGATTGTCTGGGCCTGTGGACTTGCTTGGGTTAAGTTCTCTGAGTTTTTTTAGAACATCGCTATGTTTGATCTCTATCGGTCTTATCAATTCGTTTATACCCTGAATTGGTTCCTCGCGGCTAAAGTGGTCTTCGTTCTCAGGTTCCTGAGTAAAAACAGAAGAGAACTGGCTGTTGAGAAAATTTGCCTTGTCCGTGGGGTCGTGTACCAGCTTTTGTTTCATGGGATCGTAAAGAGATGAGACTCCACCTTTATTTTTCCTTTTGCTATTCACGTATTTCCAGAAACTTTTTGGGTTTTCTTTCAAGGAGAAAGCTAATTTACGTTCTCTAAGCTTTCCTTCTCTTCTTGTTGCTTTTCGAACCCTGTTGCGGAGCCTCTTGAATGTTTTCTCTCGGTCGTTACTTTGTCGATTACTTTTGTAGTCTCTCCATGCTTTTTGTTTTGCTTTAATCAGTTCAATATTGGCTTTAGGTAATGCAACACGGGTGTATTTATTGTGCATAGGAATAAATTGTTCTTCCATTGAGGCTACAATCTTAGTGAACCTTGTGTAAATGGTGTCTAACGACTCCAACCCACTGAATTCTTTAATCCAGTTGACATCCGAAAGCTCTCTTCTCATAGCAACTTAATCTCCCTTGTAGTAGTTACGTTTCGGTGCCACACGTGTCCTCAAAACCTCCGTTTCCAAGCTAAACACAATTACCAAGTGATCCGATTTACCGATTGGTGACAACTGCTTAATATCTGATACCAGGTCTCCATCGCTTACTAGTAACAAATCGAGGATACTTGGTGTGTCAGATCCCCGCATCCTTGTTGGCTCAGATATTAGCTGCTCTAGAAAGTGTTCGTTAATAACGTCCAGGAATTTACTCGTCAAGCTTGCGGTAGATTCCGTTTTGTATCGCCTATTCCAGTCTATCTTAGGGAGATTGAAATCTCCTATAATAGCAAGCTTTTAGTTGGTATTCTTAGCGAATGCTGCTATTTGCGAGAACAGAGCTTCGTCGGATGTGTTAGTGTTGTTGGGGCTACGATAACAGATCCCAAGAACAGTGTCGCTGGTCGTTTTAGACTTAATGCAGATCCACAGACTTTCTTTGGGCTCAATCGTGTCGGTTGACCTCGATATTGGATGCACGTTGATGCCTTTTCGACAATTGCAGACTATCCCTCTACCTGTATTCTCTTCCAGATTTTGTTCATACAGATAGTAATCTTCGATACTGAGCTCTGTGACGGTAGGTAAGTATCTGTAGTTTTTTTTGGTTTAACTTCTACTATTGCCACAATATCCGGATTTTCCAGTTTGATAACCTGCTTTGCTTCCTCCATTTTGTTTAAGAGAGAGTCAGCGTTGAAATAGAGGCATTTTATTTTTTTTCGGATTCATTTGTATGGCTTGGGCCTTTTCCTCGTCAATTTTGGGGCTGTCGTTGGCTGGGACCATTTGATGGTCTCGCTTGTTGTCTCATTCTCTTGTTCCCGTTGGACCTGGAATTGGTGCTTCCAGTAACATTAGAGTGTTGCTGTGCTTGCTGACCTTGGCTCGACTTTGCTCGACGCTGTTGTGCCAGTTGTGCCCTTTGCATTGTTGTTCGATCAGGGTTTATGTAGACCTGGTTTTTTACAAGTTCGTTGGTCGATTTTCTTAGATTTGGGGCTGCGCTGAGAATATTCTGTTGCTTCTTGATTGTGTCGATTGAGTCCTTCAGTTTGACTACTAAGACGCGTGGCTTACTGCCATTTATTTGACTTCCCACGCGTACGACCTCACGAATGTCGTCGTGCTGCAGATGAGCTCCCAAATCATTCTCTGTAGTTAGGTTAATCACCAAGTCTTTGTCAGATGTGTCTTCTGACTCCGGGAGACCAAAGATCGCAACATTTGTCCGTTTTCCTTCTCTAAGTTGTTTTTCCTTATCAGCCTTCAGTATCACATCAAAAGTAGTATCATAGCTTTGGATGGTGCTTTCCGTTGGAACAGAAGCTGGGAGCGAAGGACTGGGTGCATTTAACTGGAGCGCTTCCCTCAGTTTTAGCTGCAGGAACGATACGTTTCTTTTGTTGCAGCTCTCGCATTCGTATTTGAAAAGACGTGAATCAGGATCTAGGCTCTTAATTGTTAGGAATAGATCGGCGTTTAATTGTCTACATCCCGCGTGCTCGTATTCACCACAGAAAAAGCATTTGATGGCCGTGGAATTTTCTGTCAGTAGATGACAGTAGCTGCATAGTTCATTTGCAGCGCTGAGCTCGACCGCTTCAGGTAAGGTGGCTTTTCCCTGTCCCAAGCTCTGATCCGAGGTGTTGTTGCTGCCTCTGAATGTTGTTGGCATATCGTTGTTTGTGGTGATCGGAGTTGAGTTGTTTTTCGGCGGTAGATTTGGACTAGGGGCTACTTCTGGGTTCGATCAGGTTTTGACTCCCGATGCAGGTGAGCTTGTATTTGCAGGCTTGCAGCTAGGGCAAACAGAGATGCTTGCTAGTTCACGTGAGTGTTTTGTCTTTCCGCACGTCAGATGGGACCACTTATGGCATTTCGTGCCTTTTGCACCGCCGCTGCTTTTGGTTACATTTTGACTGCAAACAGAACATGGTGGTTGGTTCATTTGTTTAGTTGCAAATCAAGTAGTAGCGCCGAGTGTTTTGAGCTCGAAATGTCGTCTGGCTATTGAACCCTTAACCCACAATTAAGGTAGGTGGGCCAATAAGATGTCCGAATCACTTCGCCGCGATGCTCTGGCAACAATGAATAAAAAAGTAAGGGAAGTGTTGAGGGTTGGTTACCTTGTCCCCGCAATTTAAGGGGCACGCCCGGCGGGTACCACGGCTCTTGCTACCAACTCACTCACCCCCCTTCTGCTTACCTTCTCTCGCCACCTCTATCGCAGCGTGATTGCCTTTAAATTTTGGAATTTCCAATTATATTCACTACTTGATGGCTAAATGAAATGTCTTTCTTGCTAAAAACTAGTCAGATGTAGTTGTTTAGATCGTAACAGAATCAGAATTAATTGTATTTGTTGGAAAATAAGTACTTAGCAACTATAGACCAGTGTTATATGAAGAGCAACAAAAATGGTGCCATATGATATTGGCGATGTAGATGGCGACCTAATTAATATGTGAAAAACGATGGCGCTGATAGAAATACCTAGAGAAAAGACCTATACTAGGAATTGAAAAGGGTTTCTCAAATTCACCTTAGCTAAAAATCTATCTCTAGAGTATATAAATCAATATGAAAATAATCTAAAAATAATGCAGAAGCTTTATCCCATTAACAGCAAAGAGTCGAATTTAGCCACAATAAACCAAGATGTAGCATAGATAGTGACACTAGACTAGTGACACTGAAAGTAGAATAAAAAGGGAATTGGCAGACAATATAACAACTAGTAATAAGGTTGAATGGATGTAAAAGAGCGCATGTGAACATTATTACTACCACTGATTTTATACAACAGATATAGTAAATGAACCCAATAATAACCATGATGAAATTTGCGATGCGAATGTAGCTGAAACACTACTCGTATATGACAACAAAATGGTATAATTACCAAATTAAGAGAAAATATAATGGTGAATTTTATGGAATGGATCAAAAGCAATTATTTTTATTTTTATGATGATATTCTACATGTCGTTATTTTAATAAAAATATTCTATGGAATAACTTTTTATATATCCATTTTTTTGAGTGTACACTAGGAAACCGAACGTTTTGAATGTTTATTAAAAAGTCGGATATGTAAGAAAATAAATTCTCATAGACATAGTTATTAATAGCAGGCTCGTACGGAGACATATCAATATCTAAGATAGGTTAACAGAGCTGTTACCAAAGCCTGAGAGAAATGAGCTGGATTTTTTCCAAAACTCTGAAAAGCAAAAAATGGTTAGAGACACAGACACAGATAGTGAGAGAAAAAAACACATGCAAACACACATATCCAGACATACAAGTACACAAAGACAGACACGGGGACAAGCAATTACCGCCTCAGACACACACCTATCACACCAAAAACACCTATAAACACACAGATTCATACATACAAACAGACAAAGAGGGACAAAGAAAGAAGCAAACACCCACCCAGACACATAGTCACAGCGGTACATCCGCCTAGACATATAGGCACAAAAAGGCAAGCAAGCTTATAGCCGCTAAGACACATAGGTAGAGAGAGATATACAAAAACATCTACAATCAGACAGATTCAGACACACAAGCGCACAAAGATAGACGCAGGGGCAAGCAAACATTAGTTCCGATACACAGGCTTAGTGGAAAAGACAAGAAAACAGGCAATCTGACACACAGACACACACACACACACAGAGAAAGAAAGAGAGAGAGAGAGAGAGAGAGAGAGAGAGAGAGAGAGAGAAAGAAAGAAAGTGATAGAAAGAGAGTGAGAGAAAGGCAAAAACACCTACAAACACAGGTGATAGAAAAAGATTGAGAGAAATACAAAAAACCTACAAACACACAGAAATACAAACACACAAAGACAGAAAGACAAAAAATAAAACAGCTGCTCAGACACATAGGCATAAAGAAACAAACAAGATGCACACAAACACACAGATTCAGACACACAAACACAAGATTTGGAAAAACAAGCACAATAAGACAGACACAAGGACTAGCAAACATCCACTCGAACACATAGGCCCAGAGAGTGAGAGAGAGAGAGAGAGAGAGAGAGAGAGAGAGAGAGAGAGAGAGAGAGAGAGAGAGAGAGAGAGAGAGAGAGAGAGAGAGAGAGAGAGAGAGACGAACCCATAAACAAAAACACGTATTCAGACATACAAACTCACATACACAGTCACAGGGACAAGTAAACACTCGCTCAGGCACTTAAGCATACATGGAGAAAGACAAAAACACCTACAAACACAAAGACTCAGACACAAAAACGCGCAAAGACGGACACGGAGACATCCACTCATACACCCAGACACAGTAAGAGCGACAAGCAAAGAGGCAGTCAGACACATATGCATTGAGAAAGAGAGACAAAAATATATACAAATAGAGAATCAGACACATAGGCACACAAAGAAAGACACTGGGACAAGACAACACCCTGATCTGACAAGCACATAAAGAGAGAGAGAGATAGATAGAGAGAGAGAGAGAGAGAGAGAGAGAGAGAGAGAGAGAGAGAGAGAGAGAGAGGAGAGAGAGAGAGAGAGAGAGAGAGACAGAGACAAAAACACACGACAGAAAACAAACACAGACAGTCGGACACACAAACGGACTAAGACAGACATGAGAATAAGCAAGCATCCAATTACACACAGAGCCACGGAGAGAGAGAAAGAGGGGGCAGATACAAAGAGAAAGAGAGAGAGAAAACGCATACAAGAATGCAGAGTAAGACACACAAAGACAAAAACAGAGACAAGCAAACACCTGCTCAGACACAGAAAGAGAGAGAGAGAGAGAGAGAGAGAGAGAGAGAGAAACACCTACAAACTGACTGAGTGATAGACATAAACGCACCAAGACAGACATGGGCACAAGTAAAAATCTGATCAGACTTTTAGGCAAAGAAAGAGACACAAACATCTACAAACACAAAGGGTTAGACATACAAACACACAAAGAGAAAAAAGTAAACGCTTCCTCATACACTCGGGCACAGAGAGTGAGAAAGACAAAAACACATACAAGTAAACAGAGTATGACGAACGATCACACAAAGATAGACAAGGGGACAAAACTGAAACAGAAACATTCTGCTCACACACATAGGCACAGAGAAAGAGAGAGACAGAGAGAGAGAGGAGAGAGAGAGAGAGAGAGAGAGAGAGAGAGAAAGAGAGACAGAGAGAGAGAGAGATACAAGCGAACAGCCTTTCAGAAAAACAGGCACAGAGAGAGAGGGAAATATAAACACCTATAAACCCACAAAATCAGACACAAAAACACACAAAGAAAGACATGGAGACAAGCAAACCTCTCGCTTAGATACTTAGGCAGAGACGGAAAAAGACAAGCAAACAGTCGCTTAGATGTACAGGTACCAAGAGACAGAATAAAAAAAACC
The DNA here is from genome assembly GCF_032884065.1 of Artemia franciscana. Lineage (NCBI taxonomy): Eukaryota > Metazoa > Arthropoda > Branchiopoda > Anostraca > Artemiidae > Artemia > Artemia franciscana. The sequence continues at coordinate 33,527,435 of NC_088868.1, forward strand.
CTGCAAAAATTCTAACACAGACACGAGGAAAAGCCAATATCCATTCAGACACATAAACACGGAGAAAGACAAAAAATAGAAACAAACTCACAGATTAATTCATACAAAGAATGACACGGGAGTAAGGAAACATCCGCTCAGACATGTAGGCACAGAGACGAAGAGAGAGATAGAGAGAGAGAGAGAATCAAATAGCCACTCAAACACATAGGCACAGAGAGTAAGAGAGACAAATAACCTACAAAAACACACACATAAAGACAGACATGTGGTAAGGCAAACATCCGCTCAGACACATATACACACAGGGAAACACACACGGAGAGAGAGAGAGAGAGAGAGAGAGAGAGAGAGAGAGAGAGAGAGAGAGAGAGAGAAATACACCTACAAACACAAATAATCAGATATCCAAACCTACAAAGACACACAAAAACATGCAAACCTCTTCTCAAACACACAGGCTCAGAGAGAGAGAGAAAGAGACAAAAATACCTACAAAAAACAGAGTCCGACACGAAAACACATGAGGACAGACATATGGACAAGCAAACATCTGCTAGGACTCACAGACACAGAGATTGAGAGACACCAGAAAATATAGACAAACAGGCGCAGACTCACACTCACAAAGACAGAGAGAAAGAGAGAGAGAGAGAGAGAGAGAGAGAGAGAGAGAGAGAGAGAGAGAGAGAGAGAGAGAGAGAGAGAGAGAGAGAGAGAGAGAGAGAGAGAGAGAGAGAGAGAGAGAGATGAAAACAGATACGAAAACACAGATTCAAACAAACAAACAAACAGAGGCCAAAACATGGATAAGCAAACACCTGATATAACACAAATGCAAAGAGCAAGAGAGAGACAAGCAAACAGCAGCTCACACACAAAGGCATAGGGAGAGAGACAAGAACACCTAAAAACAAACAAATTCATAGATACAAACAGACAAAGACAGACACGGGGACAAGCACAAAATCACCCAGACACACAGGCACAGAGAATCAGAGAGACAAAAACACATAAAAACACACAGATGCACACATACCAACAGACAGAGATAGGCACTGGGACAAGCGAACACCCACTCTGACATACAGACCTAGTGAGAGAGACAAGAAAATAGTCAGTCAGACATACAGTCACAGATAGAGAGGGCCAGGCAAACACCCAATCAAAAACACAAACACATAGAGAGAGTCAGAGAGAGAGGGGGGATAGAAAACCACCTATTAACCCACGGACTAAGGCACAAAAACACACATAGACGGACACTGAGACAAGAAAACATCCATTCAGACACACAGGCAACGAGAGAGGCAAATAAAAGCACTTTTGTCTACATTTAACTCAGCTAGCTGACAAATTCCGAGGGTTTTAGTTAAAGACAACTAGGTTACTTTGAGGTAACTGAGTGCAACTTGGTGGGCCACGCTAAGTGTTTGTAGGTGTTTTTGTCTTGCCTATATCTTTGCCTATATATCGGCGCGGCTGTTTTCTTGTACCGTATCTGTTTTTTGTCTGTTTTTTTACGTATGAATCTGTGTTTTTGTTTGTGTTTTTTTCTCTCTCACCGTCTGTGCCTGTGTGTTTGAGTGGCTGTTTGCTTGTCTCTGTCTCTTTTTGTCTAGATATCTGGACAGGTGTTTGCTTGCCCCGTGTTTTCCTTTGTCCATTTATATGTTAAACATGTTTGTTTGTATATGTTTTTGACCCCTCAGGCTCTTTGCCCGTGAGTCTGAGCGGATGTTTGCTTGTTCTCTTCTCTGTCTTTGAGTATTTATCTATCTTATTCTGTGTGTTTATAGGTGAGTTGTCTCTCTCTCTTTGCCTGTTTGTCTGGGCGAGTGTTTGCTTGATCCTCTGTTTGACATTGTGTGTTCCTGTGTCGTCTCTCTCTCAGTCTCTGTGTCTAAGTGTCTGAGTGGGCGTTTGACTCTGCATGAAAGAAAGAAAGACTCTCCATGTTGGTAATTTTTTGTCTTTTCTCCCTCTCTCACTCTCTCGCTCTCTCTCTCTCTCTTTCGCTCTCTCTCTCTCTCGCTCTCTCTCTCGCTCTCTCTCTCTCTCTCTCTCTCTCTCTCTCTTTCTCTCTCTCTCTCTCTCTCTCTCTCTCTCTCTCTCCCCCTCTCTCTCTCTTTCTCTCTCTGTGGCCATGTGTTTACGTGAATATATGCTTGTCCCCATGTCTGTTTATTTCTGTTTAAGTATCTGATTCTGTGTTTGTTTATGTGTTTTTAGTCGCTCTCTCACTCTCTCTTTCTGTATTGTTGTCTGATCAGGTGTTTGTTTGTCCTCGTATCTGTCTTTGTGTTCCTTCATCTCTGTGTGTATGTGTTTTTATCTCTATTTCTCTCTATGTATTTGTGTCTAACTGCCTGTTTGCTTGTCTCTCATACTGCGTTTGGGTGTCTGAGAGGATGTTTACTTTTCTCCGTAAGTCTTTCTGTGTTTGTTGGTGCTTTTTTCCCTCTTTCTATACACGCCTTATTGGCTGAGAGAGTTTTTTCTAGTCCCCGTATCTGTCTATGCTTGTTTGTATGTCTGAATCTGTGTGTTTGTATGTGTGTCTTTGTTCTCTCTCAGTGCCTATTTGTCTTAGGGGATGTTTGTGTGTCCCCGTGTCTGTCTTTTTGTATTTGTGTGTCGAAATCTTTGAGTTTGTATGTGTCTTTTTCTCTCTCTTTCTATGCTTATGTGTCTGAGTGGCTGTTTTTTGTCTCTCTCTCTGTCTTTGTGTGTGTTTTTTCCGACTCTGTATGTTTGTAGGTGTTTTTGTTGCTCTCTGTCTGTCTGTCTGTCTCTCTCTCTCTGTCTCTCTCTCTCTCTCTCTCTCTCTCTTCTCTCTCTCCTCTCTCTCTCTCTCTCCTCTCTCTCTCTCTCTCTCTCTCTCTCTCTCTCTCTCTATGTCTTTGGATCTGACTGCCCGTTTGTTTGCCCCTCTCTATCTGCCCGTGTTGAGTGGATGTTTGTATGCCCCTTTGTGTGCCTTGGTATGTTTGTGTGTCTGACTCTATACATAAGACAAGATACTGACTCTAATAATAAAACAAGTTTTCATCCGTTCTCTTAATTAGTAAGTGCAAAATATATGCTTTTTCATCCGTTCTCTTAATTAGTAAGTGCAAAATATATGCTCATGTAAGTAAGAAAATTAAGTAACTATTTTTGAATGCTAATGATTTATCCTTTGCATTATTGAATTGAGGTTTAAGGTGTAGTCCTTAGAGCCTTAGGCTAAATCCTCTGGAGTATTATACCTCTAGACTACTCACAGTATATTATAGTGGCGAGAAAATATTGGAGAGCCGTTTTTGGTACTAGTAGAAGGGAGATGGCATTCCCTATCCTCATCACTGCTACAATAGCATATTCATTTAGCCTTAATAAAAGGAAAATAACTTGGCTCTTGCCGCTCCTAAAAATAGTCCATTCTTTTCAAGCTTTGAAGGGCTTTTCGCTAAAAAGTAATTTTTTCAAGAAATTATTAAGCATAATGATTCACCCCCCCCCCAATCTTTAAAAGTAACGCTACTCTCTTAGTTTACTATAGGGACCCTTCAGTCCTAAAGGAAATGGACTTTTCACTATGCTCTTAACTATTCTTAGTGTATTGAAAATAAGATGTTTTTAAGATCATATATTCTACTGTTGAAAAGCGTTCTAAACAAAGAGATTTTAGTGGCATTGTCTTTCAGGTTACTGTTTTTTTTATCTTAATAATGAGGATAAATACCAACGGCCCTCACTATACTTTTGAGTGGAAACCCCAGGAAAATAAATAAAGGGTTAATAACTAACATCATCATGCTTCTAAAAATAACGTTTTCTAGTGTTGAAATTTTTCAAAGAGGGGATTTGAAAGACCTTAGATTAATGTTATTAATTATAATTTATAATTATAATTTTTAGTATATTATATTAAATATTAATAAGTAGTAAGAGCAGTCCTGGCCGATTGGGTTGGTGCGATGGATTCAGGATCCTTTGTCTAAGAGGGCAAGCGTTCGAATCTTTGTATACCCAATTATTTAGTTTGGGACGAGGGGCAGTGGTGTGACTCTTTAAGCTCAGCCAGAGTCGACCCAGCTGTAAATGGGTACCTGGAGATATCTTGGGAAGGTAAACAGGAAGGGTGTGCGAAAGCACAGGATGGTTGGCCCCCAATCCCCCATTGTACTTCTTGACTGAAGGGCCAAAAAACGGAGATCAACACCGCCGGTAGGAACCGTAAAGTCTAATGCCGTATTATTTACCTTTACCTTACCTTTAGATTAATATTCCTTTTCAGCTTAATAACGAGCCCCTGCTCCGTTAGTTCTGAAGGCTTTGAGGAGCCTTATATTAATATCCCTTTACACAAATTAAAATCATAACTGCATCAAGGGAGCAAGATTTTTTTTTCTTTTTCTATGCCTCCGAGAACGTTGATTTCGATATACTGGTTAACAATCAACAGGCTACTTTTCACGGGATAGGAGCGAGCGAAACCGAGCCTCAGGCTCCTGAAAATAATTCCGCAGCATTAATTGACGATTTACTCATAAATGTCTTTGGAACAGCAGCAATGCATAGAAACATCCCCTCAGTAAGTTTTTGAATCCCTGAAACGTAAAGGGAAAACTTGTCTGGTAATTTCTAGTCATTATATTTGTAGCTGGTAGTGCAGTTGGCTATGAACCCAAATGGTCCATGCATGAAATCATTGAAATTCTAACTGGTAGTGAAGTCTCAATGCATCAGAAGGGTCACTTTGGTGGTCCTGTATGGCCATTGTATTCTTAACAGGTAATGAGGTCTCAATAATTCCAAAGTGTCCCTTTGAAGGTCCATGTATGGTCATTAAATTTTTAACTGGTACACTCAAATGGTGGTTTAGCTGGTGGTTTCACTGCAATCGAAGAGTGTTTCAATTAGGCAAAACCGGTAATTCACAAATACCGGCAATAAGTGGTTAATCTAGAAAACGGTTAATCTAGCTCCCTCTATAATTAATTTAGACAGTTTCATGAAGGATCTCGGCCTCGACAATGACTTTGTATGGGTTCATCAGCTACCAACGTGCAAGGTCGAGAAAGTACCCTTCCCACAAAAATGGTGAGGGGGAGCAGGACAGAGTGGGAGCGGTTCATACCCTCTTTTATCTGCTTTTTATTTAATCGATACCGCTTTGCGCAATGATTATGTTTTCAAAGCTGAGTTTGTAGATCCCTTCAGCACTCTTACAAGGAACAGTACCCATACGGATCCGGTCGACATAAGAAATACGTCCGGAGGACAAAAGTCTATAAGATACTGGCATTTCTTGAAAAACAAATTCTGTAGGTGGAAGAAAGGGACAACATAAAATCATTCATCGCTCAAAAAAAAATCAATCAAAAGTCACGTGATTTGTACTCGCATTACTTACAAACATAAATGTGTACACTTCATCCAAACTTGCGTGATGGCGTTCTTTTCAGAGTGGGTGGGTATTTCTAATAAAGTAGAAAATTATAATGAAAATTCGAGCGGGTCAGTTGTCTTATTCAGAGAAAATCTAGATTTAAATGTAACAAAATTAAAAAATAATTTGTTTTAAGAGGTGAGAGGAATAAGTTGAAAAAATATAACAAAAATTTAAAGGGTTGTAGATTTGTACAACAATTTTCTTTCGATATGAGCTTAGAGCGCTTCAATTATTTTGTCTTCGTTGCAGACATAGATCTCGTTTCAATGATGCTATTAATGAATTTGGATGATTTGACAGTTAACAGAGGCGAGGAAAGGGCAGAGTTTCCGAAATCCGTTAAAGAGACCATATCCTGTAACACTTAAGGGGAAAAACACTTTTGAGAGGGAAAACGAGCATTCTAAATTGGGGTTTAGTGTTAAAGGACGATACAGAATATGAAGAGGCGAAATTAAAGATAAAAAGGGGGCTATATATTTTGCAAGAGCTCCATCAATTGGATCGGTAAACAAAGGGTATGGCTTCCTTACATATCTGCCAGTGAACCTGATAAAACTGGATATTTATTTCCAATTCCACTTATTAGTCGAATTCCAAATGAAGGTAAAAAGCCAGCGCAATAGGACCCACTGTTATTATCCAATGTGTTTATCTAGATTCCACACAGAGCTAAAACTGAAACAACACTTGAGGCAGTGGAAGCGTAATGGATACGAATCCGGATACCAACCCTGGTTTGAACATGAGAATGAAAAAAATAAACAAAAGCAATTCCACTTCAATAATGCTACTTTTGGTAAAAAGTCGACAACCCTGGTTGGAACATAAAAATGAAAAAAAAAGCAATTTCGCTTTAGTAGGCTACTGTTATGTCTAAGAAAAAAGTCAAATAAAGCATATTTTTAACAGGAAAATATCTGAGAATGCTTTAGAAACGATTAGGACTACTAGAGGGGTTGCTGTAAGCCAGGTAAAAAGTTGTATAGGATAGAAATCACCATCTAGGACATCACGGAGGGTTGGCTTGCAAAAACACGAACCAATTATTTAAAGCATGATTTTTAACAATAAAAATATTTTAAAATGCCTTAGGAATGATTGTTTAGACCAGAGATTGGCAGGTGCCACCCATTGTACTACACTGGCATCATTTCTGAGTCATCAGTAGAAACGCTATTGGAAATTTTCCTCTAATTCTAAACGATTGATACTAGTGTATAAGTTTTTTTCGAAAAAGTTTGTCAATCTCTTATTTGTGATAGCTTTTGCAAGAGAATGCCTTGAGCCAGCCAATGACTTCCACGATGGTGTGAACTGCGTTAGACTATCACGTTCTATCAATGAAATGGATCTTCCCCTAAAAGTATTAGGCTTTCCGCCAAAAGTGCTTCGTTTACATTCAGAATAGGTTTGAGTGCCTGAATACCTTTGTTGGCCCAGAAAATCTCTGGCTGACACATAAAAAGGATACACTAGAGGTTGCCACTCCACTAATACCGTCCGTTGCAAGATGTATTCAAAGAAGTTCTGGCTATCACAAGAAGCACTGCAAATCATTAGACTGTACCGGAAAGCGCGGCTGGCCAGAGATACGCCCTTCTGCATTCGGCTGAACGGGATCTGAAACGAAGTTATTCACCATGATAAACAGAAATTTGTTGATTAAAAAGGGTGAAGATCTAGAAGAAGCGGCACGAAAAGGTGACATCATGTCGCTTTTCAAGCTTTTCAGAAACTTTAGCGATGGGAAACTACCAAAGATAGGCACATTTATATTCGTCTCCGGCGAAAAACAAAAAGATGAAAAAATGAAACTTGTTCGATGGAAGGAGCACTTCGAAAAACTACTAAACGCCGAAAGAATTAACGTTGATCCCAACCTTATTGCATCCACTCAGCAAACAACTTGAAAAAATCTACCATAGTCTAATCCTACTTAGGCAGAAGAGATTCAAAATGCCCTACGGAGAATGAAAACAACAAGTCACCAGGAGCCTGTGGGATCACCATTGAGCTGCTAAATTTCGGAGGACCTGGGAATGATACTTTGGCTGCACATACTTTTGTCCCTCGTCAGGTCAACCGAATTGATAACTGAAGAATGGCGAGAAGGGATAATCCTTCATCTATCGAAGCGCAAAGGTAGCCGTACGGATTGTTTGAATTAGAGAAGAATCACCCTCCTGTCAGCGCCTGGAAATTTATTTGCCATGACGTTCCTTGATAGAAGTATCCAGTTCATCCGTAAGTGCCACCGGATTTAAAAAGCAGGTTTCATTCCCAACGGATCCACGACTAAGCAGATTTTCCGTGAGCTATCCTTGAACTCACGGGCTTTCATCAAGAAAGCCCGTGAGTTCCAGTGTACAGCATATATTGTCTCTGTTGACTCTAAAGCAGCTTTTGACCGGATCGACCATGAGTCCCTTTGGCTGATATTAAAATGAACGGGTATCCCTCACAAATACTGCCACTTGTTCAAGGCACTCAACACTGGTAAAGATAATGCCATCCAGGTTAATGGTCACCAAAGCCCCCTATAGATACTGCTGTAAAGCAAGGTAGTGTTGTTGCTCCTGAACTTTTCAACGCAGTAATTGATTATGCCATGGATCGAACAACGAATTGGTTCCAACTTGGACTTAAATATGGCGATAGAGTCCTAGCCGATTGCGACTCCACCGATAATATTGCCCTAATATGCACTTCTGCAGCTGAACTAGAGGCAGCCCTCAATACACTATCGGTAGAAGCCCTGAAAGTGGGACTACATATTAGCTGGCAGAAAACAAGAATAATGATCATTGACCCGGCAGGTAATTCCGCCAACTCACCACCATTCAACGTACTAGCGCACACTATTGAAGTTGTCAAGTCGTTTACTTACCTTGTATCTGCCGTCTCGAATAAGGGCTCAATTGGAATGGAAGTCCAGTAATGCATCACCAAAACTGCTTTTATTATGGCTTGATTATGCCATTTCGCTTGGTGAAAGCCCATCATCAGCCGAAAAACAAAAATGTGGATTTACAACACGACTGTAATTCAAGTCCTTCTCTACGGCACTGAAACTTGGCCGGTGGCTGCTTCTGTTCTTGATGCCATACATCTTGGTCCAAATAAACTTCTTAAGAAGAATCGAAGGGATCAAGTGGTACGACCTCGTCTCAAGTACCCGACTGCTGACACTAACAGATCAGACCATTATCCTCGTCAGCTCGCCGTAAGAGCCCAACGGTGGTTCGGAAACTTAATTCGCATACCAGCACACTTTTCAATTTTGACCCCCCCCCCAAATATGAATGGAAGCGCTACCATAGAAGACCCCGGTTCAGATAGAGGAACAGCCTTACCCAGTACCTCTCCATGATCGGTACTGATCTCTAAGAAGCAGTCACGCTTGCGCAGGACCGATCAGAATGGAGGTGAAGAGTCGCATCTCTCTCTACGCTGGACCACCAGCAGGAGCTCTCAGTCAAGTTCAGATTCTGTCACTTTTTTCTCTTTTTTCATCGACTTCTGGGTTTTAACTTTTCAACGTTGGTCCGAAAATAAACTTTATTTTTAAATTTTACAAGACAGTTTTAGTTAAATTCTATAAGATGTAATGGCTGCTTTAAATTAAGGTTTATTGAAGGTTAATATGAAAATTAAATTGTATCTTCTGCTTCCCGGTGGGATGCTATACACTAAAATAAAAGTCCAAGTGTTTAGTACCTATGTTAGCGCGGGAAGTGGCAGAATATTCTATTAAAATCTAATTAAATTTTTGCTCATGACATTACACAGTTTATATCTTATTCCATTAATAAAAAATAAAAAAATTCCGAAAAAGAAGTTTTCCAAAGTTCAGTAAAGAACTATATCAAACTAAAGACCACCAGAAAAAAGTTGCATAATAATTCAAACTCGAAACGAACAGAAATTATTAATTTTCCAAGGCAAACATATATTAAAATAAATTGTAAGATCAAACACAGAGATAACAGATACCAATATGACGACAAATGAAAAATAAACCATTATAATAATTAAGATGACTGGAAAGAACTAATGAAAATATACTGAATATTTAATATATAACATCTGTGGAAACTCAGCAATTCTAGTTTGTTTTATTTACTTCAGGTTTTGTTTATTTTTCAAAGTTGTATGAAAATTTATGGTTATATGGTAAAATGTATAGTATATGGTAAAATGATATGGTAAAATAGTTATATGGTAAAATGAAAATTATGCAGTTTGTTTTCAGTAAACCGCAAATGACGCAAAATACTTTGGAACTCTTAAGGGAGAGGGAAGAGGGCAGTAGTCCAATTTCTGCTTGAAGTTATTTTGGTTCGTTACAAGTTTTACTTGAATATTCAATTGCATTTTTACTCATATATATATAAACAAAGGGGCAATTTGTATAACTTACAACATTTGTCCCATGGGCTATTGTAGTTAATGCCATACCAAGAGTCATAATTATTTGATCTTTAGGCTTTTGGAATAAGATGGCTATTTCAAAAATATGATCGGTTGTCTGTTGAGAAAGGGATCCTAAAAAAGCGCGGGATGGAATCTGGTTGCCCTCTAGCCACTTTTATAAAACCCTCTAAACATGCCCTAAGAGTTTCAATTTAACACCCTCAGCCGTTCCAATATATTGCAGTTGAGCCTTTTCAATTAATGGGAGGTACATTGTGTCTTTTGATTTTAGTTTAAAATACCCTTAAGTGCATTCAATGAATATCCACCTTAATATACCTAGCAATTTTTGACACATCAAGAATTAAAAATTCACCCTTTCCCCGATTGGCTGGCTGCCCTTTGATCACCCTTGAACATCCCCTCATCCCCTCAGCCCCCCTGAAAGGTTTTAGTTTAACTCTAATTTAAGCTAAATTTTAACCTTAACTTTTCAATCGTCCCTTAAATATTGCTGACACATTCTTTAGACTTACCAGGGTGCATGTACTATATTTTGACTGCTTTTTACATCCCTCTCGACGTTTCGACAAAGTTTCCCTTGCTTGAGAACCAGGATCACATGCCCCTTTTCTTAATAATAAATCTTGCTTTTTGAGAGTGCCCTCTTTTCCTTAAAAATATCTTACAGGTTTACATGTTGACTTGCATAATTTACAGCCCTGGGGCTTGGGGCTATTTCAACCCTTGAGGCTTAGTTAATCTAGTTTTTCACTATTTTGAACAAAACGGCCATCGCAAAGGTTTGATTGTATTTGGGGGAAAACAGCATGAGAGAGGGGCTGATTGTCCTTTCATCACTTTTGACTCTTAAAAAAGGAACTAAAACTTTCAATTTCCATTAAAATGAGCCCCCTCAAAAGTTTATGCAGCGATCCCCTCCACATGAAGTATTTCTGGGAAAATAAAATGATAAATAAATATTAAGACTAAATTGAAGCCTTATGGCTCTTTACTATAGGCAGCTCTAGAGCGTTGCCTCAGATAGACAAACAATAAGTTCCACACTGTGTCTAAGAAGTGCAACACTGCCTCTTCTTTTGTTTACTGGTCCCCTTCTCCCAAACTAAAATCCTGTGCTCTTACTTGCCAACAAGCAAAACACGCGCACACAAAAATTAAAAGAAATTGAAATATATACAAAAATATGTACCTGTCTGTCAATTTATTTATCACGCAATATCTATGAGAACTACTATAGGAATAAGATCATAGATGAGAATTCTAAGCGACTTCCTTGGAGATTATTTTCTCAAATCAATTTGGAATTTCTTTTATTATACTCACACCTAACACCCTCAAATTGAAAAGAATAATCTTCTTACCATAAAGCTTTATCGCTCCATTGGACTTCCTTGGCGAGTTTCTAGCAACACATAAATAAGCTCCAAAATTACGATTTGAAATATTTATTATTTTCAGTCTCATGAACTCGGTATACATGTCTTCGATTTGTGCAATTTCGCATCCATCACCTATGAGTAAAAAGGATTTGCTCAGTAATATGCAATAGCTCGATGTGCAAAAAGTTAAAAAATTATTCTTCTTCTCCTATCAAACAGTTCGTGGTAACAAACTATAAGTAAGGAGCAGCCCGGCTCAATAGTAATCGAAGCTCTAAAATACAGAATTTTGATATCAACTGACACATCCAAAGAATCAGATTTTAATGTTGATTTTAGATATATAAGTTTCATCAAGTTTAGTCTTATCTATCAAAAGTGCCTGAGAAAATTTGCCTCATTTTCAAAAAATGGGGGAAACACCCTAAAAGTCATAGAATCTTAATGAAAACGAAACATCAGATTCAGCGTATTATAAAACCGAACTGAAGAGGTTTCAAGCTTCTACCGACAAAAACGAGGGAAAGATCACGGATGCGTGTTTATTTGTTGTTGTTTTTTTCCTAGGAGTGATCGTATCAACCCAGTGGTCTTAGAATGTTGCAAGAGGACTCATTTGAACGAACATTAAAGTTCTAGTTCCCTTTTTAAGTAACCAAAACAATCGGACGGCAACTAAGCCCTTTCCCATGCTCATTTTTTCCCAAAGTCACCCGATCCAAATTTTGAGATATCCATTTTGTTTAGCATTGTCTAAAAATCTAATAACTATGTTTTTGAGGACGACTTAATTCCCCACAGTTCCCGGGAGAAGGGCTTCAAGTTATGAACTTTACCTATACAAATATAGTATTGGTTATTGGGAAGTATACGACCGTTTTCAGGGATATTTTTTCTGGTGATGGTGCTGAGGGGAGGAGGTCACGTTGGAAGTTTTTTCTTTGAAAGAGTTTTTCATTTGAAAAAAGAATTTCCATGAAAGGGGGTGAAGGAGCAATCCGGATGAATAGAAACCAAAACTGTAGAAAAACAAACAGAGTTTCAATACCAAGAGATGCATCAAAAGAATCAAGATTTTTATGCTAATTGTAAATATACAAATTTCATCAAGCTTCGCCTTACCCATCAAAATTTTCAAGCCTGAGACTATTTGCCTTATTTTTGAAAAAGGGGGAAACTACCCCCTAAAAGTCATAGAATCTTGAAAGTCATGAAAAATCACATAATCACATTAAGCATATCTGAGAATTCTACTGTAGAGGTTTCAAGCTCCTATATGCAAAGGTGTGAAATTTGAATTTTTTACCAGAAGAAAGATCAAGGATGCGTGTCTATTCGCCCGCCCCTTTTTATGGCACTTGGTATCTACCAAGTGACATACAGCGATCGCAAATTCTGTCGGTCGGTATGTCGGTCCCGGTTTTGCTAGTTTAGGTACTTCCAGGTAAGCTAGGACGATGAAAATTGGCAGGTATATCATGAACCAGACAAGATTAAATTATGAATTGTTGTTTCCCTAATTCAACCAACTGGCGGAGGGGGAGTGAAGGGACGGTTAATTCGGAAAAATCAGAAAAAAAGGAGGTATTTTCAACTTACGAACGGGTGATTGGACCTTTATGAAATTTGATATCTAGAAGGATATCGTGTCTTAAAACTCTTATTTTAAATCCCGACCAAATCCGGTGACATTATGTTGGGGGGAGCCTGAAATCTTGGAAAACGCTTAAAGTGGAGGCATCAGGATGAAACTTGGTGGAAAAAATAAGCAGAAGTCCTAGATACGGGATTGACTTAACTGGAACGGATCTGCTCTATTTGGGAGAGTTGGGGGGAGGGTTGATTCTGAAAAATTAGAAAAACGAGATATTTTTAACTTACGAAGGAGTGATCGGATCTTACTAAATTTCATATTTAGAAGAACCTCGTAACTCAAATCTCCTATTTTAAATCCCGACCGGATCCAGCGTCATTTGGGGTTGGGGACCGGAAATCTTGGGAAACGCTTAAAGCGGAGATATCGGGATGAAACTTTGTGGGAAGAACAAGAACAAGTCCAAGATACGTGAATGACATAACCGGATCGGATCCGCTCTCTTTGGTGGAGTTTGGAGGGGGATAATTCGGAAAAATTAGAAAAAGTGAGGTATTTGTAACTTACGAACTAACTTCGTAATCTTAATCGAAGATCTCTGATCAGATCTTAATGATATTTGATATTTAGAAGGATCTTGTGCTTAGGACTCTTATTTTAAATCCCAACCAGATCCTGTAACATTGGGAGGAGTTGGGAGGGGGAAACCAGAATTTTTGGGAAACGTGAAAATTGAGGTATCTTTATCTTACGAATGGGTGATTGGATCTTGATGAAACTTGATATGTAGAAGGATCTTATATCTCAAGTGCTCAATTTTCAGATCGAATTGGATCCGGGGACATGGAGGATTGGAGGGGGGAAACAGAAATCTTGGAAAACGCTTTCAGTGGAGAGATCGGAATGAAACTTGATGGAAAAAATAAGTACAAGTTATAGATACGTGATTGACATATGGAACGGATCCGTTCTCTGTGGAGGAGCTGGGGAGGGTGTTAATTTGGAAAAAAATAGAAAAATTTAGATATTTTTAACTTAAGAACAGATGACCAAATCTTAATGAAATTTGATATTTAGAAGGAACTCATGTCTTAGAGCTCTTATTTCAAATCCCAACCAGATCTGTTGACATTGGGGTGAGTTGGAGGAAGAAACTGGAAATCTTGGGAAACGCTTAGAGTGGAGAAATTGGGATGAAACTTGGTTAGTAGAATAAGCAAATGTCGTAGATACGTGATTGACGTAACCCTACTGGATCCACTCTCTTTGGGGGAGGGTGGGTTTCAGTGCTTTGGCGAGTTTGGTGCTTCTGAAAGTGCTAGGACGATGAAAACTGGTAGACTTGTCAGGGAGCTGCACAAATTGACTTGATAAAGTCGTTTTCCTGATCTAGGGGCCTGAAGGGGGAGCAAAAATTAGAAAAATTAGGTAATCTATAACTTACGAGTCGGTGATCGGATCTTAATGAATTTTGCTATTTAGATGGACCTCATGGCTTAGAACTCTTATTTAAAATTAAAAAAAAAACAAGTTTTTTAAATGAAAGTAAGGAGCGACATTAAAACTTAGAACGAACAGAAATTACTCCGTATATGAAAGGGGCTTTTCCTTCTCAACGCCCCGCTCTTTACGCTAAAGTTTGACTTTTTCTCTTAACTCTACATTTTAAAACAGTAAAAAACTTTAGCGTAAAGAGCGGGGCGTTGAGAAGGAAAAGCCCCTTTCATGCACGGAGTAATTTCTATTCGTTTTAAGTTTTAATGTCGCCCCTTACTTTCATTTAAAAAACTTGTTTTTTTATTTAATTTCTGAACGTTTTTGAATCAATGCATGTTTTGATTTTGGCTCTCCGCAGAGGAATAATTAAAACGAAATTTGTATATTTATTTTTTTTTTTTTGGCTAAATGGCTTTCTCATAATTTTGATCGAATGATTTTGAGAAAAAAAAAGAGCGGGAGAGGAAGCCTAGTTGCCCTCCGAATTTCGGTTAATTAAAAAGGCAACTAGAACTTTTATTTTTTTACGAATGTTTTTATAAGTAAAAGATATACGTAACTTATAAATTAGCTTAAGTAAAGAACTTTTGTATTCTCATGTTTTTATTACATATATGAGGGGGTTCGCCCCCTCGTCAGTACCTCGCTCTTTACACTAAAGCTTAAATTTTGTCTCAATTCATTAAGAATGACCCCTGAATCACAAAAGCCGCAGAATAAATAGTTGAAATTACTAAAAATACTTTAGCGTAAAGAGCGAGGTATTAGGAGGAGGTGAGCCCCTCATATGGGTAATACATTCTGTTCGTTTTAAGCTTTAATGCTGCTGCTTACTTCCTGCTGAAACAAAAACTTTTTCATATTTATTTTTTCATTGTTTTTTTTAAGTAATTCTAGTAAATCCTGCGCTCCCTTCATGGAAATTTTCTTCCCCCATGACAAATTCCTCCGTGGAAAGTTCCCCCAGCATATCCCCCTCTTCTCAACCCCTGCCTCCAACCAAAAAGTCATCCTGAAAACGCCTGTACACTTCCCAATAACCATTACTATATGTAAGCACTGGTCGAAGTTTTGAACTTGTAACCCCTCCCACGGGGACTGTGGGGGAGTAAGTCGTCCCCAAAGACATAGTTATAAGGTTTTTCGACTACGCTAAATAAAATGGCTATCTCAGAATTTTGATCCATTGACTTTGGTAAAATAATTAGCGTGGGGGGGGCCTAGGTGCCCTCCAATTTTTTGGTCACCGAAAAATGGCACTAGAACTTTTCATTTCCGTTAGAATGAGCCCTCTCGCACTATTCTAGGACAACTGGGTCGATACGATCATTTCTGGGAAAAAAAACAACAAACAAATAAACACGCATCCGTGATCTGCCTTCTGGCAAAAAATATAAAATTCCACATTTTTGTAGATAGGAGCTTGAAACTTCTACAGTAGGGTTCTCTGATACGCTGAATCTGATGGTGTGACTTTCGTTAAGGTTATATGGCTTTTAGGGGGTGTTTCCCCCTATTTTATAAAATAACGCAAATTTTCTCAGGCTCGTAACTTTTGATGGGTAAGACTAAACTTGACGAAACTTATATATTTAAAATCAGCATTAAATGCAATACTTTTGATGTAGCTATTGGTACCAAAATTCCATTTTTTAGAGTTTTGGTTACTATTGAGCCGGGTCGCTCCTTACTACAGTTCGTTACCACGAACTGTTTGATTCTGACTGGCATTAAGCCTCTGATTTTCCTTTTGAATCAATCTACTGATTCTTAGAATCTTCCAGCGTCGTCACAAGTGCCAAATGAGCTCTTAGCTCTTGTTTTTCTCATAATCGTCAGATCTAAATTTTGAGATAGCCTTTTAGTCAAAAAAGTAAATTAATATGCAAATTTTGTTTTAATTATTCTTGCACGGTAAGCCAAATTCAAAATCTGCATTGATTTAATTTTCGTTCAAAAACTAAATAAAAAAAAGATTTTTGACTGAAAGTAAGGAGCCACATTAAAAATTAAAACGAACAGAAATTATTCCGTATATGAAAGGCTCAGCGCTCCTCAGCGCATCGTTCTTTACGCAACAATTTTACTCTTTCTCACAGCTCTACTTTTTAAACAATAAAAAACGTAAAGAGCGAGGCACTTAGGAATGGACAGCCCGTTTCATATACGGAATAATTTTGATAAAGCCATCTAGCCAAAATAGGCAAAATTGATATGTATATTCTAATTGTTCGTGCGCGGTGAGCGAAAATCAAAACCTGCATTAGTTCAAAAACGTTCAGAAATTAAATAAAAAAAGAAGTCTTTTAACTGAAAGTAAGAAGCGACATTAAAACTTAAAACGAACAGAAATTATTCCGTATATGAAAGGAGATGTCCCCTCTTTAACGTCTCGCTCTTTACGTGAAAGTTTGGCTCTTTTTCACAACTTAACTTTTTGAAACAATGAAAAAATTTAGCTTAAAGAGCGAGGCGTTGAGGAGGGGACAAAACTTTTCATATACGGAATAATTTCTGTTCGTTTTAAGTTTCACAAAAGGGCGTAAGTCAGGGATGACTAACGGTCTTAAATTGCAACTTTCAGGGGGATGATCAATTGACCAAAAAGGCATACGTGAAAGGCATCACGCTGTTACTACTACTGCTGCTACTGCGACTACTGCTGCTACTACTATTACTGCTATTACTGCTACTGCTAATACTACTCCTCCTACTACTACTACTACTACTACTACTACTACTACTACTACTACTACTACTACTACTACTACTACTACTACTACTACTACTACTACTACTACTACTACTACTACTACTACTACTACTACTACTACTACTACTACTACTACTACTACTGCTACTGTTGTTACTACTGCTACTACTACTATCACTACTACTACTACTACTACTACTACTACTACTACTGTTACTACTACTACAACTACTGCTACTACTACTACTACTACTACTACTACTACTACTACTACTACTACTACTACTACTACTACTACTACTACTACTACTACTACTACTACTACTACTACGACTAATACTACTACTGATACTACTACTAATACTACTACTACTACTACTACTACTACTACTGCTACTACTTCTAATGCTACTACTACTACTACTACTGCCACTCCTGCTACTACTATCACCACGGCATTTGCTACTACAACAACTGTTTTAGTAGCGACTACTGCTAAGACAAAGGATATTGAGGTGAAAATTTAGATAAATGCTGATGGTATATTAGACCGTAATCAAAACGTTAAATAGGCCTTTCATAAAGGTCCTATCAGCAGTGTCATAGAAGAACCTTACCGTATCAAACTGAACTTTCTAAGGTTTCATGAAGGGGAAGTTCAACTGACCAAAAGGCAATATCTGCATACTACTACTGCTGCTACTACTACTTCTACTATTGTTATTACTAGTACTAATACAACTACTACTACTCCTAGTGCTACAACTGCTATCCTACTAGAACTAATAAGGCTAAGAGTATGAAGGTGAAAATTTAATAGAACATTGAGGGGAAAGTGGAACTGAATCAAAACACATTTTGTGAACATATGTTTTCAAAGGGGTGTATCTCAAAAATGGATTATGGCATTAAGTTGGAACTTTCAGATAATTCTTAGGGGGAAGATCAATTGGCTGATAAGCAATATGTGCACACTATTACTAATAATACTACAACTACTATTGCTACTATTACTTCTACTACTATTTCAACTACTACTTCGATTACACCTGCTACAAATCCTTAAGCTGAAAATTTTAGAAAATGCTGAGACGAAAGTTTAACTAAATTAAAACACAACGTGGGTAGACAAGTTATCAAAAGGGCTCATCAGCAATACCATAGCAACGGCTTATTTAATTAACTTGAATTTTTCGGGGCTACTTGATAATTATACTCAAGTGAAATAAAGGGAATATGGGCATAATACCACTGCTAATAGTACTAGTGCTACTACAGTTAGTATTAAGAATAATCATAATAATACAACTACTAGTATTACTACTACTACTACTGCTACTACTACTAATACTACTACTACTGTGACTGCTGCTACAATTAAGGTTAATGTTCTCTGAAGGTGAAATTTTCAAGGAATATTCGGGGGAAAGTTGAAAAGAATCAAAACACGCTGGGTGCATGCAAGTTGTCAAAAGGATGCGCCAGCAATTTTCATGAGCCGCTTGCGGTATTTTTTTTTTTTTTTAATTACATGACCTTTTGTAGGGGATGTTGAACTATAAGGCAATATTTGGATGCTAATGCTACTACTAATATTACTTCCGCTACTACAACAACTACTACTACTTTTTTTACTGCTACTACTGTTACTACTGCTTCTACTACTACAGCTACTAAAGCTAAGGCCACTGCTCTGACTTCTACTATTACTACTAGCACCACTACTGCTCAATGGCGTAATTTTGTCAAAATGCTGGGGGGGACATTTGAGTAAATTTTCCCAAATCAAGTGAAAATGACAGTGAAAACTGCAACATGAGCCACATAGTATCATAAAGACAAATGTATTCTATAGAAAACTTACCCGTTTCTGTGGATACTTCAATAAAGCAGACGTATCTTAGTTTTCACAAGATTTTTGGAACAACTAAATTTCAGTTGGGGGAGGGGGTAAACTGGGGTCTTTGGGGGTTGGCAAACTCAGGTGTGGGAGGAGAAGCCCCCCTGTCCCCTTGAAAATTATGCCCCTGCTACTACTACTGCTATTACTACTGCTTTTATTACTACGGCTACCAAAGCTATGGCTGCCACTATTAATTCTACTGCTACTACCGCCACTTCTGCAACTTTTACTACTGGTACTATTACTATTGCTATTAAAGGTGAGGGTATTAAGGTAGAAATTTCAGGGATTGTTGAGACAGTTTTGAATAAAACGCACAATATGCATACAGGTTGTCAAAAGGACCTATCAGCAATGCCCCATGAACTATTTACGGTATTAAGCTTTAACTTTCAGCGTATGTCAAAGGAGATGTTGAAAAACACAAAAGGTGTTATGTGAATAATACAACTTACTCTACTACTGCTACTACAACAATAATTGCTACTACTTAAGTTAAGGCTATTAAGTGAAGCTTTCATGGAATGTTTAGGGGATGTTGAGCTAAATCAAAAGCACACTACGAACATCTAGATCGTCAAAAAGATATACCAGCAATAACTCAGGAACAACTGAAAATATTAGGTTGAAACATTAAGGATATGTTGAAGTGGATTTTGAATTAACCAAAAAGCACTGCGTGCATACTACTACTACTATTTCGACTACTGTAACTATTGAAGCTAATGATATAAAGGTGAAAATTTCAGGGAATGCTTAGGGGCAGTTGCATGCAAATCAAAAAACAGCATGCATGCTGGTTTCAAAAGCACATACAAACAATATCTTTGGAAAATATTAGCGCATAAAGTTAAGATTTTCGGAGCATGTTGAGGGGTATGTTGAACTAGCCAAAAAGCACTATGTGCATATTACCAGTATTGGTACTATTGCTACTGCTACAACTACTACTTCTATTGAGGCCAAGGGTATTAATGTCAAAACTTTCAAGGAATATGTGAGGGGGGATTGAACTAAATCAAAACACATTGTGTGCATGCAGATTGCCCAAAAGATGTACTACCAATTTATAAGGAACTGCTTAGAGCATTAAGTTGAAACTTCCATGATGCATTGAGAGGCATATTGAGCTTACCAAAAGTCTTCTGTGTACACAGCTACTACTATTATTGCTGCTACTTCTGCTACAATTACGACTACTATAACTTGTACTACGGATAGTAATGTGAAACTATCGGGGAATATTTAGAAGGATGTTGAACTAAACCAAAACAGACTGTGTGAGTGCAGGTTGTCAAAAAAGTATATCAACCATTTCAAGGAATAGTCTAGGGTAAAAGAGTCAAAAATTCCAGTTTATATTAAGGACGAAATTGAACTTGCCGAAAGGCGCTATGCATGTACAATTACTACTACAACTACTACTACTATTACTGTTACTAAAACTAGTACTAAAATTGCTTTTACTACTACTACTACGACTAGAACTACTGCTCTGAAGACTTCTACTACTACTACTAAGTTCTTAGTACTAAGAAACTAAGAGTGTCTTAGTACTTTTAAAAAAGCTTCCTATCGTTCTAATTAAACGTCCCTTGTGTTTCAAGAGTCGTCCTTAAAGAATTGTCCCAAAATTCAAACTTTAGCGCAAAGAGCGAGGTGTTGAGGGAGGGAACAATTCCTTTTATATACATAATATCTTCCGTTAATTTTAATTTTTAATGTTGCTCCTTACTTTCAGTTGAAAAAACTTTTTTTTATTTAATTTCTGGTCGTTCTTAAGTAATGCCAGGAAATGTGCCCCCCCCCCTACGCGTAGAAATCCCCTCTCCATGGAAAATTTCTTTAGACAATTCAATCCCAGTGAAAATTTACCCAAGACAATTACCCTTAACAACTCCACGCTTAAATTTAAGACGGAAATGAGAAAGCAAAATATTTAAAAAGAATTTTGTATAGGAATTCTAGCAAAGTCTCCCAGTTTATAATGTCCCTTGTAAACTTACCCCCTGACAACTTCCCTTCCATTAGAATTCCCTCGTAGAAAAAACCCCAGCGAATAATTTGCCCCCCACCCGAAAATGTATACATACTTCGCAATAGCAAATACTATGTGTAAACAAGAGCTAAGAGCTCATATGGCACTTGTGACGAGGCAACAAGAGCTAAGAGCCAAGAGCTCATATGGTATGAGGTCTAACAAAATTCTATTAATCAATAGATTGATTTAAAAGGATATCAGAGGCTTAATGCCGGTCAGGATTTAAAATAAGAGCTCTGAGTCACAATGTCCTTCTAAATTTCAAAATTCATTAAGATCCGATCACCCACTCGTAAGTTATAAATACCTAATTTTTTCCAATTTTTCTTCTCCCTTCAGCCCCCCAGATGGTCGAATCTGGGAAAACGACTTTATCAAGTCAATTTGTGCAGCTCCCTGACACGCCTACCAATTTTCATCGTCCTAGCACGTCAAGAAGCACCAAACTTGCCAAATCACTGAACCCCTCCCCCCAACTCCCCCAAAGAGAGCGAATCCAGTACGGTTACGTCAAACACGTATCAAGGACATTTGCTTATTCTATCCACCAAGCTTCATCCCGATTCCTCCACTCCAAGTGTTTTCCAAGGTTTCCCCCTCCAACTCCCCCCAATGTCAAAAGATCTGGTCGGGATTTGAAATAAGAGCTCTGAGACATGAATTCCTTTTAAATATCAAATTTCATTAAGATCCGATCACCTATTCGTAAGATAAAAATACCCCAATTTTTACGTTTTCCAAGAATTCCGGTTTCCCCCTTGTCAACTCCCCCCAATGTCACACGATCTGGCCGAAATTTAAAATTAGAGCTTTAAAGCACAAGATCCTTCTAAATATGAATTTCATTGAGATCTGATCACCCTTTCGTAAGTTACAAATACCTCAATTTTCAAAATACCCCCCCCTCCCAACTCCACCAAAGAGAGCAGATCCTGTTATGTCAGTCACGTATCTCAGACAGGTTTTTATTCTTCCCATCCAGTTTCATCCTGATCTCTCCGCTTTAAATATTTTCTAAGATTTCCGGTCCCCCCCAACTGCCCCCCCCAATGACGCTGGATCCAGTTGATATTTAAAATAAGAGATCTGAATTACGAGGTCCTTCTAAACATGAAGTTTCATGAAGATCTGATCTCTCCTTCGTAAGTTAAAAATACGTCATTTTGTCTAATTTTTCAGAATTAACACCCCCCCCCCCAATAGAGCGGATCGGTTCCAATTATGTAAATCACCTAATCCACTCTAATCCCTCCACTCTAAGTGTTTTCCAAGATTTTATTCCCCCTCCCAACCCCCCAACCCCCAATGTCACCAGATCCGGTCGGATTTAAAATAAAAGTTTTGACACACGATATCCTTCTAAATATCAAATGTCATTGAGATCAGATCACCCGTTCGTAAGTTAAAAATACCTCATTTTTTCGAATTTTTCAGAATTAACCACCCCCCCAACTACCCCAAAGAGAGCGGATCCGTTCCGGTTATGTCAATCACGTATCTAAGACTTGTGCTTATTTTTCTCACCAAGGTTCATCCCGATTTCTCCACTCTAAGTGTTTTCCAAGATTTTAGGTTTCCCCCTCCCAACCCCCCTCCCCACAAATGTCACCAGATCCGATTGGGGTTTAAATAAGAGCTATGAGACACGATATCCTTCCGAACATCAAATTTTATTGAGATCTGATCAACCGTTCGTAATTTAAAAATACTTCAATTTTTCTATTTTTTCCGAATTAACGCGCCCCCCAGATAGTCAAATCGCGAAAACGACTATTTCTAATTTAATTTGGTCCGGTTCCTGATACGCCTGCCAAATTTTGCCGTCCTAGCTTACCTGGAGGTGCCTAAAGTAGCAAAACCGGGACCGACAGACAGACAGATCGACAGACCGACAGAATTTGCGATTGCTGTATGTCGCTTGGTTAATACCAAGTGTCATAAAAAAACTATATGCATGCTTGTATTAAAAGAGCAAATAAAAAATATCATAGGCAGCGCTGCTCTATCATAAATAGTAATTTCAATGATATTCTAAAGGAGCTAATTTGATTGGAAAATAACAGTTCTAGTGCCGTTTTCAAGAGTAAAAAGTGATCAGAGAGCAATCAGCTTTCCAATCCGGTTTCCCTGAAAAAGATTATGTCAATATAAAACGAACACAAATTACTTTAAAAAAAATGTTTTCCACAAGAAAAGTTTTTGAAGGAAAAGTAAAAAAAAACTCCATTAAACCAACAAGAGCTAAGAGCTCATATGACACTTGTGACGAGGCAAGAAGAGCTAAGAATCAAGAAATCATATGGTATGAGCTCTAACAAAATTCTATGAATCAATAGATTGATTTAAAAGGATAATAAGAGGCTTAATGCCGGTCAGGATTTAAAATAAGAGCTCTGAGTCACGATGTCCTTCTAAATATCAAAATTCATTAAGATCCGATCATCAACTCGTAAGATATAAATACCTAATTTTTCTAATTTTTCATCTCCCTTTAGCCCCCCAGATGGTTGAATCTGGGAAAACGACTTTATCAAGTTAATTTGTGCAGGACCCTGACACGCCTAACGATTTTCATCGTCCTAGGCGTCCAGAAGCACCTGACTCCCCAAATTACTGAACCCCTGCCCCCAACTCTCCCAAAGAAAGCGAATCCAGTACGGTTCCGTCAATCACGTATCAAGGACATTTGCTTATTCTATCCACCAAGCTTCATCGCGATTCCTCCACTCCAAGTGTTTCCCAAGATTTCCCCCTCCAACTCCCCCCAATGTCAAAGATCTGGTCGGGATTTGAAATAAGAGCTCTGAGACATGAATTCTTTCTAAATATTACATTTAATTAAGATCCGATCACCTATTCGTAAGATAAAAATACCCAAATTTTCCCGTTTTCCAAGAATTCCGGTTTCCCCCTCCAACTCCCCCCAATGTCACAGGATCTGGTCAAAATTAAAAATTAGAGCTTTAAAGTACAAGATCCTTCTAAATATCAAATTTCATTAAGATCTGGTCACCCTTTCGTAAGTTACAAATACCCCAATTTTCAAAATTATCTCTCCCCCCCAACTCCACCAAAGAGAGCAGATCCGGTCCAGTTATGTCAGTCACGTATCTTAGACAGGTTTTTATTCTTCCAATCCAGTTTCATTCTGATTTCACAGCTTTAAGTATTTTCTAAGATTTCCGGTCCTCCCAACAGCCCCCCCCCCCAATTACGCTGGATCCGGTTGAGATTATAAATAAGAGATCTGAGTTAGGAGGCCCTTCTAAATATGAAGTTTCATGAAGATCCGATCACTCCTTAGTAAGTTAAAAACACGTCATTTTTTCTAATTTTTCAGAATTAACCCCTCCCCCAATTGAGTGGATCCATTCCAATTATGTAAATCACGTATCTAAGACTTCTGCTTATTTTTCCCACCAAGTATCATCCCGATCCCTCCAATCTAATGGTTTTCCATGATTTTAGGCTCTCCCACCCCAAACACCCCCAATGTCACCAGATCCGGTCGGGATTTAAAATAAGGGCTTTGAGACACGATAGCCTTCTAAATATCAAATTTCATTGAGATCCGATTACCCGTTCGTAAGTTAAAAATACTGCATTTTTTTCCAATTTTTCAGAATTAAGGCCCCCCCCTCAACTACCCCAAAGACAGCGGATCCGTTCCGGTTATGTAAATCATGTATTTAGGACTTGTGCTTATTTTTCCTACCAAGTTTCATCCCGATCCCTCCACTCTAAGTGTTTTCCAAGTTTTAGGCTCCCCCTCCAAACTCCCCCCAATGTCAGAAGATCCGGTCGGAATTTAAAATAAGAGCTCTGAGACACGATATCCTTCTAAATATCAAGTTTCATTGAGATCCGATCACCCGTTCGTAAGTTAAAAATACCTCATTTTTTCTAATTTTTCATATTTACCCCCCCCCCAACTACCCCAAAGAGAGCGGATCCGTTCCGGTTAAGTCAATCATGTATCTCGGACTTGTGCTTATTTCCCCCACCAAGTTTCATCCCGGTCCCTCCACTCTAAGTGTTTTCCAAGTTTTAGGTTTACCCCTCCCAACTCCCCCCCCCAATGTCACCAGATCCGGTCGGGATTTAAATTAATAGCTCTGAAAAACGATATCCTTCTAAATATCAAATTTTATTGAGATCGGATCACCCGTTCGTAAGTTAAAAATACCGCATTTTTTCCTATTTTTCAGAATTAACCCCCTCCCCCCTTAACTACCCCAAAGAGAGCAGATCCGTTCTGGTTATGTCAATCATGTATCTAGGACTTGTGCTTATTTTTCCAACTAAGTTTCATCCCGACCCCTCCACTCTAAGTGTTTTCCAAGATTTTAGGTTTCACCCTCCCAACTCCCCCCCCCCAATGTCACCAGATCCAGTCGGGATTTAAAATAAGAGGTCTGAGACACAATATCCTTCTAAATTTCAAATTTCATTGAGATCCGATCACCCGTTCGTAAGTTAAAAATACCTCATTTTTTCTAATTTTTCAGAATTAACCCCCCCCCCCTCCGACTACCCCAAAGAGAGTGGATCTGTTCCGGTTATGTCAATCATGTATCTAGGACTTGTGCTTTTTTTGCCCACCAAGTTTCATCCCGATCCCTCCACTCTAAGTGTTTTCCAAGTTTTAGGTTTCCCCCTCCCAACTCCCCCCCCCCCAATGTCACCAGATCCGGTCGAGATTTAAAGTAAGAGCTCTGAGAAACGATATTCTTCTAAACATCAAATTTCATTGAGATCCGATCACCCGTTCGTAAGTTAAAATTACCGCATTTTTTCTAATTTTTCAGAATTAACCCCCCCCCCCCCCTAACTACCCCAAATAGAGCGGATCCGTTCTGGTTATGTCAATCATGTATCTAGGACTTGTGCTTATTTTTCCCACTAAGTTTCATCCCGATCCCTCCACTCTAAGTGTTTCCAAGATTTTAGGTTTCCCCCTCCCAACTCCCCCCCCCCAATGTCACCAAATCCGGTCGGGATTTAAAGTAACAGCTCTGAGACACTATCTCCTTCCAAACATCAAATTTCATTCAGATCTGATCAATCGTTCGTAAGTTAAAAATACTTAAATTTTTCTATTTTTTCCGAATTAACGGGCCCCCACTCCCGCCTCTCCCAGATGGTCAAATCGGGAAAATGACTATTTTTAATTTACTCTGGTATGGTCCCTGATACGTCTGCCAAATTTTCATCGTCCTAGCTTACCTGGAAGTGCCTAAAGTAGCAAAACCGGGACCGACAGACCGACAGAATTTGCGATTGCTATATGTCACTTGGTTAATGCCAAGTGCCATAAAAATGGGCAAATTTTATGACTTAAGGAACTTTCCCTGGAGCTGTGGGGGGGTGGGGTCATGTTATATCCAAACACATAGTTATTGGGCATTTCAACTATGATGAGCAATATGGCTATCTCAAAATTTTGATCGAACGACTTTGGGAAAAAAGGGCGGGGGAGGGTGCGAGGTTACCTTCCAATCTTTTTGGCCATTTGAAAAAGGTACTATTACATTTAATTTCCGTTCGGTTGAGCCCTTTCATGAAGTTCTAGGACCATTGAGTCGATACGATCACCCCAGGAAAAAAAACAAATAAACGCGAGTCCGTGATCTTTCTTCTTAGAAAAATATAAAATTCCACATTTTTGCTAGTAGGAGCTTGAAACCATTACTGTAAAGTTTCCGGGTACGCTGGATATGATGGTGTCATTGCCATTAAGATTGTAATGCTTTAAGGGGGTTACTCTGCCCTTTTATCGAAAAACGGGCAAATTTTCTCAGGCTCTTAGCCTTTAATTGGTAAAACTAAACTTAATGAAACTTAAACTTACATATTTCAAATCAGCATAATAAGCCGATTCCGTATTCGGAAGTTTCAGTTACTATTGAGTCGGGTTGCTCCTTACTTACAGTTCGTTACCTCAAACTGTTTGATTGTGATTTCCTTTTGTTTTGGGTTTTAAATATTTATTGATAGATGGATTCATTTTAGGAAAATAATCTGTGAAGTTACTGACGATGTCTTAGGGAAGAAAGTTAGGAACGCAGCTAGGAATGTTAGTAAAAGGCTTTATGTTAAATAAAGAGGGGAAGAGGCTTGTACAAGCATTATCTGAGTGATAAATTATATAAAAATAAGATGAATTTAACGAAAGTTGTGAAAGCGTGAAAATACGAGCTAAGGACATGTGAAGTCGCAAACATAGATAAAATTGCCGGCAATCTGGAAGATGCAGCTAGACAGCATTATAGTAAAATATTGTACTGGCATGTTAATAAATTGGGAGGAAGTAGTCTATTTGGACTTGTCTCTGTTCAATATAGGAACGAGCCACAATCAGTGACAAGGAAAGAGTTACAAAGAGATAGGCAGAACTTTATGAGAATATTTGATGGCTTTTTCTTCTCCTTAAAAAATTAACCTTATTTTCGTTATAGAAACTTTAGTTTACTTCGCTTATTAGTATTTTCCCTCTTGTCACTAATTCCCTTTGTTTCATTGAAAATTTTTATCTATTATTGCTTTTGAATATTTTATCTGGTTTTTACTAGGTTGAAACTGAGAAATTAAAGTCTTTTCTATCACACTTTTGTCATGTCAGCACACTTGCAGCTCACATAATTTTTACTGGTCCCATATTGTACATTCAGCCTATTCTTCAAATATTATGAGCCATCCTACTAATTTCTCTATATGTTTGTTTGAGATCCTATTGCCTTTATGTAGCCTGATTTCTATCATTGTTTGTCACGCCTGCACACTCGCAGCTCATCTATTTCTGACTGGTGCCACATTATTTGACCCTTTACTTTGGGTAATATTTGCCATCCCACTGATATTTCTTTATCTTTGTTTATGATTCCATAACCTTCAAGTGTACTATGGATATTGTGTCATTTGTGAAGGTATTGTATGTCTCTGTTATCTATATATATAAAAATAAGTTGTCTGTCTGTGTGTCTGTCTATCTGTCAGGTGACGTCATGTTTCTGTGTCGACTGACGTCATGAAGTTAGTTGTCGTCATTTTTGCTATGACGGTGACGTCATTAAAGATATTTAATCATGAAGTTAGTTGTCGTCATTTTTGCTATGATGGTGACGTCATTAAATATATTTAAGACATATATGTTCACGTAGAAATCTATTAATGTTTAAATTTAAAATGACTGATGAACTTACAATGGCAAAAGCCGATGAAGATGCTCAAAGAGTCTATGCCAAAAAACTTGCTGCTGATAGAGAAAGTCAGAAAAGACAGCGTGCCGAGGAATCAAAAGAACAGCAAGGAAACAGGCTTGAGGCTGATAGAGAAAGAAAGAACAGAAAGCGTGCCGAGGAATCAAAAGAACAGCATGGAAACAGGCTTGAGGCTGATAGAGAAAGAAAGAACAGAAAGCGTGCCGAGGAACTACCAGAGCAACGCGAAAGCAGACTTGCTGCTAAAAGAGAAAGTGAAAAAAGAAGGCGTGCCGAGGAATCACAAGAACAGCAAGAAATCAGGCTTGCTGCTGATAGAGAAAGTAAGAAAAGAAAGCGTGCCGAGGAATCACAAGAACAGCAAGAAATCAGGCTTGCTGCTGATAGAGAAAGTAAGAAAAGAAAGCGTGCCGAGGAATCAGAGCAACCTGAAAGTTATCGCCTGGCATTCAGGTACAGCCCAGTCGATGATTATAGCTTGAGTAGATGTGTTCAAATCGGGACAATGTCTAAAATTTGTCCCTATTGCAAGGCCTTGAAATTCAATGGTGAAACAATGGGAATGTGTTGCGCCTCAGGAAAAGTTAAACTTCCTCTATTGGCTGCACCACCAGAGCCATTGAAGACTTTCCTTACTGGAACTACGTCAGAATCTAAGCGTTTTTTGTCAAAAATCAGAAAATACAACTCATGTTTCCAAATGACGTCGTTTGGAGCCCAAATTGAAAATCCAGATCAATTTATGTCTACTTTCAAAGTAAAAGGGCAAATTTATCATAGAGCAGGGTCCCTTCTACCATTCTCAGGCGAGAATCATAAATTTTTACAATTGTACTTCATCAGTGATAGAAATTCTGAATTGAATGCACGTTGCGAAATTTCTCCCAACGTTGAAAGGACAATCGTTTCCCAATTGCAACATCTTTTCCACGAAAATAATAATTTAGTGCGTCTGTTCAAAACAGCCATCGATTTGATGCCTACTGATACGCATAAAATTGTTATTTCCGCTGACAAAACGCATCCTGGCCAACATGTGCGTAGATACAATGCTCCAACTATCGACGAAGTGGCAATCGTTATGGTCGGTGATCAGTTTTTACCTCGAGATATTATTCTTCATAAGCGAAACGCTCAGTTGTTAAGAATTGCTGAAACTCATCGATGCTACGATGCCCTACTATATCCTATCATTTTTTGGGATGGAGCCGACGGCTATCACTTTAATATTAAATTGATGAATCCAGCCACTAACAAAGCAATGAATAAGAAATGCAGTGCAATGCATTATTATTCCTATAGACTAATGATTCGGCAGGATGAAGAAAATTATATTTTAAAATGCCGTGTATTGTTTCACCAATTTGTCGTTGATATGTATGCTAAAATTGAATCAGAACGTTTGCTATATATCCGCCTGAATCAGACCAAGCTCCGCTCTGAACAATACATTCATTTGCGAGATGCAGTTATAAATGACGGTAATACCACAAACGTTGGAAGATTAACAATTTTACCTTCGTCATATGCTGGCAGTCCCCGCCATATGCATGAATATGCTCAAGATGCTATTGCGTATGTTCGTCTCTATGGTCGTCCAGATTTATTTATTACATTTACATGTAATCAATCTTGGGACGAGATACTGCAGCTTTTACTTCAAGGACAATCGGCGGTTCATAGGCATGAAATTACGGCCCGTGTCTTCCGGCAAAAGTTGAAATCACTGATAAACTACATAGTAAAACTTGAAGTGTTTGGGTCAGTGCGATGCTGGATGTACTCAGTGGAATGGCAAAAACGAGGTTTGCCACACGCACATATACTAATCTGGCTACATAAAAAATTACTTCGAACGAAATTGATGATGTGATTTCCGCTGAAATACCTGATAAAAATGTCGATAAGGGGTTACATGATATTATTGTAAAAAATATGATACATGGACCTTGCGGTGCACTGAACGAAAATTCACCATGCATGGCCAAAGGAAGGTGCACAAAGCAATATCCTCGACTTTTAGTATCAAACATAATTACTGGCAATGTTGGTTCCCCACAATATAGAAGAAGATCTACAGAAGATGGCGGTAAAACAGCAATAATAAAGAAGCGTAACGGTACCACCATCGAAGTAGATAACCAGTGGGTTGTTCCATATTCCCCATTATTATCAAAAACATTTAATGCACACATAAACGTTGAATACTGTAACTCCGTAAAGGCAATCAAATACATATGTAAATACGTCAACAAAGGCAGTGACATGGCAGTTTTTGGCTTGCAGCCCGCGACTTTTAGTATCAAACATAATTACTGGCAATGATGGTTACCCAAAATATAGAAGAAGATCTACTGAAGATGGCGGTAAAACAGCAATAATAAAGAAGCGTAACGGTACCACCATCGAAGTGGATAACCAGTGGGTTGTTCCATATTCCCCATTATTATCAAAAACATTTAATGCACACATAAACGTTGAATACTGTAACTCCGTAAAGGCAATCAAATACATATGTAAATACGTCAACAAAGGCAGTGACATGGCAGTTTTTGGCTTGCAGCCCGAAATCAAAGCTGGAAATATCAGGCTGGAAGATACATAAGCAGTAATGAAGCTGTTTGGCAAATTCTTTCATTTCCGATACATGAACGTAGTCCAGCTGTTGTTCACTTAGCGGTACATTTACAGAATGGTCAACGTGTTTATTTCACGGAAACCAACGTGCAACAAAGAGCCCTGAATCCACCGGATACAACATTAACAGCTTTTTTTTCGCTTTGCAAAAATGATTCTTTTGCAAAAAAAACTGCTGTATACTGAAGTGCCTTCGTATTACACGTGGAATACTAAAAATAAAGTATTTGAACGTCGAAAACATGGTAAGTCAGTCGACCGCCAACCTACCATCTTCAAAGATACCACGATAGGAAAACTCTACACCATTCACCCCAATCAACATGAAATAGCCGCAACATTGCTGCCTGTTGGAAGAACTGCTCATTCCGCTTTGAAATTGCCTCTGAATTTGCATTCTACAGAAACTCCCACGTGCAATATTTCCAAATCATCTGGGATGAGTAAAGTATTGCAGCAATGCAAACTTATTATTTGGGATGAGTGCACAATGGCACACTAAAAATCGCTCGAGGCTCTGGATCAATGCTTGAAAGATTTGAGAGGGAAGTCGAAACCCTTTGGCAGCACATTAATATTGCTTGCTTTAGATTTCAGGCAAACATTATCTATAATACCTAGATCAACTCCTGCAGACGAAATGAATGCTTGCCTGAAAAATTCTAATTTATGGGAACACGTAAAAATATTAAAATTAACTACAAATATGCGTGTCCGATTGCAAAACGATGACTCTGGTCAAACATTTTCAGATCAATTGCTGGCAATTGGAAACGGAAAGCTCCCAGTAGACTCAATTTCAGGACGTATGCAACTACCTGCTGATTTCTGTAATTTAGTGACGTCCAAAAATGAATTGATTGAAAAAGCATTTCCGAATATTCTAAAAAATTATAAAAATAATAAATGGCTAAGTGAAAGAGCGATTCTCACACCCAAAAATATAGACGTCCACGAAATCAACAATATTGTTTTGACCAAGATTCGAGACCAGGCAGTCCTTTACAAGTCAGTCGACACAGTTTTGGAACCAAATGAAGCGGTTAATTATCCATCTGAATTTTTAAATTCCATAGATCTTTCAGGGTTTCCACCACACGTGCTACAACTAAAAATAGGCGTACCAATAATACTTTTAAGAAATATCAACCCACCAAAGCTTTGCAATGGCACGCGACTTGCCGTAAAAAAACAATGGAAAACCTAATAAAGGCCACAATCTTGACAGGGCCTTTTGAGGGTGAGGCTGTTCTTATTCCTCGCATTCCCATGATTACAACGGATCTGCCTTTTCAATTTAAAAATTTGCAATTCCCAATTCGATTAGCATTTGCAATCACCATTAACAAAGCTCAAGGTCAATCATTAGAAAAATGTGGTATAGATCTTAATACTGATTGTCTTTCCCATGGACAATTGTACGTTGCATGTTCGAGGGTCGGTAAACCTGACAATCAATTTATATGCAGCGACAATTGGACAGCGAAGAATGTTGTATATTCGCAAGTTTTACGCAGTTAATTTGTATTGTATTTATCTATCTATATAAAAACGAGTTGTGTGTATGCATGTTTGTTTGTTTGTAAAAAGAGCGTTTGCATATGACGTCATTATTAGTACATACGGCTTTGTATTTGCACAGACAATGGGAAAGCCAAGAATGTTGTATATTCGCAATTTTTACGTAGTTTGAAACACATATATAAATCTATCTATATTCACAGGTGGGACACAGGGACACAACTACAATGGTGCGTAACTAATATGGCGCGTCACGACTTACGCGCGCGGGGGGGCTTGGGGGGCGCGAAGCACCCCACCAACTAGGTGTTGGGGTGGCGCGAAGCGCCACCCCAACAGCTAGTGTGAGATAAATATGGGTGATTTCTCTTTCCTTTTGAATTCTTCTATTCTTAATTCAGTTATATTTGATCAACCAAGTAGTGCTGGTAGACTAGAGGCACACACTTTTGACCCTCTCCTTGAATCTATGGTTAGTTCTAGCTGTAATTATCACACCGCCATTGATTATTGTGATAACATTATGCCCTCACTCTCTTCAAACAGTTGCTTTAATGTATTCTGTTTGAATGTGCTTGGGATAAGAGATAAGTGGGACAGTCTTAAATCATATATGTGGTCTGACAATTCTTTCCCGTTTGATGTCATAGGCTTGACGGAAACATGGTTATCTGATAGTGATAATTTTACAGCTTATGATATGCATGGTTATATTGCTATTCATGTACCTAGAATGGTAACAAAGTGTTCTGGGGGTGTTTCTTTGTTCATAAAATTTAGTATCGAATTTTGTAGAAGATCAGACCTTGAATCCTTGTTTACATCGGTGGTGTCTAATAGTAGGACAGAATATTCTCTTGTTATTGATCTGAAAAGCCAGTTTGTATGTGATACTGTTTGTTTGTTTTATAAGCCCCCTCCTTTTCAAACACATCTGTTCTTGGGAGATTTTGTGTTTTGGGAGAATTTAATTGTAATATGTTAAATGTTGGATCAAATGATTAATGTAATCATCTTTTTGATGTATTTTCTTCTTCTGGGCTACTTCCTTCAATTTTTTTTTCCTTCTCGTGTTGACCCTTCAATAAATTCTGCCACTTTAATAGATAATATTTTCACTTCTCATTCTCCTAATTTGAGGTTATCTTCTGGTCTTGTTTTCACTGATCTTTCTGATCACTTCCCTATTTATCTATCACTATCTGTGCCTAAAACAGAGATTACTGTGGATGAGAAAGGCGAGTCTTCTTTTAGAAGTTTTACAGATAAAGAAATTTCTAATTTAACACATAGTCTTCAGAGTATTGATTCATCTAGTGTTCTTGAAGCTAATAATGATGAATATGCAACTAGATTATTTTTGTGTCGTATGGGAACTCTGTTGGATAAGCATTTTCCTCTTAGAAAGAGGCCAAGGAATTTTACACCTAAATGCCCATGGATGTCTAGATGTCTGATCAATGCAACCCATATGAAGGCGTCTTTATTCAAGGCTGCATGTAGAAGTAAGACACAGGAAGATCTTCTGAAGTATAAACATTACAAAAATGTGCTCACTTCTTCGGTTCGTTTACCAAAAAAGCTGTATTTTTCGCGTCGAATTCATTAGTGACAAGGGAATTTGCGCAAGGTTTGGACTGTAATTAATGAAGCTCTCTCCCGCAAGAAACTCAATCAATCTTCCCCATCTATTTATAGGAAAGCTGATGGATCTGTTGTGGACAAAAAATCCTTAGCAAATGCCTTCAATTCGTATTTCACCACACTTCCCTCAGTTCTCATTCCACCCCCGAGTAGAGTAAGTTGTTTTCCTGTCACAGACAAGTCGTTTTTCCTTTCCCCATGTAGTACTACTGAGATTTCTAATATTATTTCTCAACTTCCAAGCAGTTGTTCAGTTGATAGTTTTGGTTTGAGTAATAATGTCCTTAAAAAAAATCAGTAAGTTTGTTTCTCATCCCATCTCACACATAACTAACCTCTCTCTTTCTTCTGGTATTTTCCCTCATTTATTTAAAGTTGCTACTCTTGTACCTTTGCATAAAAAAGGTGATTCTTCTCTAATTTCAAATTAAAGACTTATTTCTCTTCTATTTCTCTTCCATCTCAAAGGTTGTTGAAAAAGTAGTGTATCTTCGACTCTCTTCATTTGTATTTAGTACTAATTTGACTGCTGGAAATTCTCTCATCACTAACCATCAGTATGGTTTTCGTCCCTCATTCTCTACCTTGCATGCATTTTCTGATGCAGCTGAGTTTGTGCGTGTTAACCTGGACATGGGCTTGTGTGTTTTGGGTCTATTTCTCGACTTTTCAAAGGCCTTTGATATGGTTGACCACATTGTTCTTCTGTCTGAACTACCTTTATTTGGAGTGTATAGAGTCCCACTAGAATGGTTTAGGTCCTACCTCTCAGAGAGATCTCAGTATGTTTTGGTTAACCGTACTTCTTCCTCTACTTTACCTTTAATGAAAGGTGTCCCACAAGGCTCTGTGCTTGGACCACTTTTGTTTCTAATTTACATTAATGATCTTGTTGATGGTCTTCATCCCCATGTTCACCCTGTTCTTTTTGCTGATGACAGTAACTTTTTCATTGCTGCAGTGGACCTACCATCTGCCACTTCTATAGCTCAAGGTCTTCTTGATAAAGTAAAGGATTGGTGCTGGTCAAATGGTATGGCTCTTAACAGCCGAAAGAGTGCCATTGTCAACTTCAGGACCCCTTACCGTATGCAAGACGTACAGGAGCCAATCACGCTGACTTTTGGGAACGATATTATACCAAAAGCTACTATGGTGAAATTTCTTGGTGTGTATTTTGACTGTTTTCTTTCTTTTAAACCGCATAGAACTCACATGCGTTCCTTAATCCTCCGCCAGTCTTCAATGTTGCACTGGATTAACTCATTTCTTCCTCCTGATATTATGGTTTCTCTTTATTATGCTTTTATTTATCCTTATCTTTCTTATTGCTGCTCTGTCTGGGGTAGTACTAATAAATCTCTTCTCTGCTCACTTCAAAGAGCCCAAAATAGAGCAGTGAAGGCTACTTTTCTTTTCCCTCGGCTTTACCCTTCCTCTGATCTTTATAATGATACTGGAATAGCTCCGCTGGATCATATTATAGGTAAAAGTACTCTTTATTTTGCGCATTCTGCTTTTCTAGGTACTCTCCCACCGCCCTACAGCAGTTTTTCTCACGGACAGACTCAGGTAGATACTTTTCTTCTTTACGTAATTCTTCTCGACGATTTATTTTACCAAAACGATCTTCTACAGCAGCCCAGAGGTCTCCAGTATATCAATCAATTCTATTATGGAACTCCATCCCTTCGGATGTCCCTCTTTTTCTTTCTGCACAGGCATTATTTCGTCGGGTCTTTCCAATTCAATAATTTTTTTCTCTCTTTATTAATCCTTTCCTAATTTGTGTGTCTCTTCTCTTCTTTTAAAATAATTTTCAGCTATATGTTAAATCTCCTTCTAAATCTTCTATCTGTTAAATATCCTATCTATTCAATGTCCTTGTCTTGTTCCAGTGTTTTTTTTTGTATATATTTTATAATAGTGTTTTATTCTTGTTCTGTGTGTTCTATTACAAGCAAAGCTTCTTGGGCCTAGTAACCACTTTACTTTTGTAATAGTTTTTTCTTTTAGTATCAATAAATTGATTGATTGATTGACTGATTGATTGAAAGACAAAATATTGGACTAATAGAGGAACTTTTGGGTTCCTTAAGATAAGCTGAATTCAGATTGCTTCTAACCGACGGTGCTGTAATCCATTTTTCCATAAGAATAAGCTAAAAAAAAATCCTCAGGGAGAGCTCAGGCTGGACACTCAATGGTGTTATAAGCATTATATTTTTTCTTAATGTTATTGTATTGTACTCTGTGGTTTTCAGACTAGGGGACTTATTGCCCTCTTCCCTCCTTTTCCGTGAGTGCCTTATATATATATATATATATATATATATATATATATATATATATATATATATATATATATATATATATATGTATATACTAGCTGTTGGGGTGGCGCTTCGCGCCACCCCAACACCTAGTTGGTGGGGCGCTTCGCGCCCCCCAAGCCCCCCGCGCGCGTAAGTCGTTACGCGCCATATTAGTTACGCGCCATTGTAGTTGTGTCCCTGTGTCCCACCTGTGAATATAGATAGATTTATATATGTGTTTCAAACTACGTAAAAATTGCGAATATACAACATTCTTGGCTTTCCCATTGTCTGTGCATATACAAAGCCGTATGTACTAATAATGACGTCATATGCAAACGCTCTTTTTACAAACAAACAAACATGCATACACACAACTCGTTTTTATATAGATAGATAGATAGATAGATGCAATACAAATTAACTGCGCAAAACTTGTGAATAAACAACATTCTTCGCTGTCCAATTGTCGCTGCATATAAATAGATTGTCAGGTTTACAGACCCTCGAACATGCAACGTACAATTGTCCATGGGAAAAACAATCAGTATTAAGATCTATACCACATTTTTCTAATGATTGACCTTGAGCTTTGTTAATGGTGATTGCAAATGCTAATCGAATTGGGAATTGCAAATTTTTAAATTGAAAAGGCAGATCCGTTGTAATCATGGGAATGCGAGGAATAAGAACAGCCTCACCCTCAAAAGGCCCTGTCAAGATTGTGGCCTCTATTAGGTTTTCCATTGTTTTTTTTACGGCAAGTCGCGTGCCATTGCAAAGCTTTGGTGGGTTGATATTTCTTAAAAGTATTATTGGTACGCCTATTTTTAGTTGTAGCACGTGTGGTGGAAACCCTGAAAGATCTATGGAATTTAAAAATTCAGATGGATAATTAACCGCTTCATTTGGTTCCAAAACTGTGTCGACTGACTTGTAAAGGACTGCCTGGTCTCGAATCTTGGTCAAAACAATATTGTTCATTTCGTGGACGTCTATATTTTTGGGTGTGTGAATCGCTCTTTCACTTAGCCATTTATTATTTTTATAATTTTTTAGAATATTCGGAAATACTTTTTCAATCAATTCATTTTTGGACGTCACTAAATTACAGAAATCAGCAGGTAGTTGTATACGTCCTGAAATTGAGTATACTGGGAGCTTTCCGTTTCCAATTGCCAGCAATTGATCTGAAAATGTTTGACCAGAGTCATCGTTTTGCAATCGGACACGCATATTTGTAGTTAATTTTAATATTTTTACGTGTGCCCATAAATTAGAATTTTTCAGGCAAGCATTCATTTCGTCTGCAGGAGTTGATCTAGGCATTATAGGTAATGTTTGCCTGAAATCTCCCGCAAGCAATATTAATGTGCTGCCAAAGGGTTTCGACTTCCCTCTCAAATCTTTCAAGCATTGATCCAGAGCCTCGAGCGATTTTTTGTGTGCCATTGTGCACTCATCCCAAATAATAAGTTTGCATTGCTGCAATACTTTACCCATCCCAGATGATTTGGAAATATTGCACGTGGGAGTTTCTGTAGAATGCAAATTCAGAGGCAATTTCAAAGCGGAATGAGCAGTTCTTCCACCAGGCAGCAATGTTGCGGCTATTCCGGACGACGCAATTGCCAACGCTATATCATTTTTTGATCGAATTGATGCCAGAATCAGTTTTATCACAAACGTTTTACCAGTACCTCCTGGCGCATCCAAAAAGAAAATTTCCCCAACGTTGTTATCGACACAATGCATTATCGTATCATAAATGTCTTTTTGTTCCGACGTTAACTTGGAAATGTTATTTTGTACATACGACAATAGATCACTCATACTGTAACTTTGTTCATGATCCAATTCTACACATGTCGAAACAGCAGCGATACGGTTAGGTGAAGGCATTCCCAAATCCTGAAGAGGTTTGTTTGCCATACGTACGCACAAATCTTCTATAATAACTAAAGTGTAGTTATAAATTTCTGATGTAAAATCAAAATTCATATCTGACGTCTCTAACTGTTTTCGATGGAGTATATCTTCAGACATTTTTGACTTATATTTTTCCCATAACTCTGTAGGAGCTGATGGAGAGCAAGTTGTTAAAATGATGCCAAACAATGCACGAATTTGACTTGGGGTTGACGTTTCGCACGCGTCATTGATGCAGTTATCCCAGTGTTGGTCATTCTCCAATAAATTCAGAGCTTGGCATGCACTACGGTAAGTGTCATGTATAGTACCGTTTACAGTTCTCAAATACTCAAAGGATGTCGGACCGGGTACATTCACCAAAAGCAGGCGTAGAAAGAAGCATTCATGTTGATTGGGGTGAACGGTGTAGAGTCTTCCTATCGTGGTATCTTTGAAGATGGTAAGGTTGGCCGTCGACTGACTTACCCTGTTTTCGACGTTCAAATACTTTATTTTTAGTATTCCACGTGTAATACGAAGGCACTTCAGTATACAGCAGTTTTTTTGCAAAAGAATCATTTTTGCAAAGCGAAAAAAAAGCTGTTAATCTTGTATCCGGTGGATTCAGGGCTCTTTGTTGCACGTTGGTTTCCGTGAAATAAACACGTTGACCATTCTGTAAATGTACCGCTAAGTGAACAACAGCTGGACTACGTTCATGTATCGGAAATGAAAGAATTCGCCAAACAGCTTCATTACTGCTTATGTATCTTCCAGCCTGATATTGTACGATTTCGTCGAAATATTTGATTTCGGGCTGCAAGCCAAAAACTGCCATGTCACTGCCGTTGTTGACGTATTTACATATGTATTTGATTGCCTTTAGGGAGTTACAGTATTCAACGTTTATGTGTGCATTAAATGTTTTTGATAATCATGGGGAATATGGAACAACCCACTGGTTATCTACTTCGATGGTGGTACCGTTACGCTTCTTTATTATTGCTGTTTTACCGCCATCTTCAGTAGATCTTCTTCTATATTGTGGGTAACCATCATTGCCAGTAATTGTGTTTGATACTAAAAGTCGAGGATATTGCTTTGTGCATCTTCCTTTGGCCATGCATGGTGAATTTTCGTTCAGTGCACCGCAAGGTCCATGTATCATATTTTTTACAATAATATCATGTAACCCCTTATCGACATTTTTATCAGGTATTTCAGCGGAAATCACATCATCAATTTCGTTCGAAGTAATTTTTTTATGTAGCCAGATTAGTATATGTGCGTGTGGCAAACCTCGTTTTTGCAATTCCACTGAGTACATCCAGCATCGCACTGACCCAAACGCTTCAAGTTTTACTATGTAGTTTATCAGTGATTTCAACTTTTGCCGGAAGACACGGGCCGTAATGTCATGCCTATGAACCGCCGATTGTCCTTGAAGTAAAAGCTGCAGTATCTCGTCCCAAGATTGATTACATGTAAATGTAATAAATAAATCTGGACGACCATAGAGACGAACCTACGCAATAGCATCTTGAGCATATTCATGCATATGACGGGGACTGCCAGCATATGACGAAGGTAAAATTGTTAATCTTCCAACGTTTGTGGTATTAACGTCATTTATAACTGCATCTCGCAAATGATTGTATTGTTCAGAGAAAAGCTTGGTCTGATTCAGGCGGATATATAGCAAACGTTCTGATTCAATTTTAGCATACATATCAACGACAGATTGGTGAAACAATTCACGGCATTTTAAAATATAATTTTCTTCATCCTGCCGAATCATTAGTCTATAGGAATAATAATGCATTGCACTGCATTTCTTATTCATTTCTTTGTTAGTGGCTGGATTCATCAATTTAATATTAAAGTGATAGCCGTCGGCTCCATCCCAAAAAATGATAGGATATTGTAGGGCATCGTAGCATCGATGAGTTTCAGCAATTCTTAACAACTGAGCGTTTCGCTTATGAAGAATAATATCTCGAGGTAAAAACTGTTCACCGACCATAACGATTGCCACTTCGTCGATAGTTGGAGCATTGTATCTACGCACATGTTGGCCAGGAGGCGTTTTGTCAGCGGAAATAACAATTTTATGCGTATCAGTAGGCATCAAATCGATGGCTGTTTTGAACAGACGCACTAAATTATTATTTTCGTGGGAAAGATGTTGCAATTGGGAAATGATTGTCCTTTCAACGTAGGGAGAAATTTCGCAACGTGCATTCAATTCAGAATTTCTATCACTGATGAAGTACAATTGTAAAAATTTATGATTCTCGACTGAGAATGGTAGAAGGGACCCTGCTCTATGATAAATTTGCCCTTTTACTTTGAAAGTAGACATAAATTGATCTGGATTTTCAATTTGGGCTCCAAACGACGTCATTTGGAAACATGAGTTGTATTTTCTGATTTTTGACAAAAAACGCTTAGA
Organism: Artemia franciscana; assembly: GCF_032884065.1. Classification (NCBI taxonomy): domain Eukaryota; kingdom Metazoa; phylum Arthropoda; class Branchiopoda; order Anostraca; family Artemiidae; genus Artemia; species Artemia franciscana. The sequence continues at coordinate 33,568,142 of NC_088868.1, forward strand.
TTCTGACGTAGTTCCAGTAAGGAAAGTCTTCAATGGCTCTGGTGGTGCAGCCAATAGAGGAAGTTTAACTTTTCCTGAGGCGCAACACATTCCCATTGTTTCACCATTGAATTTCAAGGCCTTGCAATAGGGACAAATTTTAGACATTGTCCCGATTTGAACACATCTACTCAAGCTATAATCATCGACTGGGCTGTACCTGAATGCCAGGCGATAACTTTCAGGTTGCTCTGATTCCTCGGCACGCTTTCTTTTCTTACTTTCTCTATCAGCAGCAAGCCTGATTTCTTGCTGTTCTTGTGATTCCTCGGCACGCTTTCTTTTCTTACTTTCTCTATCAGCAGCAAGCCTGATTTCTTGCTGTTCTTGTGATTCCTCGGCACGCCTTCTTTTTTCACTTTCTCTTTTAGCAGCAAGTCTGCTTTCGCGTTGCTCTGGTAGTTTCTCGGCACGCTTTCTGTTCTTTCTTTCTCTATCAGCCTCAAGCCTGTTTCCTTGCTGTTCTTTTGATTCCTCGGCACGCTTTCTTTTCTGACTTTCTCTATCAGCAGCAAGTTTTTTGGCATGGACTCTTTGAGCATCTTCATCGGCTTTTGCCATTGTAAGTTCATCAGTCATTTTAAACTTAAACATTAATAGATTTCTACGTGAACATATATGTCTTAAATATCTTTAATGACGTCACCGGCATAGCAAAAATGATCGACAACTAACTTCATGATTAAATATCTTTAATGACGTCACCGTCATAGCAAAAATGACGACAACTAACTTCATGACGTCAGTCGACACAGAAACATGACGTCACCTGACAGACAGACAAACAGACAGACAACTTATTTTTATATATATAGATATATATATATATATATATATATATATATATATATATATATATATATATATATATATATATATATATATATATATATATATATATATATATATATATATATATATATAAGTCTTCAATGCAATTTGCAGTAGATTTCTGATAAAAAATTATTATGTACGGTTGATCTTTAGGAATCTTATTTACTTGAAGCAGCTTTGCTGGCCTTTTTCCACATCACATGGCATTTGAAATTCAGATATTTCGCGGGAATTCGTTTAACAGTAAACTCTCCTGATTCAGGGCTAACATATTTAGAAATCAAGGAATATTAATAATTCTATTATCCCACAGATGTGGATGAGAGTTTCCACATATCTGATGGTTAAAAATAATTTTGAAGAAAAAGTCAATATTATTTTGTAGAAAAATAGAAGAAAATGGAATGCAAAAGACTTTTATATGGTCCAACGAATCATAGTATATTGTCAAAGCCTTTAGTATACTTTTTTTTCTTTTTTGACCCCCATAGTCCAAAATCCTCTTTTGACCTCCAAAATTAACATAAGTAGGACTGAAGAGAAGATCCCCATGGTTTTTCAAGACCAGAACAAAATTTGCAGTTTACTAAAACAAAACAATTTTTTTATTTTTCACTTTTTTTACTTAATAAGTAAATCATTATCGAAACTCAAGGAATAAATGTCAGTAATATGTATATCAAACTGACGATCAACGATTATTGTTATTTTTTTTATTATTTTTTTTTTTTTAGTGAAGTGAAAATTTGCTTCTGGTCTTGAGAAGGCAAGGGGGTTGTCAGCCCTGCCCATGTTAATTTATGTTCGTTTTTAGTTTGACTTGATTATTTATTGTAATTTCTGTTCATTTCAATTTTTTATTTATTGATGGTGATTTTTAGTAGTTAGATGCTTGGAAGATTATTTAAAATTATTTCTGATCGCTTGGCTTAATGGCTCAAATTATTTCTGATTGGCTTAATGGAGCTCTTTACTTTTCTTTGAAAAACTTGCTTTGTGGAAAAAGTTTTTAAAATTAATTTCAGATTGTTTTTATTGACATAGTTTTTTTCATGAATTACATAAAACAACTAGTTTTTCTAACTGAAAGTAAGGAGCGACATTAAAACTTAAAATGAACAGAAATTACTCCGTATATGAAATGGGTTGTCCCCTCCGCAATCCCTCGCTCTTTACGCTAAAGTTGGACTCTTTGCCACCATTCTACTTTTTAAAACAATTAAAAGCTTTAGCGTAAAGAGAGAGGGATTACGGAGGGGACAACCCATTTCATATACGGAGTAATTTCTGTTCGTTTTAAGTTTTAATGTCGCTCCTTACTTTCAGTTAGAAAAACTAGTTTTTTTTTTGTAATTTCTGAAAGTTTTTGAATTAATGCATGTTTGATTTTGGCTCTCCACACATAAATTATTAAAATGAAATTTACATTTTAATTCCTTTTTTGGCTAAATGGCTTTCTCTTAGTTCTGATCAGACGATTTTGAGAAATAAGGGATGGGGAAGGAGGCCTAGTTGCCATGTAATTTTTCGGTTACTCAAAAAGGCAACTATAATTCTTTTATTAGTAAAAAAATATACGTAACTTAAGAATTAACTTAAGTTACGTAACAAACTTTTATATTCTTAAATTTTTATTATGTATATGAGGGGGTTTGTACCCTCGTTAATACCTCGCTCTTTACACTAAATCGTAAGTTTTGTGCCGATTCTTTAAGAATGATCCCTGAATCAGAAAGGCCGTAGAATAAATAGTTGAAACTACTAAAAATACTATAGCATAAAGAGCGAGGTATTTATCTCCTCCTGAATACCTCGCTCTTTATGCTAAAGTATTTTTAGAACCCCTCATATGCGTAATAATCTCTGTTCGTTTTAAGTTTCAATGCTACTCCTTGCTTTCAATGGAAAAACTTTTCCATGTTTATTTTTTCATTTTTTTTTATAGTAATTTTAGAAAACCCTGCGCCCTTTTCATTGAATTTCTGTTCCCCCGTGACATATTTCTCCAGGGAAAGATCCTCCCACATAGCCTCCTCTCCTCAACCCCACCCCCAAAACCAAAAAAATCCCCTGAAAACGACTGTACACTTCCCAATAACCATTATTATATGTAAACACTGGTCGAAGTTTGTAACTTGCAGCCCCTCCCCCAGGGACTGTGGGGGAGTAAGTCATTCCCAAAGACATAGTTATTATGGTTTTTGACTATGCGAAACAAAATGGCTATCTCAAAATTTTGATCTGTTGACTTTGGAGAAAAAATGAGCGTGGGAGGGGGCCTAGGTGCCCTCCAATTTTTTTGGTCACTTAAAAAGGGCACTAGAACTTTTTATTTCCGTTAGAATGAGCCCTCTTGCAACATTCTAGGATCACTTGGTCGACACGATGACCCCTGGGGAAAAGAAAAAAAACAAACAAACAAATAAACACGCACCCGTGATTTGTCTTCTGGCAAAAAATACGAAATTCCACATTTTTGTAGATAGGAGTTTGAAAATTTTGCTATAGGGTTCTCTGATACGCCGAATGCGATGGTGTGACTTTCGTTAAGATTGTGTAACTTTTAGGGGGTGTTTTTCTCTATTTTCTAAAATAAGACAAATTTTCTCAGGCTCGTAACTTTTGATGACAAAGACCAAATTTGATGAAACTTATATATTTAAAATTAGCATAAAAATCCGATTCTTTTGATGTATATTTTAGCATCAAAATTCCATTATTTAGAGTTTCGTTTACTATTGAGCCGGGTCGCTCCTTACTACAGTTCGTTACCATGAACTGTTTGAAAGAAAATAATTCGGTATTTCGGGGCTTCTGACATTATTACTCCTTTGCGGAAGTTAGGCTCAAAATTCGAAAAGGATTATATTTTTTCTCTGGGCCCCTTCCACCTATTAGTTCGTTTATTTTCCCGTTAGTTTTCACCTGTTTTCGCTTTATAGTTGTGTTATCTCTTAGCAGTTCTTTCGTTAGTTGAGTTATGGTTGTGGTATACATGTTTTATCGCTCGTATAGTTGTGTTATTTTCAAATTATACTCCATAATAGAGAGGCTCCGAACACCCAGCATTGTATATTAAGCTCTGAATTTGACGTTTTTTTCTAATATGACCAGAGTCGTTCTGCACCCTGCGCCCTTTTCATTGAATTTTTCTTCCCCCATGACATATTTCTTCAAGGAAAGATCCTCCCACATAGCCCTCTCCCCTCAACCCTACCCCCAAAACCAAAAAAATCCCCCTGAAAACGTCTGTACACTTCCCAATAACCATTATTATATCATGAAAAGAGAAATCACCAATGCAACAGCACAAACACACAAAAAAAAAGAAAAAGAGAGACAGAAGGAGAAAAGGAAGTTCACAGGGACACAACTATCTATATTCACAGGTGGGACACAGAGGCACAACTACATTGACGCGTAACTAATATGGCGCGAAAAAAGCTAAAAAAAGAAAAAACCGAAAAAGAAAAAAAACTTTAAAAAAGGTAAAAAACTAAAAAGAAAAAAACACCGGGACACGAATGACAACCGGGACACAGGGAATATAAATGAAGAACGTGACACAGGGACACAACTACAACGGGGACGCCGGGGGACACAGGGGGATATATAAATGACGACTGGGACACAGGGAATGTTCGATTAGCAATCACCATCAACAAAGCTCAAGGGCAATCATTAGAATAATGAGGTATAGATCTGAATACGGATTGTTTTTCCCATGGACAATTATACATTGCAAGTTCAAGAGTCAGTAAACCCGACAATCTATTTATATGCACAGACAATGGGACAGCGAAGAATGTTGTATATTCGCAAGTTTTACGTAGTTAAAAACATATATATATATCTATCTATATTCACAGGTGGGACACAGGGACACAACTACAATGGCCCGTAACTAATATGGCGCGTAACGACTATATACACATAGAATAAATATATACACATAGAATAAATACTTGAAGTAGTACTTGAAGTAATACTTAAGTACAATTTTGGCAAGTACTTGATATTTGATACTTAAGTAAGAATTTGGAAAGTACTTATTACTTGATATTTAAGTAAAAAAAAACAATGAGTACTTAATACTTGATACTTAAGTAAAATTTTGGAGTACTTGTTGCAGCATTGGTCTGAACAGATTTAATGATAACTTGAACTGTAGGGAAAGAGGTTGACACAAGACTGTTTGACATTCATGGGGGATAAAAGGATGAATGCAGTCTGGCCCAGCCAATTTATTCAATCTGAGTGACTAAAGCTCCTTTAGAACTATTGAATCATTAATCAGAATAGGATTCCATAGTATATGATACATCATACATAGGAGGTGGGAGAAAAACAATGCTGGAATTGGAAGAAAAAACAGATGCAAATAGTTGGTTGAAAATTTCAACTTTCAGCTCAGGATCAGCAACTGGTAGACTATTGTACAGGATATCAGGGACAGTCCATCTGCTGTGATATTTTTGAGAGGGTGTGGTTATTTCATTTTTAATAAGAAGGTTAGGATTACTGAGAATAACCAGATCCAGAGTGTTGGAAACTTAACCATCCCTGAAACAAGTTGGTTGTGAAATTGTTTGAAAAAGGGAATTATCAGAGAGAGCAGACAAAAAAGGAGAATCTCTGGTACAAAAACCAGATCCATCAATCCATTGGATTCCAGGAAGGCTAAAGTCCCCCACAAAGACAAGATCATAAATTGCAAAATTGTAAAAAAAACATGTGATAACATAGCAACCAAATTAGATTCAGAGCCCAAAATGCGGGGGCTTCTATAACCAAAACCTGCTATAATTGGGATTGTTTGATTATGTATTTTTATCTGAACTGACTCAATTCTATTAGTAATAAGAGAATTAAAATGAATGAGAGTAACCCTTAGTCCATCTCTTACATATAAACACACTCCTCTGTGACAAACTAGGAAATACAGGTTAAAAAAAATGAGCGTGGGAGGGGACCTAGATGCCCTCCAATTTTTTTGGTCACTTAAAAAGGGCACTAGAACTTTTCATTTCCGTTAGAATGAGTCCTCTTGCGACATTCTAGGACCACTCGGTCAATACGATGACCCATGGGGAAAAGAAAAAAAACAAAAAAAAACAAATAACAAACAAATAAACACGCACCCGTGATTTGTCTTCTGGCAAAAAATACAAAACTCCACATTTTTGTAGATAGGAGCTTGAAACTCTTCGTTACCACGAACTGTTTGAAAGACTGGTCAAAGTTTGTAACTTGCAGCCCCTCCTCCAGGGATTGTGGGGGAGTAAGTCATCCCCAAAGACATAGTTATTATGGTTTTCGACTATGCTGAACAAAATGGCTATCTCAAAATTTTGATTCGTTGACTTTGGGAAAAAAATGAGCGTGGGAGGGGGCCTAGATGCCCTCCAATTTTTTGGTCACTTAAAAAGGGAACTAGAACTTTTCATTTCCGTTAGAATGAGCCCTCTTGCGACATTCTAGGACCACTTGGTCGATACGATGACCCCTGGGGAAAAGAAAAAAAAAAAAAAAAAAATAAACACGTACCCGTGATTTGTCTTCTGGCAAAAAATACAAAATTCCACATTTTTGCAGATAGGAGCTTCAACCTTATTACAGTAGGGTTCTCTGATACGCTGAATCTGATGGTGTAATTTTCGTTAAGATCCTACGACTTTTAGGGGGTGTTTCCCCCTATTTTCCTAAATAAGGCAAATTTTCTCAGGCTCTTAACTTTTGATAGGTAAGACTAAACTTGATCAAAGTTATATATTTAAAATCAGCATTAAAATGCGATTCTTTTGATGTAGCTATTGATATCGAAATTCATTTTTTTAGAGTTTTGGTTACTATTGAGCCGGGTCGCTCCTTACTACAGTTCGTTACCACGAACTGTTTGAAAAAATATATTTTATATATTTGCCATTTTTTATAAGAATCCATAGTTTGGCTGGCTATTTATATGTTAGAAAGAAAATTTCAAAAATTTTTAATCTGTACATAAATAGTATTGTTTAATTAAAGTTTATACCTCCTCAAAGCGGCCTGTAAAATCAAACTGAATATGACTCCCGGAACATTCTATCTATACTCTTTAACAAACTGGATACAATTATACTATTTTGATTTATTTAAAGTATTTGATCAGAAGTAGTATTAGTAGTAGGAGGTTTCCTAAGTGTTTTAACTTAACATTTCCGTTGCCTTAGCGATATTGCCTTATTGGCAACCTTAAACACAGTTCCTTATGATTTAGTTTTAAATCAATATTTAATTTTGAAGCATAATGAGTCAATTGCAAGGTAGTGTAGGATTTACATACCCAATATCCCTTGAGATATAGTTGCTGGACCATCCTACTTAGCTAAACAAAATAATTGTTTGAAAATTTTTACTGGATGTATTTAGAAAATTAATGGGCTTGGGAGAATGGCTGATTGGCCTCTAATCTCTTTCTACCCATAAATGGGCACTAGAACTTTCAATCTTGCACCGAATTAGCTCCTTTAAAAGTTTTAATGACTATCCTAGCTATTATAGAGCGGTGGTGCCTATGAGAATACTTATATACCCATTTGAAAACCTGCACGCATATGGTTTTTTTGTTTAGTTGAAACTTTCCCTAAGCGTTTCCTAAAAGTTACACCTTGATGTTTTTAGCATCCTGAGCTACAGTAACTGTAGCGGTAGTATTAATAGCACACAAAGTGCCCTCTTTCAAGTAGAAAAACCACCACAACTTACCCTTAAAGGCTTTAATTAACAATGCAATCTGTTCTTGTGGTATTGCTGTGTCACCTTTTAGAAAATTCACATGCTCATAGTTTGTTATTGTTTAGTCCAACATCCACCTGAATATTCTTTAAAAGCCTCACTTTAATACTCCTAGGTTGCATAGTTGTAGCAATAGTTGTAGCAGAAATAGTACCAGTATGTGCATAGCTTGTTTGGTTTCTTCAACATCCCCTTCAACACCAGCTGAAAGTTTCAACATAATACTATCATCCGTTTCTGAAGGATTTCTGACACGTAATCTTGACAACCTTTGATGGCATAATATGTTTTGATTTAGTTCCATATAGTTTTGAGCACATTCAAAATTTTCACTTTGGTACGCTTAGTTTTAGCAGCAGCAGCAGTAGCAGTAGCAATAGAATAAATACCAATTTGCTTTAGTGGCAGTAGTACTGGTAGAACAAGAAATAATAGTAGCATTAATAGTAGTATGAGTAGAAGCATTAGCATTAGGATGCAAATATTTCCTCTTAGTTATTTCTACATCCCCCATAACAAGCCCTCTTCACACGCCAAACTATTCCTAAGATATTGCTGTTACGCCCTTTTGACAACATGCATACAGATAGCGTGTTGTGATTCAGTTCACCGTTACCTCTGAATTCCTTGAAAATACCCCCTTCTTACCATTAAGGATACCTGTAATAATAGTTAGGACAGTAGTATCGGTATTTCTAGGAATAGTATTAATAGTAATAATAGTTATCCTAGTACCAGCAATAGTATTAAAACGTGTTGCCTTATGGTGAGCTGAACATCCCTCTCATCAAGTCCTGGAATTGCCAGCTTGATAAAATTAGCCATTGCTACGACATTGCTGATATTCCGTTTTGGTTTCTGTATGTTCATGTACTTCTTAAAATTTTCATTTCAATACTCTTAGCCATACTACGGCTTCTTGGTATTCTGGATTAAAGATCCGTACTTGTTCGAGTTCATCTTCATCTCAGTCCAAATTAATTCAAGTGGGTAGAGGAATTGGACAAGGAGGAATTATTTCTCCTTATATATTCAATTCATGTTTAGCTACTGCCCTTAATTTTCTTTCTTCCTCTTTTGTTTTACTATCTCGAAATCTGTCTTACATTGCATATGCTGATGACATTATCCTTCTAAGCCAGTCCAAGTCTAGTCTTGTTTATAATTTTAATAATTTTAATTATTTAGATGCTATTTAGATGGACGCTATTATATCCTTCTAAGCCGGTCCAAGTCTAGTCTTGTTTATAATTTTAATATTTTAATTAATTGTTTAAAAGGTTTTGGCCTTTCTATCAGTTTTGAAAAATGTCAATTTTTTGTTGTAAATTGTTTAGAGGATGATGTCAGGGCCACTCTCAATTGTGGCAAGGGTGTTATTTTCCAGTCGTCGCCAATAGTCACTTATCTGGGATTACAAACACCAAAAACAAGAAGAACAATAGGGAATTTTTTAAGACAGTGGGAAACAAATTAGAATGAATATTTCGGCCCTATGTCCAAGGGCCGAGCTCCTTTAAAAGTTTACGAGAGGATAAAATCTAACTTACGAGAGGATAAAATCAATAAAACTAGAATGAACAATTTTTCAAAACAGTCCCAGCATCCTTACCTCAGCGAAGTTCAACCAGGACTGAAAAATAAATTGTTATGAAACGAGGCAATTCAATGAA